>NC_143190.1:5659285-5998928 GCF_051530095.1 Phoenix dactylifera
ATTCAGATGTTTGTGGTCCAATGAAGACAATGACACTTGGTGGTGCTCGTTATTTTGTGACATTCATTGATGATCAATCAAGAAAGATGTGGGTTTACACCTTAAAGACAAAGGATCATGTATTGGATGTTTTCAAACAGTTTCAGGCCTCGGTTGAGAGAGAAACAGGGAGAAAGCTGAAATGTATCCGAACAGATAATGGAGGAGAATACTCAGGTCCATTTGATGATTATTGTCGAGAACAGGGTATTCGGCATCAGAAAACACCTCCGAAGACACCTCAATTGAATGGTTTGGCAGAAAGAATGAATAGGACATTGGTGGAGAGAGTCAGATGTTTGCTTTCACAAGCAGGGTTGCCAAGATCCTTTTGGGGTGAGGCTTTGAGTACAGTTGTACATGTATTGAATCTCACACCTTGTGTTCCCTTGCAGTTTGATGTGCCAAACAGAGTCTGGACAGGTAAAGATGTTTCTTATGATCATCTTCATGTCTTTGGATGCAAGGCATTTGTGCATATTTCCAAAGATGAAAGGTCCAAACTTGATGCCAAAACTAGACAGTGCATATTTTTAGGGTATGGTCAGGATAATTTTGGGTACAAGTTTTATGATCCAGTTAGCAAAAAGCTTATTAGAAGCCGTGATGTCGTGTTCATGGAAGATCAAACCATACAGGACATTGAGAAAGCAGATAAGACAGAGCCACAGTATAGTGATGACATGATAGACTTGGATCCAGTTTCTATAGCACCAACACCAGTGCCAGAAAATGCTGATGAGTTGCAGAATGACCAGCCAGATGCAGTTGATGTGAATGAAAATGCTCCCATACAGGCTGAAGCAAATAATGATGCTGATAATCAGTTGCAAGAACCAGATGTTCCAGCTCAACTAATTAGGAGGTCTAATAGAAATAGACAACCTTCCACACGGTATTCAACTAATGAATATGTGCTACTTACTGACGGGGGAGAACCCGAAAATTATGAAGAAGCGATGGAAGATGAACACAAGAAAGAATGGATTGAGGCCATGAAGGATGAAATGAAGTCACTATATGAAAATCACACCTTTGAGTTAGTAAAGTTGCCTAAAGGCAAAAGAGCTTTGAAGAATAGGTGAGTGTACAGAGTGAAGCAAGAAGAACACTCATCATGTCCACGGTATAAAGCTAGATTGGTTGTCAAGGGATTCAGCCAAAGAAAAGGTGTTGATTTTAATGAAATATTTGCTCCAGTTGTGAAGATGTCATCTATTCGAGTTGTTCTCGGTTTAGCAGCTAGTCTTGATCTAGAGATTGAGCAGATGGATGTCAAGACTGCTTTCCTTTACGGTGACTTAGAGGAAGAAATTTACATGGAGCAGCCAGAAGGTTTCGAGGAAAAGGAAAAAGAGGATTATGTATGCAGATTAAAGAAAAGTCTTTATGGCTTGAAGCAGGCACCGAGACAATGGTACAAGAAATTTGAGTCAGTTATGGGGGAGCATGGTTACAAGAAGACAATTTCTGACCATTGTGTTTTTGTGCAGAAATTTGATGATGATGATTTTATTATTTTGTTACTTTATGTTGATGACATGTTGATTGTTGGCAAGAATACTTCTCGGATTGATAGGTTGAAGAAGCAATTAAATAAGTCTTTTGCTATGAAAGACTTAGGGTCAGCAAAACAGATCCTTGGCATAAGGATTAATCGAGACAGAGATGCTAAGAAGTTGTACATGTCACAAGAAAAGTACATTGAGAAAGTGCTTCAGAAGTTTAATATGAACAAAGCTAAAGTGGTTAGTACTCCTCTTGCTACTCACTTTAAATTGAGCACTAAACAGTGTCCTTCTACAGATGAAGAAAAGAAAGACATGCAGAAAGTTCCATATTCTTCAGCGGTAGGAAGTTTGATGTATGCAATGGTGTGTACAAGACCAGACATGGCTCATGCAGTTGGCACAGTTAGTCGTTTTCTTTCAAATCCAGGAAGAGAGCATTGGAATGCAGTGAAGTGGATTATGAGATATCTTCGAGGTACGTCCAGTTTGAAACTTAGCTTTGGATGTGAGAAACCTATGCTAGTTGGTTACACAGATGCAGATATGGCTGGAGATGTTGATACTCGCAGATCTACTTCAGGTTATCTAATTACTTTTGCAGGAGGAGCCGTGGCGTGGCAATCAAAGTTACAGAAGTGTGTTGCACTTTCTACCACTGAAGCAGAGTTCATTGCAGCAACAGAATCATGTAAAGAGTTGCTATGGTTGAGAAAATATATTGAGGAGCTTGGTTTCAAGCAAGAGCACTATGTGTTATATTGTGATAATCAGAGTGCTATCCATCTTGGTAAAAACTCTACCTTTCATTCAAGATCGAAGCATATAGATGTGAGATACCATTGGATTCGAGATGTTCTGAGTTCTAGGCTGTTGGAACTTGAAAAAATTCATACAGATGACAATGGTTCTGATATATTGACGAAGTCTTTGCCAAGAGAAAAGCTTGAGGTATGTCGATTGATCTCCGGGATGGTGAATCCCTCTACATAGTCGGGAGGGGGAGATTTGTTGGGTTATCCCTCCTATGTTGGAGGAGACTTAGCCCAACAAATGTGGGCTAAATTAATTAGTTTTAGCCTATTTGGTTGGACTATTTTTGGCCCAAAACGTGAGGCCCATTAGGGCAACCTTTTATGTTGAGAATGCAGGGTATGTGAGCCGTCTTCCACGAATTAAAAATAGAGGGAGGCAGGGGAGAAGATGCAGAATTGATATTCAGCGCGCAGTCTTGATCAAACGACGATCGGGAGGTAATCCGTGGTCCGATCGAGCTGAAATTTGGACAGCAGGTTCGCAACACGTGGTTCTTCAATCTGTACGGTGTGATCGCCATTTGCAGTCTTCTATCACAGTCAGATTTTTCAGAAACGTGGCTGCTGTTTATGTGAGATCTTCTCAATCTTTCTCTCTTATAATTGATGTTTGCCAAGAATATTGTTCTTGAGATTATGTGGTGATATATGCCTCTAGTTTTGGCTAGAGAGAACAGATTGTATACCCATTATTTGTTGATAGTGGAAGTTTTTGGGTGGACTACGGTCCCGTGGTTTTTACTCTCCACATTGGGGAGGTTTTCCACGTAAAAATTTGGTGTTCCTTTTGTGTTTTATTTTTCTGATCAGCTAAGTATTTGCGAATGCCTTGATATATATATATTAGGTGGATTGGCTCTAGTTGTTTGTTTTCTAACAGGTTTACACAAGGTGGGAGAGTTGTTGATTCCGTTGTGCTTTAATTATCTTGTTTGTTGTTACCTCCCAATCCCAACACCTTCTTCCCATCTCTCTCTTGTTCATCGTCTTCGCCAAAAGTCGCTTATTTTCTTATCATCTTCCTATCTCAATCAAAGGGCTTTAATCAAGTTCCTTCCATCGCCGCTACTCCAAAACCCTCCTCATCCTTGCTAGAGCAAATCCCGGGGGAAGGACATTAGTCCCGATGATAACATGGAATGCAGGTCAACAATGGTTAAGCTACTTCTTGATATTATGATGTAGTTAGGAAGTGTTGCCGTCGAGAATTGGCCTATCCCAAGTGCTAAGTAGGAGAGATGCTGGACTGTTCAGCGATAGCTATTCGAGTCGTGCAATGCTGCAACTTGGAATAGAGGTTGCCATAGGGGTCCTGGCTTGTTGTAACCAGAAGGATGATGACACCTTCAATTGGGGCTGGTTCTTTAGAAAACTTGACCGAGGGAGAGCTGATATACCTTAATCAATCAGCCAGTAAGCTCATTCTAGAAAAAGCCTCATAAAACAAGATGTCTATCAAGCTTCTATTATTTACTATTTTTTTACATCATAATTTGCTATAGTAAGAGAAACTACAATAGCATCATCATGGAGGGTTTGAACCCTCTCCGCATCAAAATTTGAGAAGAAAATAACTTCGTTTGTCCTTAGTCTTTTTGAAGATGAGCTTCTAGCTTGGACAGCTCACACGTAAGCTCTTCAAGCGGATGAACTGGTACCGCAAGCGATTGTTCCTTTGGCTATGGTATTGATGACTCCTACTATTGGTCAGTTGTCAACCTATGTCTCGAGGGCGAGTTGCTCCTGACCAACGTCTGCTTGGTCATGCAGGTCACGAACGAAGGCACTAAGGTAGTCCCATTGAATCAGTGCCTTGATTTCATTCGTTAGCTAAAAATAATCATATCTTTATGAGTTGCTAGTCTCATTTTTCGAGGCTGCTTCATGTAGCTCCAATTATGGATTTCATGTACCTCTCGAACCTCCAAGAAGGGCTCTTTGACTACCAAGGATCGTCGTCATTCCTTCTTGGCTTCTTGCTAGGCTCTGCTGGATCATCTTGAGCCCACTTATTATTATTCTTCCTTTTGTCGGGTCTGCCCCTTACTAACTCACGCCGCGCCATCATGGCCTCTTTAGCATTGATATATTTGTTGGCCCTAGTCAAGAGTTCGGCATATTTCCTGGATAATCTCTTCTCTAGAGAGAAAAAGAATCGAGATGTCTTCAATTCGCTCCTCATATCCTCATAGTAGACATGGCGATCGAATGATTCAAGTTGCATACCTCCAACATGGCTGTATTAAAGCAGCTGACGTAGTCCCGTAAGGACTCATTCTCTCTTTTCTTGATTGCAAAAAGGGTATCTAAACCCTTTGTTTGCCTCTTGTCGCTCATGAAGTGGGCAGCGAACATTCTACTGAACTGCTCAAAGGAGTGAATGGAGCCCGGATGCAACCTGATGTACCATAGGGAAGCTATCTTTTGCAACATGGCAGGAAAGGCTCTACACAACACTGTGTTGGTGTTTCCTTAGAGTACATGAGAGCTTTGAAACTCTCCAAGTGATCTAAAGAGTCCATAGTACCATCGCACATCTCTAATTATGGCATCTTGAAGTGAGGAGGAACATGCTCCTCCATTATTCTTACCGGGAATAGAGGTTCGATGGTAAACTCCACATTCCTCTCTTGCTCAACTTGGTGCTATCGTAGAGCCTCAAGGCATCAGTGCATCTTCTTGAACTTACAATCAAGGTCGGCCTCCCTCCTGGAGGCCTTCTCAGCTCAGTGAAGGGAGAAGTGACTAGATGCTGACTCCTCCCAGGAGGAGAAATCAGAAGATTGGAGCCGAATATCTTGTGCAGAAATTCGTGGCTAGGAATGGAGACTGCGCAGAGCCTTGTTGTAACTTTGGGGACGGACATGCTGGCTTGGAGGAGCCCGCCCCACACTCCGAGGAGGGGAGTGATGACCTAGGTGCATTGAGACTTCATGTTGGCCAAGTTCGCGAGCCTCATACTAATGCTGTTGAGTGGCGGCAAACTGCTGCAAATTATGAAAGTAGTAGTCAGCGCTTGAACCTGCTACATGAGCAGTTGAAACTATTCAGGGATTACCGTCTAGGACGAGTGCAATTCTGGTAGGGGTGGAGCCTTATATGGGCTCCACAAAGAGCCATTGGACTCCTTTGGTGTATTCTATTGGGTGTTGAAAGGTGCCAGTTGTGGCCTTCGAGACTTCATAGCTACGGGTTATTCACTTTTTGAAGATGAGACCTCCTATGATGCAATCTACCCTTCCTCTAGCGAGAGAGATGAGAACGGTCATGTCCTAGGTGCCAAGCAGGAGAGATGCTGGAGTGCTCGACAACGAGCTATTCCAGTCATGTAAGGCTATGATTTGAAACAGAGAGTTGCCGTCGGGATCTTGGCCTATGGTCAAGCTCTGACCTAAAATAGTAAAGACAAAGAAGTTCTCTTGTCAGAGTGTGTTCGATGGAGGACCCTCTGGTGCCTAAGTCAAGATCATGCTCAGAAAATAGAGGAAGCTCGCAATGGTTTATCAGGGCACACAAGCACTTACCTAAAGGGTCGCTTGAAAAGTGGATTATATAGGCAGAGACGAGAGCTTGTCGCCCCAGAATTCAGGCACGTGGGTCATCCAGGATTGGCAGGCCTCCACACATTTGGAGAATCAAGTGTGGACATTTTGCATGCAGATTGCATCCTACAAATTTGGCTAGCGTGATCTCAGAGGTCATTTGAGATTTTGGTCGAGGTGTCACAAGCTGTAGGGAGTTCTTAAAATTTGAAGTCAGTCGCACATTTCTAGGCTTGCTACATGGCAGGCTTTAGTTGGTGATCAGAGGCTTCGTGGCAAGCTTTGGTTTGCCGACCATTCTATGAGTTGTGGTCGGTTTCGAGATTCGTCAAGGAGGATATAGGCAGCAACAAAAATGACATCAGTTGTGAGTTTGGCCGGGGAAGAAAAAAAGTTTGAGTAGTGAAAACAAAAACAAAGATGACATGAGAGAAAGGAGATAAAGGGGAACAATTGTGGTCTCCCTAGTCTCAATGATTGCCCAAGTGGTGAATAAGCAAGCCACATTAGCACATTAACACCGCATAAGGATTACATATGTCAATTTAGCATTACTTGTAAGTTGGCTTGTAGTGTTTGATTTCCTATAATTAGCTCAATGAAACACATGCCTTATTAAATCAAATATCTTTAAAAGGCAGGCCTGGTGCACAAGACTTTCACTACTGGGATCTGTAGAAGGTTAGATGTATGACACCATATCTCCATATATGGAGAGACTAGTTCTATGTTTTGGACCTGCAACACATAAGTTATGATAGTTATTATTGCACCAAGGTTCACCCTTATTAAAATCAAGTATCATTACAAATGTATTATTGCATAACTTAATTATTGCATCTTGTGTGACAAATGAAAAAGCCATAGATAGAAGATAGAAATACCTCAATGAACCACACATTGTACAATAATAGAAGATAGTGATCGAAAGGGTGTTTTTACCCTGCTATCGTGGGATCTAAGGAAGGTTAGGTGTATGATATTTTATCCCCATATATGGAGAAGCTAGCTCTGTATTTCAAACCCATGACACCTCTATTATGATGGTTATTATTGAACCAAGGTTCACCCTCATTAAATTAAGTGTCATTACATATGTTTATTACACAACTTAATTATTGCATTTTGTTTGACAAATGAAATAGTCATAGCTAGATGACAATACGGATGCCTTTTGTTTCATTGCCTTCCAAGCGCTCTCTAGATGGAGGGCCTAGAAATAAAAAAATTTCCTTTTTGCTATTAAACTTCCCCATAGGGCTTATAATAGGTTTGCAAATCTTTCAATTTTTTGTATAAAACATAATGATCAGGGCATCACAGCTTGATAACCACGTGTTACAGTAAGCAACAATAGTTATATCTTTAAATCGGGCATGGCGTTATTTTTGCATAACACAATCCAACGCATTTATCACACAAAAACTAAACAAAAATGCCTTGGTGAACCACAAATTGTGACAATAATATAAGAGTTAATGATTGATAGGGTGTTTTTATTTCGCTACTGTGAGATCAAGGGAGGGTTAGATATATGACACCTTATTTCCATATATGGAAAGCTGGTTCTATATTTTAGATCCATGACATCTAGATCATAACAGTTATCATTGGACCAAGATTCAACTTCATTAAATTAAGTATCATTACATATGTTTTTTTTTATTACATCTTCTTTGATAAATAAAATGGTCGTTGATCGAGGATAGAAATACCCCGATCAACCATACAATATGACAATCATAGATGAGTTGATGATTGATAGGGTGGTTTTACCCTTGCCCCACCCCAACACCCCAACAAAAAAGCAAAAATAGTTGGATTAAGTGCATGGAATAAGACCTCTTTCCATGTCGTTCCATAAACTATTAATCCACATGTCAAGACTATAACATGTGATAATGTAATTTGGTTCATTTACGTGGGCATCACCAACTTGTGTCAACCCAACAAAACTAATACTTCTATGAGGGGGATAGACAAAAAGGGGTAGTCAAGCCACCAAGCTATTCCTAACCATCCAAATCCTCAAGAAAGTAGCATTTGATCCAAATTCATTCGATACGACTGTCAAGGACTTAGGTATGCTGGCACCTTCAAACTCGCTTCTTCTAATTAATACTATGAAGTTTGAAGATTTAGCATGCAAATAAACCATAAAAGTTATATGAACTTATTGTGGATAGCCCAAGTCCAAGAGATCTATGGGAGGCTCCAACCTCCAGTGCTAAGCGAATTCAGCTTACCACGTCCAATCATCAACAACAACAACAACAGCATCATCATCATCAACAATAGTAGCAATATCATCAATAATAGTAGTAGCACCAGCACCAACAATAGCAGCAATAGTCAGCCACTAAGATGTGAATGGGCTGCTACAAGGCTCTACGAAAGGTATATCAATTTTTTTTCATTCTCAACACAAGTTATCATCATCATCCAGCTGCTAAGATGTGAATGGGCTGCTATAGTGCTCTACAAAAAGTATATCAAAAGTTTTTCATTCTCAATACAAGTTGTGGGAATAATACTATAAGCTGATCCAGCCGCTAAGATGTGAATAGGCTCGTATTGTGCTCTACAGGGTATATCAAAAGTTTTTGACATGGTTGATCTAAAAGTCCAGCCAAAGCACTGTGCAATCAGTCCCAAGAAAGCTCTACACAACACCATTAGCATTGTTGTAGAATAAAGGGTTCACAATGCTTTACATTTAAGGTATTCTTAGGTTCAATATTCTTATCACAACTACTTACTACAGTTGCACTGAAATACCTAAGCATCAATCTAATTCAGTAGAGTTCTAAAACTTTCAGCAAAACAACCGCAGAGTCTATGATGAAATTGTAGAATATGCCATAGGCTGGCTAGAGTTAATTTTATGAAACTGCTCTTCAGCGCTATGCTTCATATAATTTAACCATGTTCGCCATCAACAATCAAAAGCCATAGCTTTCCTGTGTCGATGGCATGCAAGCTTGCCCTTTCAGGTCTTGAACTTTTAATCCAAATTGAAATATTGTTCAACTAGGCTAGAAAAAATGTTCACTTTTATCTTTTTGGTTCATAATTGTCTTCAGGGATATAAAGACTGCCAACATAATACAGCTGAAAGTTATATTTAGATCATCAATAACCAAGGATAAAGATAACTTTTGTGTCCACCATTTTGTTTAATTGGTTTTGGCAATTAACACAAGCAATCTCAAAGACCTTTTTTTTTGTACTAGTAATGCATAGAGCCCTAAGAGGAGCATCATTTGCTAGGCATTAAGAAAAAAGAATGTATTCTAAAACCTTCAAGTTGCATTACTGGATTATGGCATTGAGAGAAACAAACATTGTTCCAAACCTTCAGACCAAAATTCACCATCTTAAAACTAAACCCCGTACTGGTGCCACACTAACATAATGTCAATATAGTACAGAATTTTTTTTGGCATACTAAATATCAGTACACCACCGGTACCAGACTAGTACAATATAATATATCTCATACCATCCAATTCGGGTGGATATGGCATACCTTACATTAAACACTAGCGCATACAAAAACAACAAATGAGCTATAGTTTAAGCCTCACACCCCCAGTACTCTCAAAACAGTATCACAAAACAAACCCTTGAAAAAGAGAGATCTTCTGAGCAGGCTCGACTATGTCGTTCAATGCCTTTTTCAAGTCAATTTCAATAGATAATTTTGAAATTTCTGTATAGACAATGAAAATGGATTAACATATTATTATACTTAAACAAACAAGGATGTTAGTTGGTACATTTTCATATTGGAAAAATTGAGTGAAAGATTCGGAACCATACAAAATTTATGCCTCAAAGACCTGGTTGTGAGACTTATGTTACTCAACACTAAGTGCCGTCAATGCCAATGCTTGATTACTTCTAAGTTAGAATGAGAACTGCTCAGTAACTTTTGATGGTTTCTGAAACAACAGATCTGTGTATATCTCATCTGTTTCCTCAACTACCTCCTGTGAATCATCCTTCTTCCCAGCTCCAGGCGATTTGGTCTTGGAGCATCAATTCCTGGGGTCATTCATCATAATTCTCTTTCTGAGATCTATTCTTTGAGGTCTTCAAAATATGATGCAGGAATCTCTGAGGGAGGAAGCAATGCGGCAGCTACACACTTAAACTGTTCGACAAAAATTACTGCAGGTCAGCCCAATGCAATTGAACTTGAGATTTTGAACCTTACGCTACTATGTAAAGCAAAGGGCTTGGAAGAAGACAAGAACCTACCCTGTGCTGCCTGTACTTTTCTTTGATAGCCACCAAAGCAGACCCCTTCTTGTTCAATTGCAAATCATATATAGCATGGACGCACTCCTTTAGCTCAGACGGCTTATAACCAGTGTAGCGTTGAAGTGTTTCATTCTGGAAAATTGCATCAAGACGATTTAGCACATCCAACTAAGACACAGGCAGTACATAACTAAGAAGCCCCACAACTGGAACCATAAACATTTGGAGCAACATGCTCTTACCCAAGGGTGTGATGCTCGATTAATGGTCAATCTTGCAAGAAAAACAGCTGAAGCAGCAATTACTGATGGCAAGAACCGGACACAGCCATAGTCTAGTAAGCTCAACTCTGCAAGGTAACTGCCTAAGAACTCCAGAAGCAGAGCAGGATACTGCAATAGAAGGTAAAAACCACTATGAATAAGGGGACCAGAACAAATGCAACATCCAAGGCCAACATGCTGTTAATAATCCAAATCCATGGGGGCATAAAAACACTTACTTTGCCATCCTCTTGTCCAGCCTTTGTGAATCGCCTAAACAGGACAAAATAAAAGCTCCATCAGCCTAAGCGAATGCTAAAGAGCGCAATCATGACATGAGTCTATGAAGCTTACAAAATCGCATCCAAGCAACCATGGCACATGGATCTAACTTTGAAGAAAATTCACAGGGAAAGAAGACCCAAAAAAAAAAAAAAAACTGTTATCAAATTCCTCAAGCAATGTCAGAGCCCATACCTAAGAAAAGTTTTAGTAGTAGGATTTCCCATCTCAAACTTGAGAAGCTTTAGTATGTCACTCTCCATCTTCACCACCTAAAAAACCAAAAACATGGCAAACACACAATTTACTAACTCCCCAAAGCAAGTAGATAGAAAGAGATGGAGAAAGCAAGAGAAAACAACACAAAAGATCACCTCTTGCTTTGTGTAAGTGTTATCGGTAATATAACAGAAGTCTTCCACATGAGGAGGGCTAATTTCTTCATACTTCCTGTTTCATTGAACGCCCAAAGCAATCAGATGGAGAGAGGGGAAAAAAAACAATTTTTACCGAAGAAGAAGAGGAAAGAAGAAGAGACCATACGAGGCAACGAGCATCGAAGACACCCCGAGAAGCTGTAACTTCTGCCTACTGAGGGCATTGAACGAAAGAAATCTATCGATATACGAAACAGTGAGATAAAGGGTATCCGAGACAAGCTTGTACTCCTCCGCAACCTCGACAAGCCAATCCACCAAAATCCCTCTCATATTCGCCGTCACATCGGTCTGGATCGTCTCGATATAATTCACCAGAGGCCTTCTCTTCTGCTCCACCTACATCCATAAAAGCAGCACAACTCCAAATCAAATCAGAAATTCCAGCAGAAAAATAATAGCCCAACTGTGGAACCCAAGCTCAGAAACAAACCTCCATGGATCGAAGGTACTGATATATATCATTCGCATAGTGCCCGCACATCTGCGGATCCTCCGCATCGAAATCCATGTTGGTGGCGGCGGCGGCGGGGAGATCCGCCGGCGGCACCTTCGAGACCTCGGCATCCTCCTCCTTCTTGGACCTGAGCCTGGGTTTGGAAGGTGCGGCACGCAGAAATGCGGAGGGGCGGATGATGGCGTTGGATAGGGTCGGGAGCTCGCTCAGGGCCACGCGCTTCCTCTTGGCCGGGGGCTGGTCCTGGCATTGGGACTGGGCGGCTGAGGCGGAGGCCGCCGCCCTCTTGGCCGCCGCGCGGGTCAGGCGGGGGACGATGTTCTCCTTGTCCGCCATGACTCCCTCTCTCTTCTCCTAATCCTTCGCTCTGGCGACAGAGAGAGAGAGAGAGAGAGAGAGAGGGAGGGAGGGAGGAGTCGAGAGTGAGGAGAAGGGAGGGGGAGGGGAGGGGGGTTTGTAGAGAGAGTTTGGGAGGGGAGGGAGGCCGCCATTTGCATTTGCCGAAGAGGTTCGAAAAAAAAAAAGAGGGGGAAAAAATGGGTTGCGCGCTCGGAGAGGCCGGTTTCTTTTTTTTGTTTTTTTTGAGTTTGAAATGAAGAGAGAAAAGAAAGCTCTGAATTTGGAAATTTTGGGGGTTTTGGAGCCTCGGAAGAAACGACGCGTTTGGCGCCCGGCGGGTCGATTGGGGGCTGCTTTAAGAAACGGCTATAGCGTTGACTCGGCATTAGCCGGGCACCGGATTCACTTGATATTTGGTGAGGTACTTCTTTCCATACAAATTTCCATCAACCAGTGTATTTTACAACGTTTGAAAGCTGATAGATGCGGCTGGCTGCATCATTTTGGAGGGAGACTCTACCTTGCTGGTCGTACGTCTTCGGGAGGAGGGGCAGGAGGAGATGGAGCACCCGCTTTTGGACGACATGCGACGGATGTTACGGGAGTGCCGGGCTATCTAGATCTGGCATGTCCTTCGAGAGGCGAACCAAGCTAATGACTGGATCGCCTCATTTGCTGCTCACCATTCGGAAGAGTTTCTTTGGACTCAACAGTTCTCATTTCTTTTTGCTTTGTGTAGGCTTTTTACTTCTAATATAGCAGATTGTGCTCATGTTAGAGCAGCATGAACTGTCAATGCAACAAAAAAAAAAAAAAAAAAGCTGATAGATGCGGAATTAGACAATTCTAATTAGAAATTGACATCATGAGTTTTGATAAAAAAACAACTTGGTTATAAGCAATACTTTACCACATCAAATCATACATTTCCTTGTTGGCATGAAAAAGAAAATATGCCTAAAGAAGCATGAGAATTGGTATAGCTTCCCTCAATTTATGATTCATGATATATTAAGTCGGTAGACCAAGTTTTAGATCGTTTCTAGAGAAGCTGCTTCTATGGAGTGATTACAAAATAAATAGTCTTTGATCCCAATATAAACTGGCTGGTTTGATTGCCATGTGAAATTATCCAATTTTATTGATGTGATTGTCCTTGTTACAAAATCAAATATTTATTGCCTTCTAGAATCCCTAATAATTTTTCTACTTGTAAGCACTAGTTGAAACATCTAATTGCGATCATCACTCTCGTTACATTTCTAGTGGTTGAGATTTAATCCAACAAGCTGGAGATCTTGAATTTGAAGTAGTTTGAGCATAAGACTATATACACATGCAGGCAGAGGCTCTCTGTATACAGCATAAGCCACTCAAACCTTCCAAACAATTTCTTTTTTTTTTTTTGGGTGATGTAGAGTAAAGATACCCACAAATCTACATTCTTAAAAATAAAACAACATATAAATCATCATAAACAAGGAGGTGAACATCTAGAGGAATAGACATAAGGGAATAGAATCTTCATTAGATCCCACTCCAGCGAGCATGTCTGTTTCGTTGACCTCTCTACAAGCATGGCTCGCACGGAAGAATGCAAGTAGTTGCTGAAATTGCTTTATGTCCACAAGAAGAGGATGTTTTGGAGACGATCTATTGCTATGCTGATAAATATTTAATAAATGACTGTAGAGGAGTCACCTTCTAGCTAAATTCTTGTAGCTCCAAGTTTTAAGACAGTTGTCGTCAATCCTTCCCATGCCGCTCTTAGTTCTACTTTAGAGACTCTGGATATTATGAAATACTTAGTTCCAGCCAGAAGGATATTGCCATAAAAATCTTGGATAATAAAGTCAGCACCAGTCTTCCCTTCTTTCCATGATGCATCAAAATTCACCTTCACTAAATACCACAGGGTGGGGGTGTCCAAGAGATAAAAGTTTGGTTTGGAGTTAGTGAGTGACCTTCCAAATAAATTTACTTACATAATTCATTAGCAACACTTAATTTCCAATCAAATATTGGTATGACTTTCAAGACATCTGTAAGAAGTCATAAAAATATGTAAATCATACAAGACATGACGACTTTCAATTAATATAGCCCACATGGCAATATTGATGCCTAGGTTGTATGTTTTATTTTGTCCAAATGGTCCCTAATGGTTGGAGCTTGATGGTTGACACTATCATATTATCAGCAACTTAAGTTTTAGGTTAATGAACCTAGTTTTTTTTTTGTAATTTCATTTTTATAATAAAATCTTGTCATTCCAAAAATAAATTGAGGCATCAACAGCCAGAGGTGGCAACAAATGTTGGCTACATTGGAGATAATTAATGAGCCATAGCTTGGAGATAATTACAACATCTTATTAATACACTTCTTTACTAACCAAGTATATGATCTTGATGTCGGGAATGATGTATTAAATATCAAAAGTTACAAGCCACTCTCGCGTCAATTTCTAGTGCCATCAAGCAAGGAGATACCGAAATTAGTAGGCTAAATGCTGTCAAGATCTTGAACTCCAAGCATTCCAATATTGAAAAAGATAACCGAAAGACAACAAAAGATAGCTTGTTAGATATCAAGGCAATGTTGGCAAGTACCTAGAAATACGGATATGAGGTCCTTGGTTAATGAAGGAATGATTAACTGAAAGTAAGGATGGCAATTGAGTCGGGTCTAGTTGCATCAAATATGAGTTGGGTAAAAATTTGTCGACCTGAACCTGATCAATTTATTACACAAGTCAAACATCCAAATCCAAATCTATCTTTCTATTAAACAGGTAACCTGCACTAATCCGCATAACACATTTACTAAATAGGACAAATCACGTTAAATAGGTTAAACAAGTTAAGTGGGATTTTAACATGTCAAATAGATTTAAACGGATTAAACAAGTTAAGCATGTCAAGCTAAAAGGGTTTGAAATCAGTTAAGTAGGTTTTGAATAGATTAAATATGTCTTAAATAGGTTAAAAGGGTAAGGTCACTCAATGTAATTATTAGACAGGTCAAAGGTTTATAGGTAGGTTGACCCATTTATGACCAGAACCTATTTATTTTAAACTGAAACCTACTTAAAACAAATTGATTGCGGATAGAGTTGATAGGTCGAGTCATAAATTGCCACCTCTAATGGAATATGCTACCCCAATTTTCGACTTGAGAGATGAAGCACTAGAGGAGGGCACAATCAGCATCTTGGTGGAGAGAACCAAAATTGCAAAGGAAATGATTGAGAAGAGTTGATTCAAATAGTCCAAGATCATCATTATTTATGAGGATCTTCACATTTAATACATGAAATCTTATTGCTCACCTATAGAAGTCACTAAGGATAGGATGGCAAGAGGCTACCTTTTCAACATAACACCTATTCACAGCCAGTAGCACTTACTAATGGACCCAATTGTTTCTATTGTAATCCGTCTGAATCAAGAAAAGTGAAGGTCCAACATGCTCCTCAACAGATAACTAGTAAACCACTTTGATTTGTCTCTATGGAATGGAGGTCCGACCTGCTTTAGTAGGTCATTCATCTTCCATGAAAGCTGTAATGGAGGTTCAATTTGTTGGGAAGTATTATTCTTTTGTTAGCCTTGTTTCTGAACATACATTGCAACAAAAGTTTCTTCTTTGTACTTTGGATCTTCTTTTTGTTCAAAAATACTAAAAGTAGCATCTTTGTATCATTAACATACCTCATTTCTTATCCCTTTCGCTTCTGGAAATTATAAAGACCGCTTCTTTTCAATAATTGTTAAACATAGACCGCGAACACGTCAAACTAGGATCATCTGGACTTGATTTAGTTTCACGCGGCTTACTTGGGATGGTTCTTTGGAGAAGGAAGAGAAGTAAGAAAAAGTTTGGAGTTGGGTAGGATCTTACTTGTTGCAATTTGGTGGAAATTATGGAAGGACAGAAATGCTAGAATTTTTAAATGTAGGGCCAAACCGATCCAACTACTAGCTTTCGAAATTATCTCTTCTTGGATGTTCAAGCACTAGAAATTCATCAAAGCTTAATCATATTTTGTTCTTCAAATCATTGCTTATATAGATATGAAAATGTCTGAATCCTCTAGACCTAGTTTGGGAATTTTACTTGCATCTATTCTGCTAGCTAATTAGAGTTTGGAGAGAATGAAGTAGTAGGATATTTAGAAAATCCCTAGGGAGATCAACTATGATCTAGGCCGAGTTCTCTTTTGATTTTTCTTAGTTCTTCCTCGCTTCTTCCTTGCGCCGGCTGACCACCATCTCTAGTGGTGCTGCAGTGGAAGGCCGCCCATGATTGCCATCGCCGGGGCTGGGCAGCCTTGGCCAATCACCCCTGTTCCAAGAAGGGAGGGAGAGAATGGTTCTCCCCTATTTTGGAGAAAAAGAAGAGAGTCTTCTCCTCCTCCTCTCTCTCCTTCTCTTTTCTCTCTCTTGGTTTTCTCTTTCTCTATTTCTCTCTCTTCATATGGTTCTATAGACCTAACAGGATGGTCCCAGATATTCTCATTGTGGACCCAAGGTTGACCCCAATAAAGGGTTCAGGACTAATGTCGCTTTGACCATCTATAGTGCTAGCTTTAGCCCGAATATCGTCGAGTATTGTTAGACTCTATCATCATTAATCTTTATTGTATTACCTATACCATAGTATGATTCTTGTTTCATAAGTTAACTAATTTGATTGGCTAGAGCAGACCAATTTGGATCGTCGGACGCTGTTACCTAGTCGACCATATCCATCCTGCACCGAATTTTGTCAGCTACCATTGGACCCATAATCGATAACCCCTGATATATTACTTTTTTTGAATTTGATATATCTTTTTCGATTAGATGTATTGAGTTACGATGCACTGACTGATTCGAACACAATTGAGCATTGTCATAAAGGTGGCCTTGTATATCTTTCTATGCCAATCTTTTCATAGTTAGCCTTGATTTTATATGAGGCTACGTTCATTCGGGCAGAAAAAAAGTCCAACGAAATCTTGTATTCTAGTTCTAAATTTGGGTAAGGCCCTGACCATTTTTTTTTAATTTTTAATTAAAGGAGAATAGAGAATATGGGTAATTCAAATATTCAAACTCTAAAATTAAGTAATTACTGAATAATTGATTCATTAATATGGTGATTTATTGATAAGGGATAAGTTGGTGTTATATTGATATTAAATTGACTAAACATATTAGGTGTGGATTGGTAGTATTGTAACTGCGTAGGATAGCCTTCATAGACTTACGCGTGAAATTTTGTCAGTCTTGGACTGAGTCATAATCTTGCTTAGTCCAAAGCCAAAAGTTCATCAATGAGAAACATGAAAATCAGATTAATGAGAAATAAATGAAATATCTTATTTAGTTGTCGAATTATTAGTTGCATTTGAGATATGTGTGTGTGTGTGTGTATATATATGTATGTATGTATGTATGTATGTATGTGTGTGTATGTATATATATATATATATATATATATATATATATATATGCTTCTTTGAAAAGTTGATAATGAGTATTTATGTACAAGTTATTTGTATAAGCTTTCTAAGTATTGATATGATATTCATTTTATCTAGTATTGCTAATTGATTATTTTTTTATTACTTATGGTGTAGTGATTCAAGATTCTTATTAGGTTGTAAAGCTCACAACCTCTTTCCTCTTTTTTTTTTTAGAGTTGTAGGTTGTATGGTACTTGATTATGGTTGAGATCACCTGAAAAGAGATGAATGGATAGTGTATCATTGATACTGGTTGAATGATTAAATTTGTTATATATTATTATTTAGTGATATTGAGGTTGCGATAAATTTTTAAGCTTTGCATATCCTCTGAAGCTCTGCCTTAGAAAGTGTGCGGCCATGTCATGTGCCCGACCCAGGCGGCGGGTTCGAGGCATGACATAAACTCTTTATCTATTTCATGATCTTGATTAAATGAATTGCCGATGAGCTTTATTGCCATCTTTCTTCTCAAAACAGTCCTCTTCATTGGGCTAATGGAATCCATATCATCCAATCTATGCAACAAGCCAGTTGACAACCAATGCCCTTTGGTCAACGAAGACGTGGCACATCATGCATCCAACAGCTACCTGCATGGGAGATTAACTGTCTTCATAAGGGAGTAAGTTTTAAGGTGTGGATGCAAAAAACCTCCAAGCCGATCCAAAAATGTTGTCCTCTATTAAGATGGATTCCATATCATCCAACCCAATTGGCAAATTAATTGACAACCAATGCCCTTTTTCATCAATGAAGAGAGCTGCCTCACAACTGTCTGTGCGTACGACGGAATTATCCTCGCAAGGGGAACAAGCTTTGAAGCTTAGATACAAAAACTTCCAAAACGAACCAAAATTTTCAAAATCCTCTTTTGTTGAGGCAGAAGAATTCGTAATGTTTGATTTGATGGACAAATAAGTCTATAACCAGTGCCTTCTGATCAACTGATAGAGCTGAAAAAGCACGTAATGCACTGGACAAAGTGTATAGTCCTAGCAAGAAGAACAAGCTGTCTGTGCGTGTTTTGGCAGCAATTTTCACATAATAAATACAACTAGTACAACAAGATATCATGGAATTGCATAGAAATGGATGGACAGGAATCCGAAATCTCAGAGCCTGCATATCTAGCGACATATGAGACCACCCATCGTACCACCGGACTCTTTATAAAGTATATGTGCAGCCCCGAAAGGATGCCAGAAGAAGGATACGCTCTAAAGAATTGACACAAAAGCCTGCAAACCGATATCGAATGGCTTCAATAACACTCCACATGCAACAATCACTGGATGAAGATTCAAACCATGAAATCCTCTAAACAAAGGAGAGGCCCAAAGATTGAACCAAGATGGTGGCATCCCCTTGCTCACAGGTGTGAATCAGGAATTAAAAAACAAGAAGAAGAGCTAGTTTTGTTGTATTCTTTAATTATAAGTCAATGACAGACTTATAATCCAAAGCATAGGCTGTTTAAGTAACAATCTTGATGGGAAAAATCAGGGTTTGAATAAGGTGGGGTTATATGACAGCAATTGAACTTCATTTTTTGTTTGCACTGCCACTTTCCTAGAAACTGAATTCGGCATTGAAAAGAGCCTCAAAGCATCCAGTCCTTGCATAAAATCTTTTGTCCACTCAGAGGAAGAACATGATAAATGTCACAGCAACTTTTCTCAAAACATGATTAATATCAGAAACATGTTCTATTAGCCGTCCTCAAAAAGCTAGATATTGTTTCACAGTTTTGTGGTTCTTCTCTCAAGTGTACCTAGCAAAATTAGTGCACATAAATAAGGGGCACTTGAATTGGCTCAATTTGCTTCCACTTCTTTAGCAGCGACAGAAATTACTAGGCGAAGACGCGTAGAGCAGCCAGCACAAAAAATTACCAAGCATATAACATCAATGGTCTTGTCAACGACTTGTGATAGCTACGTCATACATGCTCCTCCATTAAGAACTTGCTGACAATACATGCCCAATACTTGCTGACAATACACCTGAACTCTTCTGAAAGAATCCAACAAATTTTATGCTCCAAAGAGCGAAGCTATCATCCGATGATCCCTGGGGATGTTACCTACTCTTTCTTCTCTTTCTCAGTTCACGTTCTATTGCTTTCTTCCGGTTGTTCTCCTGTGTATCTTCCATTTTTATTCCACTGCTGCTGCGATGTCCAGCTCCAATTGCATCATTTCTTTCTCCAACAGATTTTTTCCCTTTGCTTCCACTGCTAGCATAATTCTTAACTCTCCCCTTGTCAGGCTTGTCATTGTTTCTCTTAGCCTCAGTCGCGCTGGTGCCTTCATCAGGAGTAGAGATTACTGCATGATTGGCTTCCTTGGCGGAGACTCGCATGCTATGGCGTGCATTCTCAAACCATTTACTGATCTGTAAACACATTAGCACAGTAAGGTAATCATGATATGTGTGTGTGAGAGAGAGAGGCATAGAGTTGTTTTATGAGAGATCAGACCTGCCTACTGGTCATCCCAGATTCTACTGCTAGCCTTTCTCTCGTCTCCCGGCTAGGATATTGGTTCTCGTTGAAGTAATCATGAAGTTTCTGCCAAAAAAAGAAGAAAAAAATAACTCTAGGTAATTTTTGCTGACTAATAAACATTTTGAAGAGATCATCAACTTCAAGCAGGCATTCTTTTGAGAACTGGGAGGGCAGAGAAGGCAGGAAAAAAGGTTTTTCTTCGTCCCAGTTCACTTAAGGTGTGTTCATCCCGAATCACCTCCTGAACCAGAACTCTCAGATCAGTCTGTCAAAATAAGTGCAGACCTTAGCCGCTAGCTACTGTATCAGATATACCATGGACAGGATGAAACAGGACCCTCCATCATCTCTTCACATCCTTCTTGACACACACTCATGAAAAGCTCTCTTGAGTGACGAGATATCATTTCACGACCAGGGCCTCCCCAAAAGGTAAGCTGGAAGGTGTTATTTGAATTCCTTGCCTTGTATAAGTACCCAAGATCTGCCCAATGGATAGCTGATGTGGTACTAAAAATACGCCCGCACGGATCCTCATATAAATCAAACTGGAAACAACTTGCAACAAGTTTTCTCAAACAGGCACATGCTTAACGAAAAATTCTATGGCAAGATGGTTTAAGGATATTCACTGCACTAGCTACTTAAAGTGGTCATTCATCTTCAATCTTCACCCCAAGGTGATGAACATATTAATTCTATTTCGAAAAAATCTTCAAAAAATAAGTGAAGAAATTATCTTCCTCTTTAGAGATTGGATTAGAGCTATGTCCAGTGGCAGAAGTGGGAGATTTGAAATTTTGAAAACTCCTTGATTATCAACCCCAAAATCTGTACATGGCCCCCAAGAAATCTCTCCATAGCAGCATGGCCCCCCTCTATCCACAATTCTGGTCTGGTCCCTGCATTTCAGCAACTACTCAAGAATTGAGAATGTTGGTCAGATCACAGTTGTTGTTGTTCATTGTATTTAAAATATTTTCTGGAGAGAGATTTGTATTTAGAATTTTTTGGTATTCCTAAAAGAGAAGCATGTATTTAGAGTCTTTCCTTAGTATGACAAATATAGACTTCTTTTGAGGCTTGACAAGTCACGATTGGAGGGGACCCACAACAGCCACATTAATTTTCGCATTTTATCTCCCTAAATCTATATTATTTCACCTTCTATACTCAAGTTCCTGAAGTTTTTGATTGAAGGGGACTCAAAACAGCATCATTAACTTTCACATTCATCTCTATCAATCTTCATTTCTATGCCCATTGACCTGGAGACTTTGGACTCTCTCTCTCTCTCCCCCATCCCCATTGGAGAGGATTCAACAGTCTCATTTCCAAACAGCCTCCTTTCGAAGTCTTCCAGCTCCACTACAAGTCTCGCGGTATATATTCAATAAGATTTGTAACTTAGTTTCTCTTGTTAAATGTATAAAAATTAGTTTAAGTATTTTTTTTGCATATGCAATTAAAAATGTGTTAGTTTTATTCTAAAAAACACACCTGAAAATCCCTTATATTCTTTAAGCATTAAAAATCTTTTCATTTTACGGACAATCTTTATCAAAGTTAAGATTTATCGATCACCTGCATGATGTCTATGTAGTTATGCACATAAACTTATATTTCTATAGTACTTTATACATAATGCTTTTCTGTTCTTTCATTTGTTTATCCATGATAGCTGAGCCTAATTGTGAAAGCAGCAGACTAGAAATTAAATTAGAAAAGAACTTTTGAATAAATAACAAAGAAAAGCTAGGGAATGCTACGTAAATGTTAAAATTTTAGAATTTGAGTTCCATTGGCATAATAGCTTTTAGAAATATTTGTATCAACAATTCTGTCTATGGTAACGGCAGTCTTGCTTTGGCATTCATCTCCCCCACCCGCGCCCCCAACCAAAAAAAGGAGGAAATTCCTCGTTCTGTCCCTTGCTATTGATGAAACAACAGAAGATCTCCTCATTCATTATGAAGTTTGGTTTACTCCTATCTTTTCCTTCTTCCCCCTCTCCGTTTATATCACTGGTTTTTCCTCTCTTCTTGTTTCCTTTTTTTCCTCTTCTCATATCATACATCCTTCATAACATTATGGAGGCATGTTATTTGTGATAAAGTACAATTTTCGGACAAAATACAGAGCCATAAGATCTTGAAGAAATGGGTTGGTAATCTAGCATGCAGCAAAACCTGGTGAATGAGTTGAATATGCATCTAGCAGAGAAACTAAGAGTAGGAGAGTGAGCATGCCAATGGCAAGACACAATCCATCTCATCAAGCCCTTGGTGAAGATTAAACAAACATTATCCACTTGTGCGAACATGTCAAAAACCACAAACCCATTACTTACTCATCGACTTTCACCAAATCTGATATTATTCTCAACACATAAAAATATTCAACTCGCTCTTATGCTTTCAAGCCAGTTTGAAAGGTGGTGATCTGCCGGTCAACACTTGAGTAATAGCATGATTTCCTGCCTAACAATTGGTTTCAATGTATTAAGGGTATTCTGCAAAAATGGCTTCACACATTTTCAGATTTGCAGGATCAGTCCCTTTTTCCCCCGATCTGCAAGATCAACCATTTTTAAATTTTTCTGACCAAATTGCCCCTGGCTTCATACATAGATTCAAGGGGACTTGTGCACATATTATACAGTTTACATATTTAGACTAACTATTGCACACAGTTAAACTAGGTACATTTAACAAGTGGTTTAATCTAAAATAGCTAGCTGCATACATTTAAACTATTTGGTGCTCATAGATAAATAGGTAAAAAAAAAAAAAATGTGCGGTACACACATTTAAACACATTAATGCATTATAAGAGATGCAGACATATAAACTAATTAGTGTATACATTCATTGAGATACACAAATGTGGATCGATAACATGCACCTCAAGGGTGATTCTGAAAAAAAGGTGATTCTGCGATTATGAAAATGTGCAAGGTCGTCTTTGCAAAATGCCCATACCATGATGCACCACTAAAGACAAACAAGAATCTGTGCCCCCAAGCAAATAATGCAATATCAGCCAATCAGCCATAAAAGCACATCCATGATCACTCCAGTTATGATACCTGTATATTTTACCAAGGAAAAATTTTCCCTGACCATATCTTGGGACTAAAGGTGCCCCAAGGTCCTAAGAGTTCACAAGTTGCATATTCTCACCCTCTCACCCTTAACCTAATATCTTTATCTCATTTACAACGATTTATCTCCCACTTCATTTGTACCAACATATGCCCAATGAGTTTCTCATTCTGTATCCTTATATAGTAAACAATGTGAAATCCATCATTCAACAATTAACAACACCCACATGCAAAATCTGTTGAACCGATACTGAAACCTATACTGGTCGGCGACAGATTCGGTACCATACCGACATGCGGTACAAGTGGCGTGCCGGTCATTGTTTTTTAATGGTGATCATTTTTTTTTATTTTTTTCAATGATTTTAAGTATAATTTGATGTTTCTTGATGTTTTTATCACCCCAATACATCCTAAATGATGCATGTTGATGCTTTAAAAATGATGCAAAATATAAAATAATTTTTAAGTTTACTTTTTATTTCTAGAATGCTTTGCATGCTAGAAGAAGCAACATGAAATATCCTAAAATCAATGTGAAATATAAAACATAAAATGATACAATCAATTACATATATTTAAAGTACAACATAAATATCTAAAATCTCGTCGAGGAGCTATGTCTCTCGTAAATATTCGGATCATTTGCATAATCAGGAGATACATCAGCTATCCCTCTAGCCATCCCTCTAACCAAATAGTGTTGTAGTCTTGTACGCTTATCCCATAAGGAACACACTCCGAGTTATAACCAGTCTCAGATCTCTCACTGAAACTCTGGCTCTGAGAGGTATTCTCTGATTGATAATACAATTGAGAAGCCCATCTAAATATGCCGGTAGCAAAATCTGACACGTAAGATGCTCCGAACTGCGTAAGATAGTAGCCACCGAAAGACGCCTTAAACGCACCATATCCATATTCGTATCCGAATGGATTATAAACTACCTATGGTTGTGGGTAATAAGATCCAGCTGCATCGTATCCTCCTGAACGACGTCGATAAGCACGTTTTCTATATGCAAACATATCCTCACGGACTCTACTAGCTCATGCTCCATAGTCACCATCCTGTATGGCATGCATAAACTGGAACTCATCCGTGAATCGAAGACCATCCTACACTGTCTTATAAACGGTGGCTTCATATCCTCCACTCCTTGGCTACTAGATCCATGATCACCAGAACTGACATCGCTGCTATTTTTGGTCCCTGAATCTGAGTAAACCGACTCCTCCCTGCTCTCCATCGAGGCTGCAACTGCCTCCCATTTTTCTTTCTTGTTGTGCTAAGTAGCTACCTACTTTTCCTTCGTGGCCCTCTCTATCTAGCTATGTTGGAAGGACGAATGTCGCCCACATGACTAAGTTGACCGGATAGCGTGGTGACCTCGTTTAAGCAACTCTCAATCAAATCTCTAGGAGGATGTCTCGAATAAGGAGTAATATAATGATCGGCTCCCAAATGACCCCTGCAGCTATAGCTGATCAGCTGAAAAGATGCATGAAATATGGCAATATGCCCATTGCCCTGCATCCATCCTAGCCTCGCTGGCTATAAAACTGGCCGGTCGTGGAGGCAATCATGGCTCATCAAGCTCTGGCTCCTACTGGCCCACAAGCCATCCGATCATAGTATCATCCTCATCGTTAACAAAAGCATTGTGGATCAAATTTGTGTACTTCAGCTTCACTTTCTCCTAAATATCAACCTCAGATTGTAGTGAACATATGCAAGATCTTGAGTCGCTTCTGTGTTAGACAATTCCTCTGCTTGCTTTGGATGAGGGTAAAGGTGCGCCAATTGCGCTCACAGCCACTTCAAAAGACCATCTAGGAGAGGATTTGAATGGCTAGCTGCTTAAAATTTTTTATGGACAAACCAAAATGAATCCACCATTCAGCTGCAAAAATATTAAAGAATATTGCACAAGAACTGGTACGAATGGCATTGATGCATCGAATGCCCTCTTTGACGGGGTTGTGACAGACTAGGTTGTGCAAAAAGCCGATTATTCGACCATCTTTTTTAAGATAGTATCATATTAGTAACTATCTAATGTCAAGAAATATTTATCGTTGATAAGTAATATACCCAGATTTATACTTTTCTTACTAACGACAACTACCGAGACTCCAAAGCTGCCAATGCCCTCTCTAAATATTTGTCTGTGAAAAAGAACCGTGTTGACACGACTTAACTAATGCATGCCACTTAACTTGCATCCTCTAGACATAGAGCTATGACTATAGATCAGGCTCCATCTTATAGATCACATTACGCAGAGCAGAGAGAAGTTCTCCATATCGATCCTAGGTGTGATATACTAGAATGTCGGATTCAAGTAGTAAGCTATAGAAAAAGTTCGTAATTGCTATAAAATTCTACGAGTACAGAAGCAGTATAATTTTCAACGTTCTTGTTTACCTATTATATGCAAGTTCCTATCTATCTTGTAGTCCCACAGCCACTCAATGATGTCGATGTAACGATGGGCATGCTTCGATCTGCCTCTCTATCTGATTCCTTACCTTCTTCATCATATGATACAGCTTGATAGCCTCTCGCTGCCCATCCGAGGGTACCTCTCGCTTTTCATAGCTCGAAGCACTTTGTACAATGGCTTCACAGCCTTCATTATCTTCTCGGCCCGCTGCCAGAATGTCTGCCTCGTCACCAAGTCCACCATGTTCCCTTCAATGTTGTCCCTCACAAATCTGCTCTCCCACCACTCTGGCACTGACAAACATCCGACGCATGTCTATTTTTTCTCTCAATGAGACTATCAAGTGTAACGTAGTTAGTAGCAAACCGTGTCATGCCTGATCTCAAGATCTCTCCCTTGTATACCTCCTTATCAGTAATAGGACTCATGAGTGGTTATAAATATATCTGAAGATAGTTTAGGCTGTCTCCACCAGGGTATGTCGAACCGGTATCGGTAGGCGTACCGGTGGAGACCTGAACCTGTACCGGTCCGGCGGTACCGAATCGGTACCGAACTGGTTCGACTGGTTTGGCCGATTTTCGACTACGACAGCTTTTTTCTTGAAGTTCTCTTTTGGATTTTTTCTATGAAATGAAGTCAAATTTGATGTTTTTTTGTCAGTTTTTTGATATTTTTTTTCATATTTTTTGATGTTTCTATGTTTAGATTTAAAGTTTAAGCTTGATGATGCATCTTAATTAGCCTTTGAAATGTTACAAGTCATACAATGAAGAACATAAAATATCTTCAAATTAAGATATAATCAATTATATACATTTAAAGCACTCTCGAATATAAAAAATCGGATCGAGTGGTAATGCTTCTCATAGATATCCGGATGATCAGCATAATAAAGAAACTAAATCAACCCACCCCTCTAACAAGCGATGTTGTAGTCTTGTATGCTCAATCTCTGAGAAATGTGCGCTGGATTATAAGAACTCTCAAATCTCTCGCTGAAGTTCTAGCTTTGAGAGGAGTCCTTTCGATAATATGGCTGTAAAGAGATCCATCCGAATATACCGGCAGCAAAATCCAACCCATGAGATCCTCCGGACTGCGTAGGACAGTAGGATGACTCCGATGCACCATATCCATAGGCTGCCTCAGGCCACGGATAATAAAATTTAGTATACGACTCGAAACATGATACATCTATGGATCCTACTCCATATGCGAGGTCATCTACAGCTACATCTTGTTCTTCTAAACGACCTCGAGGAGCCCGTCTTCTATATGCAATGGTATCCTCGTAGGCTCTATCTGATGGACTACCATGGTCTCTATCCTATGTAGCATGCGTAAACTGCGACTTACCAGTGTATCCAAGACCAGCCTCCGGTTGTGTCTCATAAGTAGTACCATACTGTCTCCACTCCCTTCATAGCAAGTAGATCCATCACCACCAGAACCTTTATCCTTGTTGGTCCAAGCCTCCTCGACACTCTCCATTAGGACCCTTTGTTTTTCTTTTTTTGTTTGTTGGGCAGGTGCTTTTTTATCCTTTGTGCCCCTCTGCCTGGCTACCACGCCCTTGTGATCGAGTCGACTGGGTACTAAAACATTCTCATCTGAACATCTCTCGATCATCTCTCTAAGAGAGTGTGCCGTACCAATCATGTGGTGTCTGGCTCTCCTCTGCCTGCAGCTGATCAGCTATAGCAGTGCGTGAAATATTGCGCTCAACCCATTGCTGTGGATCGACCATAGCCTCGCTGGCTATGAAGCTAGCTGCTCGTAGAGGCGATCCTAGCTCGT
The DNA here is from genome assembly GCF_051530095.1 of Phoenix dactylifera. NCBI lineage: Eukaryota > Viridiplantae > Streptophyta > Magnoliopsida > Arecales > Arecaceae > Phoenix > Phoenix dactylifera. The sequence continues at coordinate 5,686,608 of NC_143190.1, forward strand.
CAAGCTCGAGCTCCTGCTGCTGGCCCACAAGCCAGCCAAGCATAGGATCATCGTCATCATCTGTGAAAGTTCTATAGATTGGATCTACATACTTGAGATCTATTTTTTTCTGAATAGATTTTAGCCTCAATCGCAGATTGTAGTGCACATAAACAAGATCGTTGAGACGCTTTTGTGTCAAACGGTTCCTCTATTTGCTGTGGATGAGGACAAAGGTGGACCAGTTGCGCTTACAACCACTCGAGGAGACCGTCTAAAAGGATTCGGATAGTTATCCGCTTAAGATTTTTCGTAGAACCGCCAAAATGAATCCACCATTCAGCTGCAAGAATATTGAAAAAAATTAGATATATGATAGTGCCATATTAGTAAGCATGTAACACCAAATAAATGTCTTCCTGATGTGTAACGTACATAGATTCATAGATGTCTTACTCACGACAGTTGCTCGCTGTCCAAAGATGTTGCTGCCCTCTCTAAATAATTTAGTCAGTGAAAAAGAAGCATGTTGTACTATGTTAATAATAAATGATGTCGCTGTGCTTATACATGCTTCTAAATCATGTTACCTCTTCTAGACATAACGCCGTGACTTCTGGATTAGCCTCCATTTTGTAAATAACATTACGTAGAGCGTCCAGAAGTTCGTCATCCATATCGATTCTAGCTTCGCTGTTTGGAACCGGATGTTCAGATAGTATGCTGTACATAGACGAGACCGTCTTAGTAAAATTATACAGGTACATCCATCTATATAATTATCAATGTTCTTGCTTACCTGCTAGATGCAATTTTCTATCCATTTGGGCTCCCCACCGCCACTGAATGATGTACTCATGGGTATGGGTTGGATCTACCTCAATGATCTGAGCTTTTGCTTTGTCCATCATGTGATACAGGAAGCCCATCTGGGGATACCTCTCGCTATCTACGGCCCACAACACTTCATATAATGGTTTGATAGCTTTTGACTATCACAATGGCCCGCTGCCAGAATGACTACCTCGTAACCAAGTCTTCCATCTTACTTTCTTCAGTGCCGGCCTATGCATACCTACTTTGCTGCCACTCGGAACTAGCAAATATCTGACGTAGGGCTCTTCTTGATAAGGCTATCAAGTGCAATATAGTTCGTAGCAAACCATGACTCCTAGTCTTAGAATCTCTCTCCTTGCAAACTTTCATCAATGAAAGAACCCAGGTATGGCTATAAATATACCTGATGATGCGTTGGGCTATCTCCACCGTATGCTGCACCCTACGGATCTTTCCAATATCCATCAGCATAAGGTCGATACAATGTGCAACAGATGAAGTCTATAAAATATGTGGTCGTTGCTCCATCAAGACCTCCCCGACCAACTTATATTGCAACCCATTATTAGTGACGATCTGCACGACATTTTCCTCTACCTGATCAATCACCTCCTCCAAAAGTCTGAAGATATATGCAGCGTCGTGCACCTGATTCGAAGCATCAACCGACCTATGAAAAGTCTTTGCATCACAGTATGTCAGAAAGTTGATGCTCCACTTTGTCGGACCGGTCCAACCATCACACATCACGGTAAGTCTATAAATGGGCCACTTGCTCTTATAGGAGGCAATCCATTTCTCTAACTTCTCTTTATTGTTGTCCAGAAGCTCACCGTAGATGTCCTTCGAGTTTAGAGAATCTACATCAGGACCGACAGACTGCATGGCGAAAATGACAGACCTATAATATGTATTGTATGCCACATTCGCTGGGGTGTGGCTTAAGTGGAACCAAAATCCAATGGCTCGCTACATATCTTTCTTCTCCTTCCACATTGAGCCTACCCTCTATTGCTTCAAATCTCTGTTGGAGCAGACATGCGGATCTACATCATAAATTGATGCTCCTGGTGGAATCCCTTTAGATAGACTTCTTTCAGATACCAAAACCATCCAGCATAGATGCAATCCGACCACGTTATCTAATCCGACCACGTTATCTACTGGTGCCCTTTCTGACTGAGGTTATCCTCATTAACTCTGGATCTTCTCTGCCGCTCGCAGAACCGGTGCCCGACTTGTAGAATGAGAGCCCAAATCGAGCCTTATGCCTCTTCACCTCCTCCTGCTATCACTGATCATCCAAGCTCCCCCGCATGGCAGCCTGGATTTGTTCCTCCTCATCTAGACCCTCGACCTCCTCTGACTCCCTGAAGTGATAGAAAGTGGCTCTGCCGCTTGGCTTTTCACCTTCGCCTTCTTCTTGGCAGCCCTCTCCTTGGCTTCTTTGATGTTAGCGAGGTTCTTCCTCATCAACAGAAGGATCTCATGTGAGCATTTGGGGCACGTAGCTACCTCACCGAAATAACTGACTAAATGTTGCTTCAATCTGGTTACCCCTTCTCCCTTGAAGCACTTCTGACAATATTTGCACTGAAACTGGTGCCTTTCTCCGAGCATGTACCCATGCGCCCAGCCAATATCACGCTCTGAAAAGTTGGTTTTCTTGATGGCTTCATTCCTACCAGGACGGTAATTTTTTTATTTTTTAACTTATTTTTATTTTTTTAATTGTTGTAAATTCAAAAAAAAAATCTACCACCAAAATGACTTTTGAATTATGTAGAAAGTACGACTATTTTTTCAAAATTTTCTATTTTTTATTTTTATTAGAAAATTAATTTTTAATATTTTTTTAAAATTTTAATTAAAATATAAAAATATATATTCCAAAAAAATTAATGTCACAATGCATATCGTCCATATATCTACAATATATAAAAAAATCAAGCCCAAATTTCAAAATTGGGCATGATCTCTTTTTTTGAAATTTTTAACCTATTTTTCTAAGCAACATAAAAAAATATTAAAAAAAAAGATAGAGGAAATAAACCATACTTTAATTAGCCTTTGCTATAATTTTTTGGAAGAACACTGCTCTCTCACCTCAATTTTTTTTTCACGCTGCCTTTGGATCTCTCAATCCACCACCGTGGTTCTGCTATCCGCTTCAATTCATGACTGGTTCAGGCAGATCCTTCAGTTTTGATAACCAAAGCTACGCGTTTAACTAAGAATTTGAGATAAGACAGTGCATCGCACTGTCGGAGGACAGCGCGTCGCGCGCGCTGTCGGCCTTTTTAGAAGGCCATGCGCGCTGTGGTCAAAAAAACCACGACGCGCGGTTTTAGAAAAATCCACAGCCAAACCGGACCGGTCAGGAACCAGACCAGTTCGGTAAGGGCTAAACCGACCGGTATGGGCCAGTACAGCATACCATGGTCTCTACTGTCTGCTACACTCTACAAATCTTCACAATATTCATCAATACGAGGTTGATACAATGTGCAGCATATGAGATTCAGAAAATATGGTCGCCGCTCCAAGATCTTCACGGTAGCCTTATATTGTGGCCAATTATCAGTGATGACTTGCACGACATTCTCCTCTCCAACCTGATCAATCACCTTCAATCTGAGAATGTACACGGCGTTGTGCATCTGATCGAAAGCTTCAATTGACTCCTAACAGAAATTCTTCGTGTCAGTATATCAAGAAGATGATGCTCCACCTGATAGGATCGATCTAATCATCACACATCACCGTCAGTCCATATATGGGGCCACTTACACTAGTATTAGGCAATCAACTTTTTTACTTATTGTTGTCAAAAAGATCACCATAGATCTTCGATTCTAAAGGTCTACACCAAGACCGATGGCTTGGATGGAGAAAATGGCAGGCTTATAGTACGTGTTGCCTACCACATTTGCTAAGATATGACTGAAGTGAAACCAAGATCTAATAGCTTGCCATATTCTTTTTATCCTTTAGCACGGTGTCAACCCTCTACTGTTTCGAATCTTTGCAAAAAAAGACAAGTGAAATCTAAATCATCGATAGTGCCTCTTGGAGGACAAGCTCTAGAGGACTTGTTTCTGCCACCAAAAAAGCTCCAAGCATAGATGCAATACGACCACCGCCTCCTCTTACAGCCTTTCTAACGGAGATCCTCCTGAACTCTAGATCCGCCCCGTTGGTCACAGAACCAGAACCCGACTTATAGTGTGAGAGCCCAAATCCAGCCTCATACTTGGCCACTTCATCTTGCTACCACCAATAATCCAGGCTCGCTTGAATGGCAGCCTAGATCTGTGCTTCCTTGTCATCTAGAGCGGATACCTCTTCTGACTTCCTATAGTGATAGAAAAATGGCTCGGCCGCTTGGTGGTCCATCTCAGCCATCTTTTTGGCAAGTCTCTTATTTACTACTTTGAAATCAGCAACGTACTTCATTAGTTGTCAAACCTTCTCTGGACATTTTCGGTATATAGATATGTCGGGATAACTACCAATCGGATACTACTTCAACCTAGTTTACCCTTCTCCTTTGAACTCTATGTTGCACCTCCAATAGTGCCCATCCAAGAGCATTTGCCTATGATCCCAACCAATGTCATGCTTTGGATTCTTCTTTTTCTTCGATGGATCTATTCTTGCAGGTTTATCAAGCACCCCAATTTATTAATTATTTAAAAATAATAATATTTTGTTATAATGAGAATATATTTTTTACTTCAAAAAATTCTTCTAACTTATCTAATACATAGTACTAATTTTTTATATTTCTTGTGTTATTTATATATTCTTACTAACTTTTAAATTTCAAAATATATTTAAATATCATAAGTTCAAAAAAATGTTTTCTACTTCAAAAATACTTCTGAATTATGTAATACGTAATACTATTTTTTTATATTTTCTATGTTGACTATATATTTTTAATTATTTTTTAAAATTTAAAAATAATTATTATATACAAATATTTAAGAAAATTAATTCAAGCTCAGATCCATGCAGAACCCTACCATGGATGCTACATATATTTTTCTAAATCTTTGAAAATGCATCAAACGCTACTTATTTCTCAAATTTTTTAAATTTAAACCTAGACCATTATGCACATGATCACATCAAAACTAGAATAAATGGGTACCAAATTTAGGTAGAAATAGCTTCCATACCCCTAAATAAGCATCTAATTTTATAGTTATTTTTTAAGTTTTAATCTGAATATATATATATATTTATTTAAAAATATATATTTAAAAAAATAAAGATTTTAGTGGGATCATTCATAGATCTACAACATATCATGAAAACATGCCAAAATCTTGATTTTGGCATTCCCTAATCTTGTAATTTTCTCGGCATTTTTCGACATTGAAAAAAAAAAGAGAGAATGAGGTAGGGGACAGTCATCATACCTTGTTTTAGGTTGGATCCTCTTTGAATCATCGAAATTGGCATGTTTTTGGCGAATGAGGGGAGGGATATGAAAAAAATGAAGAGGAATGGCCTGAGAAGGCTTCTGGCAGGCCTTCCCATTGCCTGGTTCACACCGGTTTCGCTCTGAACTGCCCGATTCAAACCGGTTCGGAACGGTTTGGGGGCGGGGTCCGTTTTTTAGAGCTGAACCGACCCGGTTCAACCCCAGTTCGGTTCGGTACAACCTGAACCAGCCGGTTTAGCAGACCCCGCAAACATGCAAGCATAACTTCTCAATGTTGTGTGGCTCTTAAATGGTGACAAAAATGTCGATTTTCATTGGACCACGGTCCATAGCTAGGCATAATTGTGCCACACATACCACTATAAATCAACTATTGCAACAAGAGAGAGTGGTCAAGTATTAAATTAGAATGCAGGCAACCATTTTCCCTCCAGAAAAAAGCATTCATCATTTGATTGTTTGGCCACATAAACTTTGCCTCAGGCAAGGGCATATCTACGAAATTTTTCTTTATTAAAGAAATTCCCAACTTGTTCAGAAAATGAAAGTCCCATGGGAGAAGGTAGAATCTGTGCTCTGCTCCAGATTGCCACCATTCTCTCCGGAAGGCTGTCCAACTGGCCGGGTACATGGAAAAGCATGACCAAAGAGGCCTAAGACCCAACAAAGAAGGGACCAGCATACGAAGCTAGCAGACACCAAGTGATATGGCATTAGACAGATGCCAGCCAAAAATCAATCAAGTCAGATTGGTGACTTCAACTTTAAGCCAGGTTGAAAAAAAATCCAATGCCAAAAAATGGCAGCATCACATACATTCAACCCAAACAAGGACTACATTGAATACTTGCGTTAACCTGAGATCAATGGATGTGGTTATGGATTCAAGTTCAAGTTTAACCTAGACTGGTTCAGTTCCAAAGCAATGCATCAGTCTTTGATTCAACCTTGATATAACTTAGTAGAGCTGATGTAGTTTTAGGAACTAACACTATATGACTAGGTGTCCAATCTACATGACATGATTACATATAATATGTCATGTGAAAGAGTTTGGTCTGCTATCCATTTTAGCCTAGTGATTTTGCTTTCCTTTTTGATGTTGGTGGAGTTGCAGCTGGCATATTACCCCTAGCATGAGTCTTACTTAGGTCCTGGAGGGAGCCACCTAAGCCTATAAATGAAATCCTCATATCCACTTATGCATGCAAAAACTATAGTTTGTTCCTTCAATGCAACATTGTAAGATGGAAGTCTGCACCAACACCCAGATGACCGATGAGCAGCCCTCTATGAGCCATAGTGCTGATTTCACAGGTTAACAAAGCCTATCCTTCTTCCTTCACCTTTCTCCCTTCCCTATACACTTCATTTGCTTTCACTTCTCCTGTTGCTTACGCTACACCTTTATGTATCACTTCCACTTGCCAGCCCAAATCTCATACGGCCTGCACACTCAAGTCCTGCATCATTCAATTATCATCAACCTCATGGAACATTTAAATTATGCATAGCACCCTTCATACAAAGAATAATAATTTTTCTACTTAATTAGCAAATCCTGTGCTATAGCAAATGTCCACTAAGGAATAGTCATCTACCCGCCAAACATTAAAATGAAGAAAGCTAAATTAGTTACCATCAAAATCCCTCCTTTAGTTGTCCATTCAATATTGATTAAAGAATCCAAATTGGTTGTTCTGCCTTAGTTGTCCTCCTATCACGACCAGGCCCTATATTACCTGTTGTCATTTCCTCACCAGAGGGGAGAAATTTAATTACTTCTATCACCAGGCTACACAAAGCACCGTTGGCAAAGCAACAAAATCAACCCATGACATGACAACCACTTGATGCACTTTCCTACAACCTACCTCCTAAAACCTCTTTTTGAGATCTTTACATTCACATTCAATTGCATATTATCATGATTTTAGCAACCTTTAACAGCAAGCATCTTCCTCGATGCTGATACTCCAAAAGAAAATCCAAGAAAGAATACAAAAGAATTCAAGTCATAACCAACACAAGAGAACAGCAGAACAAGTATTATTTTCCTTCAAGAACTGCTGTACAAACTGTCCTATAAGGCATGTGCAGCCCAAAGAGTACTCTACTACCCAAGTCTCTTGAGAGACGGACCATTCCTGCAGCTGCGACATAATTGCATGACCCATTCCCTTGTAATCTGAGAAAGGAAAGTGGAACATTGATCTCCCCCCAAGTACCAAAACCCCCTTTGATGACTGCATAATTAGCAGGATTAGACTTCCAAAAAGACCCCACTGGGATAACATAACAAGTCAATAATAGAACACAAATCCTGCATTTCAATCAAATGCAAGCCCCACATTTACAACTGAAACAAACTCTGGATATGTACAAACCACAGGAGGCATTCTAGCATCCCAAATTCCATACGTGTAGGGTTTGAACTATTTGAGGCAGAGATGCCTCGTGTACTCATTTGAGAAAGAAATTTCAAACATTGAAATCACTCGGCAAATTTTAGGTTCATAGTAACGTGAAAGGTTAACTTTGCTACAGAGTACAAGTAATCTAGTATCGAAAATCATCGACCTCCAGTCAGTTATGCTGTTAAAATGGTCAAGTACAGACAAGCATATATCCATAAATGTGTTTCATAAATAAAACTCACAAAATATTAATATGATGTGATCAAACAATGTTAGTATACTATGAAGGTAAAGGCTTAGCAAGCTGGTAAAGTCTTTGGTAGTTGTATCAAAAGACCTAGTATCGAATCTCGGCTTACTAGGGTTTGGGGTATCTGGGGAAGGGCTACCCCCTGTTGTGTAGCACATTGACTACAGACCCTTTCAATCAGACAAATGTTGGCATACTAACTATACAATTTATTAATTCAACAAATCCCCCATTGTGAGACTTATCATGGAATGTAGTTTGAACTCTTACCAAACAGTCATTCACTAGAGGATGGTCCTTCAACAGCATTATCAACTAAAGCATTTCCCTGAAAGAAGATAAAAAGTGCATCGTTCTGCTACCAATAATCTAAAAAGGTATTAGAGGATTCTATTGGCATTGGAACTCATAGGACAGCCTTGCAAACCTATTGTATTCAAGAAGCAGCAGTAGAATTCCACAAAGCATGGAATGGCAGCAAGCTCCTACCAAGCAGCTATTCACTATAGGATGGTACTTCCACAGCATTCTCAATTAAAGCATTTCTCTGCACGGATGGTAAAATATACATTGTTCTGCTAGGAATAATCATATAGTCATTGCATGGATTCTACCGGCACCAGAACAAAAAGGTCTGACAACCTTGTAAACTTACAGATATTCAAGATGTTTACCAATATATATGTACATATAGACAGCTGCAGAATTCCAAAAGCAGAAATTTGACTAGTAACTTCATCATAGATTAGGTTGCAGATGAAAGGAAGAGTAAACAATCAAGCTTCTAGAACACGCAACTTGCAACAGCTTGGTATGCTTAGATACTGTAACAGACAAAAGAAATCCGCAGAACATGAGCTATCCAAGGAAAAGCTACAAAGAACAGAAAAGCCAGCCTATCCCCTACCCATCTATCATATAATAAAAGGATTCATCAAAATAAACATAAAAATTAAAATTCCAATACCTGAGTGACTACTGGACCAAAACGTCTTTGAACAGAAGTAGTTGCCTCGTTTCCCTTAGAATCCGGCTCCCGAGGGTCATCATGCTTTTGTGTGTGATGCAGAGAAGTAGATTGCAGCCTTTGTTGATGTGCTTTTTTGGGAGTATCTTCATTCACTGCCAGTAAAACTTGCTTTTGAACTAAATCTGACTTTGTTACCATGTGTTCTACTGTAGTCTTTCTCTTGGCCCTCCCAGAGCTTCTGTAATTCTCGATAGATTGAGATATTGCCTTTGGCAATACATCAGTCTCTTCTACATAGTCATTTTTCTTTCCCTTTTTCAGTGCACTCTCATCAGACCAGTCTTCATCATCACTTGAATCAGAAGATGCCTCACCATAAGTCTCCTATAAAATTCAAGATAAGACATACACAAGTAAAGAGAGTGAAGTACTAGACATGCTAGACAATATCCATAATAAAATTAAAGTTGAGTCAGCCATCTAGAAAGTGTAACAACAGGATAACATAAAACCCATTATTATAGAAATATGTGCGGAATTATATAGAAGCAGAGTGAATAAAGAACCAAATATTAAGTCACATCCAAGAGCTAGGTGGGAAATGAATATCTAAAAAGAAGAAAAACAGAATAAATATAAATATGTCTTTGCATAGTTCGCCTCAATTTATAGCTGTCCACTAAAAAGTTCTTTTCAAGAGATATCATGCTAAAAAATATAACATAAATGCATACATTTGGATAAATATATAAAAGAGGGACTAAATTCCAACCAACTTCAGGCCCCATTCTCAGAAAGCAGACAGGTAGAATCATTGAACGACAAAATTTGAATAAGCATCAACTAGGATAAGTCCAGAAAAAAGTCAAGAAAGAAGTTAGATATGCTTAGCTAATTGAATGCAGAAAAGCCTATGTAGTCCAACGCTAGATGATACACTAAAAGTCGGACTTTGAGAAACATTGTACTCCTCAAGAGATGTAATAGAACCTCAGTTCACTATGTCTCTTATATACAGTTTATTATCACCATAACTAATCAATTTTCAAAAACGGTTATAAACATCATAGGATGCTTTTTCTATATCTTCTATCATCATACACCAATATAGCATTTATCTTGTAACATAACAAATGTGATATGGCATATAGCCTTGAAAATTACAACTGACGGTGGCTTCATGTCTCGGCCTTTAAAGCTATGTTGCGTTGATCTGGCAGAAAGGAGATTCTCTTCTATATAGCAACTTCGAGATCAACTTTGGCTATTTTTGCTTTGTATGAACAAACCTACTCGGTCAAATTTGAGAGGAAGGATTTAATTCGGTTGACAGACGCAAACCAAAGGAGGAATAATCTGGAAGAAGAACACCCACTATTAACCAAAATTAGGAGAATTCTATACATTATGAATATAAATTATTGACAACAACCTCATCTCATAAATTTGTCATTGTGCATATCTTTGTAATTATTAAAATGTATGATATAAAAAGACCAGAATAGTAATATCCCTAAAACTCCCGCACATGATATGCACAATATGTATGGTGTTATTCACTTGAACCAAAACCTCATATATATATATTTTACATAGATAGATGCACAAACGAATACATGCATGGAGACACATCTATATAATTACATATACATTTATAAACATGCATATGCGTCTGTACCTGAGGGAAGGGAAACTTACATCATATAGCTTCTTGTAATCTAAACGCTCACGTTGCCTTTTTCCTGACATAGGTAAGGCATTCTTTTGGCTTACATCTCGCTCCAACATGGAAGGTAGCTCAGAATTTGTGGCATTTTTGTTTCTATCACTCACACATTCTCCTTCACCAGAAGGATCTAGTGGCCTGAGATTTGGTGATGAATATGCTGAAACTTCATCAGTACCTCCAATCTTGTTAAGCTCAGCACAGAAGTCATCGGAATCAGATGTGAAGTCTGATTCATCCGAACTTGAACCTTCCTTCTGGATTTCCTTATCAGGATCTGGACCCTCAGGGTCATAATCATCATCTTCTGAATCATCAGAGGATAATCCAATATCATCATTATGCTTGTTCTTCTTTGAAGGCCCTGAATATTCAGATGAGTAGGTAAAATATGATTCTTCAGAACTTGATTGTTCTTCATGAACCTCTTCAGAACTAGATTCTTCCATATGATCTTCTGTATCAACTTGAGGGACATCAGGATCATAGTTGTCATCCTCCGAATCATCTGATGGGAGATTGGATAAATCATATAGCCTGTCACTATTTGCAGCTTCGGGAAAAACTTTCTGCAAAAAAAATAAGAAATCCTGATTCAGAATACGCTCAACAGCTCTCACAGAATGAACTGTCAATATAATGCAGTATAGCTATATAAAAGCCATCCATACAAAGAAAATGACTGATGATTTGCACATTAATGCTTACCTCCCATGAGTCCCCGATTGAAAGAACACTTCCCTGAAATTCATTAAGCAAGTCAATGCAATCTACCTTGCAATCACATGCAGGACACAACCATCCTTCATCTCCAGGAGGAACTGAGAGAGAGCAATTAAGCACGATTCAAGAAATTAGAACTATCATCATCATTTCAAAATGTTAAACCAACAGAAATATAGGTTTCAGATATTACTGTTTTCACTCAGAAGTGGGGGATTCAAACACTTCTGGTGAAACCCTCTGTCACAAGTGCCATCACAAAGTATGATATCATTATCAACTGATACGTCTTTCGAACCACATTTGGCACAAAATATCTGCAATACGATGGACAAATGTTTATCAAAAGTAGACACAAACACCATAGAGGAAGACAGGGCATTATGAAAGAGCGTATACTTTGATTAGGTCAAATGAGTTCACATACATCCTCACTGCAAATTTGTCCATCAGAATCAAATAAAGATTTCAGAAGCCTGCCCTCAGAAAGCAAGGAGTCTAGACACCGAAATAAGTCACGGATTTTCAATTTGCAGCGTAAAATTTCAGACTTGGCTCGTTCAAGTTCCTTCTCAGGCCTGATCTTTTCCAAGCTGCAAATTTGCACAGAACTTATACATTTTTTTAAAAAAAATGAACAATTATTTAATAGCATCATAACAGACGCATAGGAAGTAATGTACGTAATCATGAAACATGACTAAAAGATGCCCGAAAGGGCTCTGAATGTAAATCAAAATTTGTTCTCCATTAGTAATATTTAAATTCAGAAAAGAAAAAGACAAGCAAAGGAGCTGTTTGGAAACTTGTCGTTGAAGTTGCAGTGCAATCCAGGTCGCATTGCAACTCAAATTGCAGCAGTTGACTTTACAAGGAAGCTCACTTTTTTGTGTTCAGAGGAGAGTTTGGGAAAAAGGAGGACATCTCGGACAGACATTCCATCAAATACTTTGCAAGTGGATGGCAAGTCGGAGAACTCGACATACATGGAGATAAGGTGTTTTTCAAGAAGAGATCGGCGTTGAAGGTACCAGTGGTGAGGGCTTGGACATGGACCTAGGCACCCATGGGATGGAAACAGTTGCCAGTAGAGGCCTTGATGAGGGTGGACAAGGTGAAGGAGAGGGACGGAGGAGGTGGGCGGTGGAGGAAGAGGAAGGTGAGCTACAGTGGAGAAGGGTGCCGCAATGAAGCCCAAGGCAGAGGAGGCTACCGTGGGCCTCCCAGAGGTGATAAAGGCCAGTGACAACATCACGAGCAGTGGTGAGGAGGGACTTGAGAGGGGGAGGAGAGGGGAAGGGAAGAAGGAAGAGGAGAGTGTTTTGTAGTTAAGATACCTACTTAAGAGGTTGATAACTCGTCCTGCAGCCATTTTGACCGCAAGTAGCCCTACCATAAGATAATCTTGACTTGCGGCCCAATTAGCGACTCAATTTACTGTATAATTCGAGTCACGTGCATCCAAACAAGCAAGTTGGCCCGCATTTGCAACTTGTTGTGCATGCGGCTCCACTTACAGGACTCCAAATAGCCCCAAAATTAAAAATAAAACATGTCAAGATAATGGTACTCCAAGTAACATCAACTAATACTACCAAAACAATAAAAATTGTTAAAAGTTATAATTCCACATTCTTTTATTGGTTTAGGTAGGGCTTGAACCAAGGTCTCCAATAAAGTAGAACTTAGACATCTGCAACTTGACATGCATGTAGTTGGGATCGCATGAGGTTGTAGTTGTTGCATTTGCAACTACATTGCCAATATTTATTTCAATAGTTTTGTAGTTAGAATAAAACAAAATCTCATGTTTATTTACCTGTAAATAAGAACTACAATTGTATTTAATCATACTATTAAAGTCTCGATATCGAATTTTGTACCGATATCATCCTATTATAGTACCGGTATGTAGTATGGTACGAGACAGCGAGGCATACCGAGTGTTGGTATGTACGAGACTGCGTACAAATTTGACATCGGTACGGTACACCCAGTACGGTACGGCACATCCGGTACGGTGCAGTACGGCAAACCTTGATTAAAGTAGTATTAATTATGACCCCACTAACTACTGTCCATATTGGACTTAGACCTATCATAAAGATGTCTGTAAAGCTTTTTCCAAATGCAACAGCTTGTCTTATGGCCAATTTGGCCATAAAACATAATACTGTAAAAGGGTCGCCAAATACAGTTTCACTTATAGGATATTAGTCTAGTTATAGCAATCCAAACACTATAAAAGAGCCATCTGTTGCAGTTGTGGTCCACTTACACCCAATTACAGGCATACAAACACATTAGGCTATTTGGCTGATAAGTTTTGTTAAAATGGCTATATAAACACTCCAAATGAATGAGTTTCACCAAAACAATTGTTTGGTTGGTTTCCACAAAACATGTTTTGCAAAAATTGACAAGATTTAAAGCCTTAAAATTGAGCTTTATGAAAAAAACAGGTCTCCCCATACTTCTGTATAATCTTTATTACGAAGAATCATGTTTTATGGACATTTCTTTTAGTCAAACTCGCTAGCAACCAAACAGCCCATTAGAGACTTCAACTCTGCAAATGTTACCTACATGTCTCCGCCTCCTTGTATCAACAATTTTGGTAGTACTTGTCTCTCTAAATTTACCAACACATTATGTTGATGTTTCTTGAGCATTTCTTCTTGAAACCACCATGAAATGCTGAACCGATCAAAACTAGGTGGTTCTGCCCATACTAAATCAAACCAACGCCAACCCAGGACAGTTCAACCATTCGGATCGGTTCCTTTACAAAACCCTCCCCACCCCCTTCCACCAAGGGTTCAAAAGTTCGACTCTCTCGCTCGTGCTCTCCCCCCTCTTCATCTACCAATGTCTCTCTCCCCTCTTCGATGTCGTCCATGCCTCTCTCCCCTCTTTGATGTCGTCAAGTAAGTCGTCTCTCTATCTCTCCCAAAAGGGATCCGACGCCGACCGGTTCCACTACTCTCTACATCTCTCTCGACAGAGGTTCCACTGCCAATCTCCTCCTCTCCTTCTCCCCCTCCCTTGCTCCCTCTCCTCCCCTATTTCGGTATGCCCCGGCACGGGGCAGTAAGGACACGTACCGTACCGCACCAGTCACCAGCCGATACGAGCCCTAGTACCGATCCGGCAAACCTTGCTTGAAACAAGTATTTTAGTTTCACGACAAGATGGATGAAATATATAACTTCTCAAAAGCGTTATTTTATACAGCCAAAACAAGGATCAAGGATTAAATGTATATTCAGCAAAAAGCTTCACATATATTAGTCCGAGGTATAATAGCAAAAAAACAATGCAAAAAAGGTAGAAAATTAACCATTCAAAATAGGATATTACGAAGAACAAACCTTTGACCTTTCCATCCTTCACTAGAATATGCATCAATCAAACTTTGCTCGTAGTTTATTCGTGTCAACAGGTACCTTACACGTTTCCTAGTTCCTGAAAATTCATCATTTGAAGCTCCCTTCACTTTTCTCCTCTTTTTTCTTATTTTTGTTGTTGGATTTATAGGGGGAGTTGCAGACTCAGCAGCAGTCTTGCTTTTCCCCTTTGACATTGATCGTAGAACTCTGACACCATCCAGTGAAGATCTTAAGAAATATTTTTTGCCTCTCAAACTTTTAGAAGCCTTCTTTCCCTTCTGTAACGATTTTTTCAAGTTCTTTTTCACACCATGCTTCATATCTGCTTTTTCAGATTTTGATTTGATGCTTTTGTCATGCTCTGCTAGGGTAGTCAATTTTTCAGAATCAACATGATCACAGTCTGCACACCCAACTTCTGCAGAATCATTTTCCATACCATCAGATTTAAGCCCTTGCTCCTGATGCCTAGAGTTTTGTTCAGGGCATAAATCATTAAATGTTATGGTCACTGTCCCCGACAGGAGAAGCAATATCCATATGATCCACGCAGAAAATTCGGAATGTAGTTTTATTCACGAAAAAAATCAGGATGTGTTGCTGTCAAACATGATGTCACCAGTAAGGCCCACAACATAACAGCAAGACTTATTCCATCATTACACAATATGATGTCACCTGCAAGGTTGTCAGACAAAATACAAAACTTAATAAGCTAATTAGCAATAAAGACTAATATGCACAGCAGATAGTACTTCACATGTTAGTTCATTGCTTGTTTTCCCGTGGTTGTTCTTTATCAAGCCATTCTCTTTATTGCAGTATGGACCTGTAAGGGTACTCTCAAGGACTTCTTGTTTGTATGAGTATCTTGGAAAAGATATTTTGATTTCTTTTTACTAGACATTGTCTACTAAAGTAAGTACTAGGATCTCTGGGGGCTCTAGGGCATTAGAGTGAAAGAGAGCAATGCACCTGTTTTTCTCTAGATGATTCTCATTTTGTATAGGGAGAGAAGGTTAGCAATTTAGATTTCCCGCCCCTTGCAAGATTCATGCTTAACTTTTCCTTTATTGGTGAAAGCCCTTCAAAGATTTTAATAAGTAGTTGTCTTGTAAATCTGTACATTTTCATTCATGGAGAATTATATTTTGTTGAAATCAAATAATTTCTTTCTGGAACTTTTTGTTTAAAGAAATCTGTTGCATGTTAAGCATCTTCGTTCTTCTTGTTTTCTTGTTTGGTCTGAAGGTAGATGTATTCACATTTGTGGATTTCTATACATTAAATGAGTGGCACCTGCAAGGCATGTGTATGCAAATGTAACATGTTTAACTATTCAATTTGGTTCATTTTATGATGCCTAATATCTATAACGTTACACCCAATTCAATCAATAAGCAAGTTTTATGCCAATAATCAAAATAAGATCTTCTTAACAATAATGAGTAGCCAACTTGTACAAATAATAACTGCTTTTCTCTACCAATGTGAGGTAGAAATTAGATTTAAAAATTTGGTGACAAACTACATCTAGTTTGAAGTTTGAACATATGGTCTTAGATGACGATATGTTTTATGTACAAGACGAATAAAAACAATCTTTTTTTTTTCCAAATGCTTTCCACAAAGTATTTAAAGTTATAAGATGATTGTGATATTAATATAGACTGCAGGCACATCTGATAAGGACTTCAAAGTATGATGTCAGCATTCTTAAAATCGTTAGTAATATATCTAACATACTGTGCAGAATATACTTTAATTGCTTTGAAGTCATGAAGACAAATCCAAATAGCATATTACAGGAAGTGGGAATATGTATCTTGTATCTATATTAAAATTGCTTCACGTTCAGCTTTTTGTTTTTACTCAAGCTAATATTAGGAAGTCCTTTGGATTACTTTTTAATTACCTCAACCAAAATATAGAAAGCAATTAAGTGCAACTCAAATTAATACAGGCCACAGGTTTAAAATAAAAACTTACTGATAAAGACCTAAAGTTGACAATATTGTCATTTATTAGCTGCTTGTACTATATCCAAGGAATCTATTGCATAAAATTTTAATTGGTCTGAGGTTATGGGATCGAAGCCAACTATGGAATTTTTTTTAATTGCCTATAACTATATCCAAAGTTCATTGTCTCAGTACAGAACCCCGTATTGCTACCATCCTATTACATTGTCGATATGCCCAATACAGAGGCTGGTTCGGCGTACCGAGTATCAGTATGCCCTCTGTACCGCATACCGATTTAGTATCGATACCACATGGTATGGTCGATACGCACCAGTACTAACTCGTAAACCTTGATATATATCATGTTGGCTTAGAGAAGGCTTCATGTTGGCAGGGAAATTGACTTAGAAGACAGCAAGTAAACGACAAAGTGATCCCTAATGTCAAAAGGTGAAACTTTTCCAACTTAATTTCAGAAGATACAAGTTGCATTCCAAGGCAAATTTGAAGTATGAACCTACAAACACATAAAGTGAGATCTATTTAACGATAAGCACTAGGCAGATTCACTGCTAATTCAATAACATCTACGAAAATAATAAATAGTTAAGTATGAAGAAGAAAAATAAAGTAGTTACAAGGCCATAAGATGCTCACCTTATAATTCCATTTAGCTGGGAATTTTGAGAATAGTATTCATAAGTATTTTGGCATTCCAACATTGCTACTGGTCTTCAGATCAGAATTTATTCCACATTAAGTATTAATAACTGAATGCTGCTTTAGTGTTACAGTTGTGAGAGAGAGAGAGAGAGAGAGAGAGATTTCTTCAGAACAGGAAGCAGCAAAGCTATAGTTTGACAAATAGCCATTTTGCAAGCCTTCGGTTCCATTGATCTTGTTTGTTTCAGTCAAAGTCATTAGAAGTACAGCTCCAGCAAATTAGGGTTCTTTATTTTTTCCTCCTCAGGTTACAACACAAATCGGAATGCTAACAAGACTGGGTTCAGTTTGATCTGCTTGGAACTAATTGGTTAATTTTTGTCCAGTTGTGTCAGCTACAGTCTGATTGGATCAGGTAGAATCAGCTATAGCACCAATGAGGTCGAGTCCGACCAAGATGGGTGAAGTTGGATAAGGTTGACCATATCAAAATGGCTGGAAATAGGTACAGCCTGCTTAAAACCTCACTCTTAATTTTCACAAAGTGGAGAGATTTAGAAACCGGGTTAGAATTTTTGCCTGCACTTTCGATGAAACAAAAGCCCAAAATTTCCACTTCTAAGTGAACTCCAGTTCAGTCCTGAGCTACACCAAGTTTGATGGAAATCATGATGGGGTCAAAGTTTGCACTTGAAGTAGTACATCAACAATAGAAATCTTGCATAGATCTTGATGACCACATGCTTTGATGTGGAGGACCTGAGGTCAAGTTCTGGTCTTCACTTATTTCAGCTTTTTCTTCAAGGAATTCTTTGCTTAGTACCTTCCAGTTTGAAACATTTTGTAATTAATCAGAGGTCTGGAGTTTAATTAGCCAAAAAAAATAGAAGGGGATTGTTTTCAAAAAGGGGCTAACTTGCAGAAGAAGCAACCATGCATCAATATGTTGGACTTGTTCCCCTGTATTTTCTAATATTTGCATATGCTTTCAGGAAACACAATAAGATGTTTCTCTCTTCTTTAACATGCATGTAGGTGTGAAATAGGTTCTGAAAGCTCACGAGGTTAATTATGCAAACCAGTCTAAGATCAGTCTACTTTCTTTCGTCTTCTCTTTCATACTGTTTTTCATTCTTCTTTCTTTTGGAATTATCCATTAATTATCAATTGAAATGCAAGTAAACAAAGAAAGAATGTATATATAATATCAGCTAATGATAGTAACATCTGCAACCCAAAATCAAGCAAACAATCACCACTATCATCAAGGATCATGAACAAGGCACTAGCTTACTTAACCATAGATTTTATCGATTTTTATTTTCCAAAAATTTTATAGCATGACGTAAAGTGCAAGTTTGCTGCATGCCCTTCCTTTGAGCATTCAGCTTATTTCATTCAGTAAATCAATCTATCCTCTCTTTTCTTGGTGATCTAACAACACTTTAGTTAATAAAAAAACAAAAAATGCAACACCTATCATAGAAAATAGTGTTTAGTTATCTAACAGCATAGCTAAACTTTCAATATACTAAAAATCTAAAATATTATTATAAGTATTTGATAAAAGAAATAATTTTAAAAAAAATCAAAATAATTCCAAAGACATTATTTTTTGTTAAGGGCTTCTGTGAATTGGTCCCATGTGCACATTATATATAAAAATGCCAACTCAAACAAGTGTTTTCGCCAGATTGATTTGAACTTCATAATAATTTCCAGTCCCGGTTTAGGTAGAACTCTGGCATATCCATATCGCACCGATTTTGGATCAAATTTTGGTAGCTTGAGTATATCACTGATGCAACCACACTACCTTTTTCCAGAAGTTGAAAAATTCATTCTAAAAAATTTTCAAGAATTTTTTTTTAATAAAAAAATCTAGCCACAAAAATAACCTAGCAAAATCATAGTGGGGCCCCTTCTTGACAACTTATCAGAAAATCAAAGTGAACAAAAACCAATTGCTCAGATTATTTTTGAATGTACACAAATTTTTGGCATAGAATTTTGGGGATCAACCCAAATTGCCAAAAATTGTTAACTCTGGTATTAGATTCATGATTTACTACATGAATACAATGATCAAAAAAGGTTTAATCTCAATTTCATGGAGTTCCCCTTTAATTTCACTAAGTAGTCATGAATTAGTTAGATTATTGATGAAGTTTGAAAAGGCATAGGAAAGGAAATTACCTAGCTAGATAGCTAAAGGATGGTTCAATTCAAGATCAAAATCCCTATAGCAACTTGTCCCCTCTTCCTCTCATTTCTCAGTAGTAATTGTATACTCAATTTGAGAGCAAACGAAGGTTGCTTCAAGGCAAATTGACCTTGATCCACCCCAAAATCGCTCGAGCTTATATCAAGGAGGCCTCGGTATGGCAAATATTGAGCAACTCGCCCCGGACAACTTGGTATTTCAAACATTGTTTCATACTTGGTTTCTTACAAGGTTCTAAGTGACACATGTGAGCGATGGCGATCAAATATTGGTATGATAAATGCCATGCCAACCTGGCACTATTAACAATGCTGTGTCATGCTGTGTAGGATTAGCAATGGCATGTTACATGATATGTCATGCAAGTGCTTGAAGTGTATTGGCATGCAATCATGTCACATGCAGGTCCAAACTTAACATGATATGCCTCCAAGAGGCACAAACCAGCATGGCTGGCACTTTAAGTCTTGATTTTATGTATGTTGCATTCAGATTTCATATATTTTCTACATATCTGAATCATAATTAGGTTTAAATTAAACAACCTATTAAGATTCAAGTTTCATAAGTGGGGGAATCCCTCCACTTCCCCACTTATTCTTAGTGTTGCTATTAAGATTCAAGTTTCATAAGTGGGGGAATCCTCCACTTCCCCACTTATTCTTAGTGTTGCATGGACATAAACACAAGAATTGGATTTGGACATGTGTCCAAGTGTCTGATTCAGTAAGAGGAGAAAAAGGAGATACAGGGATGCATAGAAAAAAAAATCAATCATGACTAAACTATAATTGGTGCCATGTAAAAGATAATAAAAGATATTATTTGTTACGGTCTTTTAAACACTTTTAGGAAAATGACAATTTGCCCAGTCATTTTAATACGTACATTGTTAACCAATCTCTGAAAGAACAAAACCTCATTTTAAAAATTATTATGGTGGGTCAACTCATTGATAGAGCAGTCAACTCTCTACAAACTTCTAAAAACTGCAATTAATAAATCTTGATAACTATCCAAGAAATGTTCGCCATCTCAGTACCGGACTTCATACCAACACTATCCTATTATAATGTTGGTATGGCCGGTTCAATGTACCGAGTGTTAGGACGCCCCCCATACTGCATATCGGTTCGGTACCAATACAGTATGATACAGTTTGTATGCACAGATAACAACCGGTACAACAAACCTTGACCCAAGTGTTTGATATATATCCGACTCGGATACATATCTGACACAAATTCTAGGTGTTGGAGACAAGCGTATAGGTAATGCAGTTTATTATGCCATGATTTGGTGCTGGCACAAGAGGCTTATTCCCACTTATGACATCCCAGGGGTTATCCCTCCACTTATGTCATAAGCCAATTCCAGCCTTGGGCTTGGAAAGGCTTATTCCACGAAATTGGACGGAAACCTATTTCGCCCGATTACCATATTATACCTCAATTTGCTCTGTTGCCCCTATCCACTCTCTAAATACAAGAAAAGGTGAGAGCAATATTGTCCTTGTGATAAAATCTGAATAATCATGAAATCCAATGCACATTAAATGCCCCTTATTCCCTGCACTTATTCCTCCAATCAAATGCCGACAAACCTTATCCCGTGGAATAAGTCAATCCCTTCTATAGTACCCGGATAACTTTCCCTTACCCCCTGAATGTTTATTTTGCAACCAGATGCTACCCTCAAAGACTGTTCAATAGATTGTTCCCTAAGGCTGCTATGCATTAAGATGTTCAACATAAAAAAACAAGGAAACGAATTGTCATGTAAGAAGGCACTACGCTTGTGCCAATCGCAGATCAGCACAGTATAACATCATGTTGTATTGTAACATGATCATGTGCCAATCAACACCATACAGAACAAGAATACATGCATTACAAAGCAACGTGCCCCATGTCCTGCCCGTATCTTATGAGCATAATATATACTGTATGGCATAGACCAACATGAATTAAACCCATGCAGGAAATAATACAAGTTATATTCTCCTTTAACTACGGCTGAAGATTCAAGAAAAACAAGTCATAGGAGTAAAAGAGTACTTACATGTTTCCAGTAAAAGTATTTTTGCTTGTGAACCATTAAATGCGAATAAGAAAACAATTAAATGCACAGGCATAAGATGATACAATTTCTCAAAAAAAGAAAAAGATAGGTGCTGAAAAGAAAAATATAGGACAGCAAACATATTGACCTGCAAATTTTCTGTGCAAAAGCACAAATATATTCTCGATTCCAAGCACCTAGGTGTAAAAATGGTGCAGATGAGCTGATGTAGATTGTTGCATGTGCATTTTATGGACAAGAGCGAGAAAAGAACCTATTCCCTCCAAATATAAAATTACTTCATTAGACTATTGCCCTTGTACAATGAACAAAGAGAAAAAGGTTGTTGACATCAAACAGAGAGGTGAGGGGGGCAGAGAGGGATACTTTTATAACAACCAATTCACAGCTTCCACTAACCCACATAGTAACAGTATTCTTTGGATCACAGAAAATCTCTTCGATTATTCGTCTTTTTCCCCAACCGAAAGACTTTTAAAATTACTCAAGTAAAACAAATTGTACAAGAACTCCTTCATTATTCTAGGCTTATTCATGGATTTTTAAATTTGTTCATGAATGATCAGAGGTTAAAGTAATATATATATATATATGAACTACAAATTAATGATGCTATATTTTGTTGTAGGTGGTGTTGTTTTCACTTTTATCTATCGTTCTTACTAGTAATAAGTATTTTGGTTGTGTTTTCACTTAAAATTTTTAAAATAAAAAAAGGGCCACGACTAATGAAATAGGGATCCGGAAGGTGAAACCCCTGGACCTTTGGGACCCCTCCGGCAACCCTCCCTCTCCCTTCCTCCTCCTCTTTCTCTCTCTTCCTCTCCCTTCCTTCTCCCTCTCCTCCCACCTTCTAGTTTACAGTTTTGAATGCCAAAACTGTCCCGGTTCGCCATCGGCACAGCTCAATATGCCCCAAACCGGGCGGTTCCGAACAGTTCCGCATTCCTTACTTCTGAGTTTGGTAGAAATTTCACAAATTATGATATATCATGAAAGTGTTTTAAATTGTTTATGTCCATGCAAATGCTTACAGCATGTTATAATGTTATTTGACCAAAGAAAACAAAAACCAAGAACACAAAATTAAATAGCTGAATATTGAAAAATATGGTTGTGATTTTATATGAAGCCAATTGCTTCGGCAATCACCAAAGGGCCTAGAAGGATATCTCAACAATAGTCTAGGTCCACGGGCCACCAACTAGGGTAGCAACAATAGTCTAGGTCCACGATCCACTAACTAGTGTAGCCAAAGGTAGTTGACAACTATGCTAGTAAATCTTTGATAAACTGCTGCATGACATCCTAACATGCAACCAAGCCAATGTGGGATTACCAGATCATAGCAAGTGGAACAGTTGCTCAAATTAAACTAAAAGTGGAAAATGAAGCAGTGGGACCAGAAAGGCCTTGCTTATCCCAAATGGCATGAACATCCCGAGTTAAATGAAGTAAATGGATGAAAAAGAAAGTTGAAGCTAAGAAATCAATAGGGGTTCTCACCAACCCCCCCCCCCCCCTCGGGGATCAAAATAGAGATGCTCTGGCTTTTCTTAAGCTTCTCATGATCATAACAATGTCACATCAATATTCACATCAAGTTCTCCCAACATTGCATTGGACAAAAGGACTTGAGATAGGTCGGCTGCTTATTAGACCATTTGATGGTACAATGCAGCATCAACCTTCAAATGGGTCCAAGGTGCTTTGAAATCAGTGTTCATGATAAATGGAGCAAAAAATCTCATGGGCAGCCCCTACAGCCAAATGAACTAAAAAGTAAAAGAAACCCTAACATCCATGTCCACCATCCATCTTGCATAAAAAAGGCCCATCTCCTTCCTTTTCCCACCTTTTCATTCCATACTCTTCTCTTCTCCTCACTACTCTCTCTCTAATGGCTTCTCTTCTCTACTTGCTCTCTCTTCTCCTCCCTCTTGACCTTGTCCTTGGAGTCAACACATCCTCCTATTGGAGAAGATTTGGCTGACACTCCAACAACCCGCCCTGTTGGAGAACCTCCAGCTCTCCTTGTGGAACACTTCCAACCCACCCCTATATTTGACACATCTTATAGTGGCCTTCATCCCTCCCTTCCCCCAACCACAGCCTTGCTGTCCATTCCAATTGTTCCCTCATCACCAACCCCTCCATCCACCCACTCCTCCCCAACCTCACCGGGTCCATCACCCCGAAGATCAGCAGCATCTCCTCCCTCCAATCCCTTTATATTGGTGTCAACTCCCTCTCTAGCAACTTCCATTCGATCTTAGCAACTACCCCTCCCTCACCAATATCAACTTCCATTCAATTTAGTTTATTTGGATGGACTTTTACCACATTTATCATGACTATCAATCTCAAAATGCTCCATCCCCATCCAACAATCAGTGCTGCAAAGGACCTATCTCAAACACCAATAAAGAACCTTGGAGCAGCATCCAGGGTAGCACAGAGACATGAATGTGACAACAAGGTTGAAATACCAAGAAGAACACTTAGGAGAGCACCTCAAGCAAAATTTGTATTCATTCACCAAAAGAGTAAAAGGGGTGTATTTATAGGCTTTGGAGCCTCCATGCCCGAAGACTCTTGAACAAGGATCGTCGAACCAGTACCGGTCGGCATCCCGGTCCGGTACCAGTCCGGTCCCGGTCCGATACCGGTACTGAACTGGCCAAAAAGACGCGCGTAGTAGCCAAAAAGCCACAACACGCCATGGCATTAAATGCCACCGCCACAAATCGAACCAGACTCAGTGCCGGTTCACATCGAGTCCTAGCCGAATTAGACAAAACCGGTCCGGTTTAGAACCGTTTTCTGTGGCCGAACCGACTCAATCAGAGACCGGACCAGTTTGGCACAGGCCGGTTCAACATTCCTTGCTCTTAAAGGTTGTAGAGCTCCTGAAAAATTACAAAATTCAAAAACAGGCCAAGAATCAATCAAAAGCATCCTGCCTACTATATAAAGGTAATATCAGCAGATTTGATAGCTGTTAAATAAGTCAAAATATTTCTATGTCCGACATTTGATTTGCAAGATACTTAACTCCTATGAAAGCTCATTCAATAAGCTATTTAAATAAATTTTTTCTTGACTTTATATGCATCAAAAACTATTTTTGGTGATATTATTTTTTGAATGTTGCTTGTCCTTGACCTAATGGAACTACCATTCAACTCCTAATAAAACTAGAACTTCAATCAGAGTTTGTAAATTAAAACTCCATAACAAAAGTTCTATAAAGAACTAGTCATAAAGTAATGTCCAAGAAACTATGTATGCCAACGCCAGTTGTTGCGAATGACTGATACATTCACTTTGGTCTTGTGATGTGCTAGCATTGTTTATCTTCCCTAGTTGGATTCATTACCATAATCAAAAACCAGATCAGATGCTATTGGTGCCAGATATACAGGGCTTCTCCACCTATACCATAGAAACTTAGTAAGCAAAAAAAAAATCATAAGAAAAGAAAAACATTGTATGATAATGCATAGTTCTAAGCCTACTAAAACGCTGCACATGACCCATCATAATTTCTAATGTCTTCCCTAAATCAAAGAATCCAATCCATCTTGATTACCATGATTGATTAGAATAATCATGGTCTCATAATCGCCCAAGTCCTCTCTTGTTTTCAAGCAACAGTTTGCACCACGTATAAACAAGAGGGCAGAATATGGTATCAAACTATCAATGATAAAATATTGGACCATGTTATGTTATGGTTAGCAAAAAACAAGAGAACTTTGACTTGTCTTTCATAGCACGATCTTGTGACTGTGACAGAGGGGAAAAAAATCCTTGAATATCCATGATATCAATCAAGGTTAATCCTAAATCCAATTTGAAGAAATTCATCCTTGAGGTTTTAAATCTCATGGAAGAATATTTCTTAAAACAAAAATTGCTAAAAAATATCTTTGAGTATGAGAAAACCTAAAAAGTATGAAAAGCATTTAAGTATTCTATTTCTTTAAATTCTCACTTATCACATCATCCATAGTTTATAACTCTTCATTCACTACTCACCTAAAAAAGATATTTATATATGTTTAAAGCCACTAGCACCGTCTCATTCCTTGCAACTTTGCTTCAAACAAAAATAATGTCTTGGTCCACTTCCTCACCCAATTCCTATAGCTCCTTTTGCAAGAAAAACCTTTGCATCGATACTTCATGTAATTTTTCATATCTCTTGTTTAATTCTAGCAGCTAAGTATATTCTAAAATATAGGAAGAAAATGGAAGACAACTTAAGCCCATATTAGCAATACAAACCTCAACTATATTTAAGCAAAAGCCAATAAATTCTGCCACATTCATGTTGCATAGAAAATTGGGAATGAACCTAGTAAGAAACCTCCATCTTTTATTGCCTGACAGGTGATCAGTAAATTGTTTGTTAAGAAATAGTGTGATACCTCTTCACTGTAAGTCCTGAAATTTTGGGTGTTATAGAAGGCCAAAGCACAAATCAATGAATCATGAATCTCATACAAAAAATAATGATAAGGTGATCCTATGGTAAACCTAGAGTGAATAGATTAAGCGATGAGTACAATAGATTAACGCATAAAAATGTCAAATTTTCTAAGTAGTCGACAACAATAGGACATAAAATGTGCAAGGAAGATTTGAGGAGGCTATGGTAAGGATAGGAGCTCAGACTCGTGTACAAGAAGAAGGAGGGCAAACAAACAAAAAAAATGGCTATGGAAAACAATTTGAATGGACAAATAATGACATCATATGTAGTTCTAATAGGATAATTAGTAAAGGAGGATTCATAAAATTGATCTTGAATTGTAAAGATAAGACTTAAATTTTATGGTTATGGTTTCTCTTACTGGTCAATCATTTTAAATTATAATTTGTTCTTAAACTGGCAAACCATTTTACAAGTGGTTATGCCTCATTTTAAAGGAATACAATGTACATGCATGCCAAAATAATGGGACTATTTACTTTTAATACGAAATATGTGTGTGCGAACTCTAATTTGCAACATTTGTTAACTATAATTTACTTCGCAAAATACAACCAAGACCTACAGGATCTTACTTGGTTTGAGCAAGTCCGGCAAAATGTTTCATCAAGTTAAATTTGTGACCCATGAGCAAGGTCGACCCAAAAGATCAAAAGACAATCTCAATTTGATGCCTTGAACTTTAGATAAGCGAATGCATGTCATAACTGTTTAGTTTTAATTGAAATATCAAAAGCATTCATAACTTAGAGGACAATAGGCCGAACATACCAAAACTTTGAAACTGCAAATCTTTACTTAAGGATGTCTTCTGTTTTCCAAAATGATAAACCCAAGCACCATCTTTTTGCCCACACATCCATGGATTATATGTTCGACATTTGTAGCCTAAAGTTCTCTTTTGTTTAACTCTACCTAAATTTTATACCAAGCTATAATGATAGCTAAGATCAAGGTTCCCATGCCGGATGATATGGATATTAGCACTGTCATATACAATAGAATGATTGATTATTTCAAGGACATCATTCCTCTAAAAAAGACTATAGAGTATATCCACTGATGACCAAGCCATGAGGCATCTGCAATATACACACTAATAAAGCCAGCAAAGAAGGAACAAATCCTCACTAGACTCCTCAAGAAACTACCTTCCTTCCTCTTGCAAAATAAAATCTTTAAGAAAAAGAAATTGAAAATTTCTTAGATACATTCTTGAATTTTGTTGAAATATGCTACTCTTTTCATTCATATGATACAGCATCCAGTTTTGTCCTCGCACTCCTTGATCTTGCGCATAAACTAATTCACATTCCCCCCTCAATCACATCAATGTATCAGCCGTCCTCCTACCACTCCCCAACTCTTCCTCCCACAATCACCTTACCATACGAAGATCTAACTTCTAGGGTTTTCGACATATGAATACGTAATTCACAAAAGATGCGGCTCCCACAACCCATGCCATCATCCATCTAATCTCCATCCATTCCTAGCCACAAACACGACCACACACACTACCTTCCCCGCTCTGCCTCTCTCTTCTTGTTCTTTCCCTCTAGGGTTAATCAAGAACGCTACATTTTCTCACTAGAAGAAAAACCCCGAGAAACCGAGCAACAAATAGAGCCAAAGAAACAAAACAGAAATAATTTTGACAAAAAAAAAGGGTAAAATAAAACGAGAAGTAAAGGCAGGTCGGAGCTTTACCTTGATAATTTCAGCGCCGGTCACAACCGAGCTCTGCTCGTGCGAGCGGTGAGAGAGAATAAGAATAGAGCGAAAGCGGTGCCCTTTTCTTTCTCTCTCTCTTTCTTTCCTTCCTTCCTATTTTAATATTATAAAGTCCAGATGGATGCCGCGGCGCGAGAAGCTGCGTGCTCCCGCCGAGCTATGGATGGGCGAGAGAGAGAAGGAATAGCCGAAGACAAGAAGCAGCGAAGATGGAAAAAAGAAAGAAAGAAAGAAAGAGGAGGGATGGAGTGAGTGCGACTCCCAAAGGCTGGAGCCCTCTGGAAGCGTGGAAGGATCGAGGGCTTGGCTTCGCGTTTGTTTCTTTTCTGGGTCGCCAGGGCAGCGCACGGATTTGACGGAGCGAGGTGCGGTGCCGGGTGGATGCGTTGGGTCACACGCCCTAGTTCTCGGCCCAGACTGACTTACAAAAGACCAACGCAGGACGGACGGACTTGGTCCTGGGCTAACCTGTTTGCGTCCCGGAACACGAGGACCCAATGCGACCCATCGGATACCACCGGAGGGAATTGAGGACCCGGCCCAATTTTGGCACCCATTGGAGCATGGATCTACTGGAAAACCCAACACGGGTCTAAATCTGAATCCTAGCACCACTGCGCGATCCAATTGTGTTTGGGGTCGGGGTTTCTCTCACCCAGCCCGGATCCATCTCAAGCAAAATTTAGACCGGGTCGGGTTGGATTGGATTTGATTAATTGGATTAAGTGCAAGTGTACATGGATCTTAAGGGCATCATGGAATACTCTGCTAAGAGTAGGCCCATTGACAGTGTTTCAAGTTTAGCCTCCATGACAAACCCTTGCAACGTAGCCTGTCCTTCTCATCATTGAGCTTAACCAAAAGTGAGGCAAAACCGAGCTCGAACTGATCTTAAAATACCCAAAGAAAAAGCTTGAGCAAGCGGCAAGCTGGAGAAACTTTAGCCCAACTTACAGAATGACGACATATTTCTTTTTTTCCATGCCATTTCATTTAAACCCTCCTGTTTCAACTTGACGGTATGTTGTTTAAGCCCGGCGAGGACGTCATGGCCCAAGCATCATGTAGCTAATGGTGAGTTTGCCCATTTCACAAAAAAGGTATGTCTGGTCAATCAAAATCAGAATTGAATTTGGAATATTTGGGAATGAAAATTGGAATAGCTATTGTTGCCGCAGAATCTTAGACCGAGGTCGGAGTATGGGTCGAATGGCTATAAGGTTGGTGAGAACCGAACTGAACGAGTCGATCGAGGCATGGAAGAACTGGTTATGAAAGATTTCTGGCAGGAAACTACGGATGCCTAAGTCAGAACAGTGAGACAACAATGTGGAAGGAAGAAATCTTTGCAGAGTAGAGTCTCTGAATGAGCTTACCTGAGGACTCTCGGACTACCCCTTTATATAGAGTAGCTAATTGATCCATTACCTGATTTGGCGCGACATGTCTTTATTTACCAAATAACGGTCGGTAGCGCATTTACAATGTGGAAAACGTTCCTAATAAGCAATGTACGATGGTGATCACGCTGATCGTGCGTCGACAGTAATATTGTCATAACTATGGTTGTTATTAGCACATGCAGATCGGCTCGTCGGCTTTCGTCGAAATTGTTCATCTCGGTTTACACCAAGGTGAAGGAGGTCGGTCTAATTTGAGGTCCAGATGTCCAACATTTTCTCCATCACCTATATTTTCCAACGCGTTTGGTTCGTGATTGGAATTGAAATCAAAATTAGAATGTAATTTGAATACTAGATGAGAGTTGAGATTAAATTTTGGAGGATTGGAGCATTACTTTTCTCCTTAGAATCAGAATAGAAATGGAACTCCTCCCAACCAAATGGTTGGAATAGAAGCCACTCATTTTTATTCCTATTCCAGTGCCTAACTCTTCCTAACCAAACATGTTCCAAGTGTATTCTGTCTCGGAGAGCAATGGCCTTTCTAGCTTTAGCTCTTAGAAAAACTAAATCATGCACAAACACCAAGCCCAATACCTTAGGCATGAGCTTGTCTACTTTGCCACTACAAACTAAATCTGATCATCGGCCAAACTTAGGCATAAAAAATATCAAATTTTATATAGGCCCAACTAAAAGTGTAATTAAAAATTAATAAAATTTAGATCCGAGGTCCGGCTTATAATCAATGCTCCATAAGCCAGTATATATTGATTTTTAGCATACTGCCCTGCGCCGGTAAATTAGATCTCCATGAGCTTTTAGCTTTATTTGCTCGAGACAATTCTTTGGTACTTCTGGTATCATAATACGTAAAGTTTCTGTGGTTTTCACCAATGGCAGATATAAGGATTTGGACCACATCTGCATGCAAATAATGACATTACCGTGTGGTACGTTCCTAACTGACATGAAAAGATGAGAGAACGTCTTATTATTTTACACTATATATTATTTAAACATAAAAAGGAATATTACTATGTGCTTATCAGGATTGAAATGCCACGTGTCAAGCTGGCTGGATACAAATTAATACAATACTTCCCTCAAAAAAAATTTAATGTAAAATAAAAATTTAAAGCAGTTTTAACAGTACAAATTTATATTCGACAATCCATATACATTTGGCATGCGAGACTTCTAACAGGCCTGATTCAGACCCAGAAAGATGAGATATCGGGTACAAGGAAGAAAGCACCATGCAAGGCCCAGACACAGCCCATTTAGCCCATGTAAAGATTATGTGTAAAGAGGACTAACATATTTTTAGAATCTTTTTTTAAAAAGTAGTTTTAAAGAAATGTCGATGTCTGACCTTTTTTTAACTTCTTCTGATCTTTTACTGAATTTTTAAATTTTGATCGAAGCAATGCAACAAGATTCAGGTCCAAAAACAACTCTATAGAACCTCGCGTACTCCAGCCATGGCCATGGTAAGCTAACTGCCATGGCGGCCTTGTGAGTCTGTTGTTCTATCTATTTGAGCAATTTGCTAAGCTAGTAGACAATATATTGGGAGGCACCCATCATCAACTGAGAACTCTATGTCCAATGGATCTGTCGTTCAAGCTTGTGATCCTTCACAAAAATGTTTTAGCAACTCGGAAATGTAACTCAAAAATATCACCATTCCAGTGTATTGCATTCTCATAGCTCCCTTTGTACTTGGATTGTGAATTGTGTTATACAATGAAGCAACATGAATGGTGGAAGACCATGGAGTGAATTTTTTAGAGTGATTTTTCCGAGCTACCATAGCATTGCTTGACTCTATGCATGACAAAGTAGTATTTGGATAACACAAATTC
The DNA here is from genome assembly GCF_051530095.1 of Phoenix dactylifera. NCBI lineage: Eukaryota > Viridiplantae > Streptophyta > Magnoliopsida > Arecales > Arecaceae > Phoenix > Phoenix dactylifera. Next base: position 5,717,788 of record NC_143190.1, read on the forward strand.
ATACATATCATAGCAATTCTTTAGTATTATTTTTGTCAGGTAGATTGGTTGTGAATTGGATTGAGGAATGCGAACTGTTACCGTTGAAAATTGACTGGCCCCAGGCACCGCGATGATAGATGTGATGATGCTGGAGAGCTCGATGGTCGGCTGCTTTGGTAGAGATCGGGGAAGGTCTCGTCCAAATCAACAACATGATGTCTCGCATGTCTGCTTTTCACCAATATGTCATTGACATAAAACTCCATGTTGCGGCCCATCTAGTGCTTGAATATATTGTTGACCGGGCATTGATAGGTGGCACCAGAATTCTTCAATCCAAAGGACAAAACTCTATAGCAGTAAAACTCTCTGTCAGTGATGAATGAGGTTTTCTCCTCGTTCTCAGACGTTATCTGGATCTAATTGTAACCCGAGAAGGCATCTATGAAGCTGCTGATGGCCTAAAGCGGCATCGACCAGCTGGTCAATTCTCGATAGGGGGAAGCTATCTTTCAGGCATGCCTTGTTGAGGTCAGTGAAGTCGACACACATTCGCCATGTCCTGTTTGGCTTCTTGACCAGCACAACGTTGGCCAGCCAATCGGGGTAATCCATCTCTAGAATGAAACTCAGACGAAGAAGCTTTTCTACCTTCTCCTTGATCACCTTTTACCTTTTAGGGGCAAAGCTCCTTTTTTTTTGTCGGACCGATCAATGAGTGGGGTCCACACAACTTGTGGATAATAACCTTCGTGTCTATACCTGCGATATAAAAGGTCGACTAAGCAAAGACATCTGCATTAGCATGGAGGAATTCTTGGACTTGTACTCGAACGATATCATCAAGATGGGTTCTGATTTGCACTGTTCGGTCCGACTTCGTCTCATCAAGAGGCACAGTGCAAAGGTTTTCAAGTGGGTCCCTGCACTATTGCCCTTGGCTATCACAAAAATTGAAGCTTTCGATGGGAAGCATCTCCTTAGGCTTCTTTTCCTTGAGCACAGCCATGTAGCATCTTCGGACGAGCGCTTGGTTACCTAGGGCTTTAAATTTGCTCGAAAACTTCATCAGTAGGTGGTAAGTGGAGGCTACAACATGCAGGGCATTTAAATTTAGTCGCCCCAAAATGGCGTTGTAAGCCAAGAGGACATTGACAACCAAAAAATCCATCATGACCGTGGTTTGCTATGAGGCTCGTCTTGTTGTGACAACGAGTGTGATGACCCCTTCCATGGGAATTGGATCTCTAGAGAAGCCGACCAGAGGCGAGGTAATCCTCCGAAGCCTCTTAGCTGGTAGATTCATTGTAGAAAAGACCTCACAAAACACGATGTCCGCCAAGCTTCCATTATCTACTATTTTTTTGCATCATAATTTGTAATAGAAAGAAAAATTACAATGACGTCATCATGGGGGGTTTGTAACCCTTCTCCGCTGGCATCCGAGAAGAAAATGACTTTCTCTGTCCACAATTTTTTTCTCAACAAGCTCTCCGCACAAGTTGCTCGCACATAAGCTCTTCAGGCAGACGAGCTAGCTCCACCAGCGGTCGTTCCATCGGCTATGGTGTTGATGACTCCAACTATCGGTTGGTTATCTGGCTTCTCCTCGGGAGTGAGTCGCTTCCGAGTAGGGTCAGCTTGGCCCCAAGGGTTTCGAACATAGGCACTAAGGTGTCCCCGTTGGATTAAGGCTTCAATTTCATTTCTCAGATGCACCCTAGAGCATCATAAGAGCCTTGAAGCTCTCTAAATGATCTAGAGGGTCCGAGGTGCCATCATATGTCTCCAACTGTGGCATCTTGAAACGGCAGGGGGGACATGCTCCCCCATTATCTTCATCGAGAATGGAGGTTCGGTAGTGAACTCCACGTCTCGATCATGATTAGCTTGGTACTGACGCAAATCTTTGAGGCACTGGTGCATCTCATTAAGCTTGTGATCAAGGCTGGTCTCCCTCCTAGGGACTTGGTTATGTTGGTGGGAGGAGGAATGACCGGAGGCTAACTCCTCTTTAGAGAGAGAGTCAGTGGATCAAGATGGGTTCTCTTGCACATGACATGGCTGGTCATAAGGACTGCGTGGAGCTTTGCTGGAGCTATGGCGACGGAAAGGCTGGTCGAGAGGTACCTACCCCCCACTCCAAGGTAGAGAACATTGACTCGAGCCGTCTAGGCCCTCTCGATGGTGCTGCTTGGGGGCTCCTGGTGCTGTGGCTGCTGAGGGGTAACTGGCTACTGCATGTGTTGGATCGCAACAGTCAACGCCTAAACTTGTTGAAATAGTAGTTGGAATTGTTCAGAGGTCACTATCGGAGCCATCTATGGCTCTAGCGGAGGTGGAGCCCTCCGTGGACTTTATAAAGAGCCGCCAGACTTCTCCAGCATGTTTGGCTGGGAAGTAATAGGTGCTAGTTGAGCTCTTCGAGATTTTATAATAATGGAGAGACAAAACCTTTTTCTAGTGCTAATCTGTTGCCGCTAGATACTGACTGGTCATAGGCACTGTGGCAATAGATATGACAATGCCGAAGAGCTCGTTGGTCGGCTGTTTTGGTAGGGAACGAGGAAGACGAGTGATGCTCAATTGTCGTGGCTGAGATCCTCGTCGGATAGCAGCGCCCCAACCTGAAACAACATAGAGCAAGGAAGTCCTCTGGTTGGAATGTATCCGGCGGGAGACCCTTCGATGCCTAAGTTAGTGTAATTCTCAGAGAATAGAAGGAGGTTGTCTCTCAATTTGTTAGATTATTTTTTCTATTGCTTATCTTTCTTCTTTTGTGTATGTTGGGCAGAAAAGTTTACTTGCAATCAGAGGATGTGGGCACATGGGTCGGCCTAGAATGACTGGTTTAAGTGCGACTTGGACATCGAGCGTGAATGCATCGCACGCGGACGACATTCTGCTTGTCACATCGGTGGTATCGTGATGATCACTAGGTCCCCCAGTAAAGATGCAACCAACTATAGAGAGCTTCCGATAGGTAAGCTCGGCGATATCACATTGGGCCCGTCCGGTGGACCACTGCCGATCTGCCAAGTGTTGAGGTCGTGGCGTGCTTTGATTAGCTACTCCTTCTAGTGAATTTTAGTCAGATTAGAGGTGTATCACCAACCTTCCTAATCAATCATACCATGCCTTCGAGATATTTGGTGTATGGATAGTATGGTTGATGCAGTGGAATGATACCATGTGTTTGGTCGAAACATCGTTTTAGGGGTCTCTACAATTGTATGCTAGTAGATGCTAGAGGGATTCAGCTTGAGAAACTGTGGTGAGAAGATAGCTCCTGTATCTACCCCCTCTCTTCACCTTCCTTGTGACATAGAACTCAAGCAAATGATCATTCGTTCTAAATATGGATTAAGTGCTGATGAGATTGCTAGAAAAGATACGATAAGTTGTATACCAACATTCCTATGAAAAAAAAAAGTGTGTTGGTAGCAAATAATATAAATTAATTAAGCCATATGGTAGAATAGATTGAGATACTGAGAGAATAGATTGAGCTACCCTGTGACACCTCCCTTGGCGTCACAAAAGAAGTGAATCATTCTTTCGTCATAAAGATGCAACCCGAACCCTCCAGGTGGGATTCAAGTTCTGGAGCAAAGAAAAGCTACGACATGAGCTTGTGTTTGAACCATCCGCTTGAAGTTGTAAAGCCAACTTTGCCCTTCTAAAATTGGATGGCTGGTATTTAATTTCTCTAAAAGATACTATAAAGATAAAATGCATCAGAACAGGACTCAAACTAATATCTCATGAATTTTTAAATATATACAAGCTACTAAGTTAAATATCAAAAATATCTTATAAAATAATATATCATCAAGAACATCTCTTATTTTAATATATAAGTTTTTTTTTTTTTTTTGACACAACGGCAACTCACATGTCGGGCATGAAGCTAACACAAAGCATGAGGCATCGCCACGTGATCGGCCCAGATGAAGCCTCTAGCATTGCGAGCAACAAATGAAGCCACCCAGTTAGCTATGTTGTTCGCCTTCCAGTATATATGTGTGGCCTCCGAGAGTCCACACTAGGCTAAAAGCCTACGGATGCTCCGTAGTAGCAGTCTGAAGCCAGCATCATGACTCGGCTCCGGCTCCGGATCCACTCGACAACCATGGTTGAGTCACTCTCGAGGAGGATGCAGTTTGCCCCCAGCATCTATCTCACGTAGGTGACTCTCTCCCATGCATGCTTCAATGTGGAAAGTCTCTCAAATATGACCTTCCACCGGTAATACAATTTAAACTTTTATGTACCTTGTTCTATTTTATTAGATAAAATTTGTCTTGAAGAGTTTTCACTATATTGAAATTGGGTTTGGTGCGCATGAAAGGTCCCCAAATATTTAATATTTTTGCGTCACTTCAATTTTTAACATCTCTTTTTGATTGATAACTCTAAGTTTCAACATCAAATCAACCATCCACTATGCTCATCATTTTCCTACCCAAAAGTAGAGGGAATGGTACAGTGTGTACATTAGCAGAGAGTGAACAAAGAAAATTTGTGCCAATAATCCACCAAAAGCCATGCAAGATATTATGCCTTCCATGCTCTTTATCCCTTTTTTAGTCATTTTTTAAAGGGAACTCCATTCTCTTTACTCAAACAAATCTTAGTTTCTTTTCTAGTTATAAAAGAATATGTGGGTACATGCTTAGCTTATGATTCCTATAATTAGTGATCAGAAATAGAAAATTTTGCAAAAAAATTAAAACTATGTGCATTCAATTAGGGTAAAATATCAAGAACAAACATTTCAATAATTTGCCAAATGGCGCGTGCATGCATATCATGCATAGCTTGTGTTGAACAACTCCGTTAAAATGTATCACATTAAGAAAATATAACTTAAAAAAAACATTCTTCATATATAATACCATACATTAACTATTTGTGCCATCTTCTTGTTATCATAATATACATGACTGAAAATAACTTAGCTATTACAATATGGTCATATTAACTATAACTATTAATTTCTCTAGAATGAAAACATTTTCTTCGAATTCAAATTTTGATACCTCAAAATAATTGGTGAAATTAACAATGAGATAGTCTAACACCAACATTTTACATTGTAAAAACTAATAGATATACTTGAAAATTAAAAAATAAGAGAAGAACTAGTATTTCTATCTTATTTTACAATGTACAAGAGCAGCCTTTATATGGATTGGGAGGCTGACGAAATTTGGTAAAGCTAACTAAATTTGGCATAATCAATCAATCAAAGGACCTAATCAATCATATGATTTGAATATCCCTCCTTAAACTCAAGGTAGTAAAGTGGACACCAACTTGAGTTCAGAAATAAGAGATCGAAAATCTTGCTTTGATACCAAGTTGAAAATAAAAGAATAAGAGAAGAAACTAATAATTCTATCTTGTTTTACAATATACATGAGCAGTCTTTATACAGACTGAGAGGCTGATGAAATTTGGTTAGGCTGACTAAGTTTGGTATAATCAATCAATCAAAAGACCTAATCAATCATATGATTTTAACAGATATTATAGCACTATAGCCTAGTTGGTCTGAATCTAGGTATATAACTATCACCTGAACTTTCCACAAATTGCAGTTTCCAATCTTTCCAAGAAAACGAGGCAGATCCAACCAGGCGTTTTGAAACTTCTTTTCGTCTCAAAAGGTGGTTGGGCAGATATCTAGTGGGCAACCCACACATGAATCCGTACAAAAGGACATGATATCTGGTTCGATTTCGACCAAAAAGGGGCTCATGTCTCTCATTGCTTCAAGAATCTTGCTCATCCAAATGGGCTCAAGCAGCCTTTTCTTTGGCTCAAGTCTTTTCCTTTTCCTCTGCCTTGCCCTTTTGCCATTACCACGCGTTTTCTCATCCCTTGCATGTAATCCCACGCGTGATCTAAAACAAAGTGGAAATAATAATGGAGCCTCCCCCAACACTTCCATCTTGGAATTATTTTCTCTGTATCTCCTTTAGAAGTGAGTGCACTTCTAAAAGGAACCCCGAGAGGCAGGTGAGTGCAGTATGACTCAACTCCAATCAAGTTGCACTTCTAGCCGGTTGTTGGGGCTCTCACCTGGCCAAGAAATTAATAACAGGAGCACCAGCAGTAACAAAGAAAGAAAAGCTTCTGCTAGACTGGGTGACATGAGGAAAAATTATATTATTTTGATGGATAGCTGGAGGTGACTCGAGAGAGACGTGGAAAAAATATTATTAGTTAAACTAGATCTACCAACTCATCAACTATAGACCCATTCAACCACAAATCAATATGCGACTGCAGTTTGTTCTTCTTCTTCTTGGGGGCGTCGTATACTGTGGCGCTAGTAGGTCCGATCCAACCAATAATTTTTTCAGTGCCGGTTCTTTAGGACTTTGTTTTTTTTTTTTTTTTTGTGTGTGTGGGGTGTTTCTCTTCTCCATAATTCATCCGTACGTATCACTTGACTTTTCAGACTTAAACATGCATTTCATGCGTGCAGTGTTCGGATTTGGACTTAGACTTTATGGTCGACTTGGAAGAGAGAACACACTGTCCTACGGTGTTTTGATTATATGGTTTCCACCTAACAGATCTATCTATTTCTTCGCAATCTTGCTTATTTTATTTTATTTTCTTCGAGCGAGGGGGAGGCGTGGGGATTAAACAAAGTGAGATTTCTTTTTAGTGTGATTGAAGAGGTTCCGGTCGTCCTGAATTAGAGACCAATGTGATCATGCTCCTACGTAATGGTTTCTCTAGCTGTAAGAATTTTTTTAACACGTCGATATATACATGGCAAGTTCTATAGAAATACGGTGCATGCAATCCAAAATAGAGTCCTAGCGATGCTGCCAACCTCTTATATTTGTAGCCAACGAGGTGTTAAAATTATGATCATTATTAAGCATCTGTAATTTAATAGACGTGCATGTCAACAACCAGTCTTTTCATCTGTAAAATAAACGCAATTTGCAATATTTAGCATCATGAAGGTGCTACCTTGTTAGGATTAATATAATCCTTGCTAAATTATAGCAGTTCTACATTTGCACCATCAGTAGGAATCTGCCACTTTTTTTTTTTTTACTTTTAAAAATCACCCACCTTAGCTAAACTGAAGTTGCAGCTATTTCTATTCATTATGCTTCTTCATTTTCTTTCTTTCCTAGCTAAACTGAAGTTGCAGCTTGTTTAGAAGTATGAAATGAATCACTGTTTTTGTTCTAGCAGCTCTTTATTGATGTATAATAGGCATATATTATATGCATAAGACTGATGTTGGAGTCTCTGTTTCTGTTGACTAAAAATTTTGTTTCTGCCAACAAGATAAAAATTAGATTCTAGAGCAAGTAAAGCATAACAAAATAAAAGGACAGAGCTGAGTTGTCAGCTTCCTTCTCCTCTCATTCGAGGATGTACCACTTGAAATCCTTGGAGATTCGAATAAGATTTTGTGAAGGGCTTGGATTTTGAGCACTAGTTACATGAAGCAACAGAAGCAGGGGTTGCACAGAGACATGGAGCAAGACATAACTTCGGCATGGGTGCACAAGTAGCTGATGTAAGTATGTTATCAGCAAACAGTTGTTCGACCACATATGCCTAGTATATCTTATTTTATCTTTGGTAGAAGTATCTCTCTCTCTCTCTCTCTCTCTCTCTCTCTCTCTCTCTCTCTCTCTCTCTCTCTCTCTCTCTCTCTCTCTCTCTCTCTGAGGAAATATATGCCAAGTATCTCTCAAGTGGCGGATGGCGGTAGGCGGATCTTTGATATCTCCATCATGGGTGTGGAGCAGCAGGTGGCATGGGAGGGTTTTACCCTTGCAAGGCACGCTTTGAGTGCAGAGCACATCCACTTAGAGGGCGACTCAGCCTCGGTGATAGAGGGTATCTGCGGGCGACCTTCTGAGTCGGATGGGCAGCCCTTGCTCCTTGACATACAGTGGATGACAGCGGATTGCGGCTCCTTCAGGGCCACGCATGTGTACCGAGAGGCCAACTCAGTTGCTGATTGGGTTGCCTCCTACGCGGCGCATCACTCGAAAAAGTTCCACTAGGTGGACCATGCAAATGTTTCCTTCTCACTGAGTTTGTTTCTGTCTTTTGATTTTCTTAACTGCACTCATATACGTTCGATATGAGGAGCCGGTGTAAAAAAAAAAAAAAATCTCTCAAGTAGTCTACGTTCTTTACCATGGTTCATTGCACTCCTTGTAACCTAAAAAACTAGAAAATAAAAATAAGGGAGAACGACAAGCATACATACGTCGATCGCATGTAACATAAATTTGAAGTCTTATTATAGGGCTGAGTTATTGGCTAACGAATGCGGAGCATTTTGTGAAGAATTGATCTAAGGAACTCCAATCATTATATATATTGATATATTGTATCTTCAGCTTTTCTTCGATTTATTTATTTATTTATTTTAATATTCATAGACGCCGAACAAATTAGTTCATGCTTCATATTTTGAACAAAAATTAAGCTGTTCATCATCATGTGGTGTATTTTGAATTAGAGAATTTTATGTCTGGGTTTGGCAACCGGATGGAATAATTTCTTGCTAACTGCTAGATGTTTGCTATATATTCAACGCACGACATGTGGTTCATCCATCTCTATCATTCTCTATGTATATTTTAGCAATGTGGGTGACATGTGGTTACCACATCTCTATCACTCCTGTTATAATTTTAATGCAATGTGGGTTTGAGTGTTTAGCGTGAGCAAGATTGGAACCTCATAGTCTTCGCTCTTCCTTGCCGTCCTAAAACACCTACAGGGCAAGCATATACTATATGAACCTTGGTTTGAACTCTAGATGCTTTTCTACTGAAATCTTGAGACAGATTTCAACGTAGGAAGATAACAAGTAGGCCTTAACAAGAAACACCATGCCTAACCAGCTTGGACCACCCTAAAACTTCTATATCTTTTGGTGACAATGGATGCCATTATTCTGTTCACGCCCCCACTTTTCTTGCTCTAGTGGTTTGTTGATTAGTATTTCTTGATATCTGCTCCTTTGAAAACAAACGAATACCATTAGACTAATGTGATTAAAGGGGAAAGAGACAGGCCAGCTTTCCCTATCAAACCGATCTCTCCAATCGCACTTCATCAAATGATTAATCTCCATTAGGAGTTGAGGATTCCCCCTAATAATCTAGACACCAATCCTAGCATGTTACTGTCAAAGATCAATTAATTTGTAACAGTGACACAGTGTTTGGTGAATGTCATGACCGTGATGGGCAACAAGGTGGTCCACAGCACTTTTAACATCGCCCAAAAAAAAAAGGAAAAAGAAAAAAAAAATTTGTGCATTTGGTCTAGAGTTGCCATATTTTATATCGTCTCCATCTCAATTTGGCCTGGTGGATTAGCATAATATAGTTGGAATTTTAGTGCATCTTTTGATTGATTCAGTTTGATGGCCTAATAATATAGTTGTTTACCTCTATCAAACTAATTGTGATCATGAAGCATCAAGTAAACAACTAGGACTTGCTCTATTTACAGGATCAAATGACAAATATTCTACCATTATGTTAACCATTCCTCTGATGATGTTAGCACTTTCATACTATTTTTAGTTACATGTTTCATGCCATCAATTAGATTGGAATATTAAACACTTCGTGGAGAAAAAGTTAGTCTTGGAATGGGACATAGATTAATTTAAAATCCTCGAGTAGCTCATGTTGTACAAAGCATATCCCTCCGCTTCACCAAGAGATGAAACTAAATGTACTTATAATACATATATGAATCCATAAGTAAAAACTAGAAACTGTCATGAAGCATCGGCTAGGGTTCTTGAAAGAGTTGAAGATCATCCGAGAAATTTCAAACTAGCCACCATAGGCAGCAAATAGATAAATAGTCAGAGCAATCCATCTTTTTTTTTTCTTTATAGCGTGTTTGCTAGCCTTTGTGTGCTATATATGACACAGGATTATAGTAGTCATTTTTTTTGTACAAATTATAGTAGACAATAAAGAGGTAAGATTTGTATAAAGATTAAGCATTGTTCACTCGATTAAGCAATAACCATCAATTCCTAAAAGAAGTGATTTCTATCTCGAATACTCAAGTATTTCATAATATATTACCTTATTGACTTCCATCTGGACCATATTCTGTTAGCTTAAAAAGAGAAAGACATGTGCATGGCTTTCACATCTATATTTTCCTTGTATAAAATGCCTAGTGCGCCGCTAATATCCAAACCAAGAAGCCCAGATCGATCAAAGACTGAAGTGAAGAGGTGAGGTCGGCAAGTTGGGCTCCGAGCTTAGAAGTTAGGCTGAAATATTGGTGGAAGAAGTTAATGACGATTGAACCTGAGTTTGGACCGAATGGATCACCTGGCCAACCTAAACAAGAAAGGAAATCCACTTTCTAGAATTTGTCCAACAAAAAACACTTTGATGCTTAAGTCAGTTGGATTCTAAGGAAATAGTGGAAAGTTTGAGAGTAATAGAGTTTTAACAGAGAAAATAGGTTCAAAAACATATATAGAGTTCGATCATCCTCTTTTATAGAATAGGGTCGGGCATTCATTTCCAAGATTGACTAGGTGTGCATTAACTGCTTGATAATGATTTCCACGTTGCACATGTTCTGATAACCATTTTGATAGACAGTAATAGGCGAACTAGTGTAACCGCTCCTAAGATCGCGATCACGCCCTTAATAGGCATTAACCGCTTTTAAATAGGTTTAAATTAGGGTTACGTAGCTCTCCTCCATTGTTCGGTTGGATCAATCCAGCACTTTGGTCAATACCAAGGTAAAGTTGACTCCAGTGTGTACCTAGATCAAGTTGGTAAATATACACCACATCATCTAGCATTCAAGGAATTCCTTGAAACTCATTATCATTGATCACTAAACAATTAATTGTAAAGATTTTGTTCCGATGTTGCATAGGAATCATCGACCTTGGAAAACGATGGCTTCATATAGGTCTATGTATAGAAGGCACCTATTCTCCCCCACCATGATATCAAATCATTCACTTCAAAAAGTCACGCATTACCCACCATATCTCTCGGTCCATGTCATGCCTAGGCTGACATAGCACTCAATCTCCCTTGAAACCACATATTGTCCATCTAACCTCCTACCTCCCACAGCCTCTTCTCACTCCACAAGTAACTCCATCCACACCTTCTAACACACGAATCACAAGGCCAAAAACACTTCACTTACCTAGGTACAGAAAGTCTCATTCACCAAAAAAAGAAGTTACTAGGTCTAAAACGAAAACCCTAGAGTCACTCTTCAAACGTGAGACTCTCCTATTATTCAATGTGGCAGCACACAACTTTAGTTTTTTGCAACATTTTATATGTCATGCTACTAAACAATCTAAGACTGCCTTTGCAAATATACAAAATTATTTTTGGACGGCTAAGAGGAGAGAAGAGACATGATAATGATCTCCTTCCCCTATCCGTCCAAGGGGACGTCACTAGCTGCGGCAGCTGCCTGGGCCGCCGGCAGCCCATCCTTATCATGGCCCACCACCCCAGCCCTTCCCAGCCGCCACGTGTCGCCATGACGTGCGCCACGACAGCCTCAGACCTGGCCCCTGACTACGTGTCCGAGACTCTGGGCCCACATGTCGGCCTCGAACCGGGCCTCTGACGCTCCCGTGGGCCATCCCCTGCTCCCTTCCGGCCCAACACGTCCGACGACACCAATGCCTGCCCGTGTCCCCCTACGTGCATGGCTCCATCCTCCTCCCCTCCGTGGGATCGGATCGTATCTTTTGCGCCAAAGAATGATTGATCTTCTTGCGCGACATCGACCGTCGGATCGTGTATTGCACCGATCTGAAAGCATTCCAAACGGACGTTACGCGATCCAACGGTTTGACGTCGCGAAACAAGATGAATCATTCGTTCGCACAAAAGATACAACCCGAACCCCCACTCCGTTTCTCCTCTGGCCCCACCCCTCCCCCCTTCCCTCTCTCTCTCTCTCTCTCTGACGCCAAGGCTAAAGCCTCTTCTATAAATAGCCATCCCTTTAGAGCCTCTTTCTCCATCCCGTTCTCATCCTTCCTCCTCTCTCTCTCTCTCTCTCTTACTCTCTTTAGCTCTCGATATCTCTCGTTAATTTAATCTCGAGATTAATTAAGTTAGTTAGCAATGGCTGTGGAGACGACCGTTTCAACACCGCTGGGACCGGCGGCATGCGAGAATGATGCGAAGAAGCTTCAGTTTATCGAGGAGACGACGGCGAACACGGATAAGGTGCAGGAGAAGGTCCTGGCGGAGATTTTAAGCCGGAACGCCGAGACGGAGTATTTGCAGAGGTATAAGTTAGGGGGGGCGACGGACCGGGACGCGTTCAAGGCGAAGCTCCCGGTTGTGACCTACGAGGACCTGCAGCCGGAGATCCAAAGGATCGCAAACGGCGACCGGTCGGCTATTCTCTCGGCCCACCCTATCTCGGAGTTCCTCACCAGGTGCACCACTTTGTTTTCGTTAGTATTTGCTAGTGTTTGTCCATGATTTCGGATTCATATTATTAAGAGCTAGCTGTGGTGGTACTTCAAAAAAAAAAGAAAAAAAAAATATGGTGATTGATGATGGTTGGTGTGGTAGTTCTGGGACTTCGGCTGGGGAGAGGAAGTTGATGCCCACCATTCAAGAGGAATTGGACCGGCGTCAGCTGCTCTACAGCCTTCTCATGCCGGTCATGAACATGTGGGTATATTTTTTTTTAAGTCCTTTTATTTCATTTGACAACCTCAATGGATTTTGCCCATGTAAACAAGTATCCGCTGCATTACAATATATGAATTAAAGTCGTTAAATGTCTGATCACTTCTCCACACACACACACACACAAAAAAAGAATATGAAAAAGAAAAAAGTAAGAAGAAAGATACCTAGCTATCACCTGCATGTGAGATGAGGGAGAGGTTGAGGTGCGACCTGACCTGGACAAGAAATTCATGTTTATAGTCTCGGTGAATTAAATTTGGTCAGTAGTTATCCAGTTTGGCATTTACATCGGAGCACCTCTTTAAGAATTAAAAGGCTGCAGATTATTGATTAATTTTTAAATTTATGGGACTGATACAAGGCCATCATCTAGTTGAAATTCATGAAGGGGTAGGTTGCATTTAACCAGTATCCGAGATGGTACACAGGGAGCTTGTATCTTTTTATGGTAGAAACTTTTTCACTTTGAAGAGTCCAATCTTACGGTACGTGTAACAAGTACAGATACGTGCCTGACCTAGACAAGGGAAAGGGCCTCTACTTCCTCTTCATCAAGGCCGAGACCAAGACCCCCGGCGGCCTCACCGCCCGGCCGGTCCTCACCAGCTACTACAAGAGCGACCACTTCAAGCGCCGCCCCTTCGACCCCTACAACGTCTACACCAGCCCCACCGCCGCCATCCTCTGCGCCGACTCCTTCCAGAGCATGTACTCCCAGATGCTCTGCGGCCTCCTCCGGCGCCTCGAGGTCCTCCGCGTCGGCGCCGTCTTTGCCTCCGGCCTCCTCCGCGCCATCCGCTTCCTCCAGCTTCACTGGCGGGACCTCTCCAGCGACATCGCCACCGGCACCCTCAACCCGAGGATCACCGACCCCTCGGTCCGAGACGCCGTGGCCGAGCTCCTCCGCCCCGACCCCGCCCTCGCCCAATTCATCACCTCCGAGTGCTCCACCGACAGCTGGGCCTGCATCATCACCAGAATCTGGCCCAACACCAAGTACCTCGACGTCATCGTCACCGGAGCCATGGCGCAGTACATCCCGACCCTCGAGTACTACAGCGGCGGCCTCCCGATGGCCTGCACCATGTACGCGTCCTCGGAGTGCTACTTTGGCCTCAACCTCAAGCCTATGTGCAAGCCTAGCGAGGTCTCCTACACCATCATGCCCAATATGGCCTACTTCGAATTCCTCCCCCACAAGCCCTCCTCCATGACCGGACCAAATTCCATCAAACTTGTCGACCTAGCCAACGTCGAGATCGGTAAGGAGTACGAGCTGGTGATCACGACATATGCTGGGCTATACCGTTACCGAGTCGGGGATATACTAAGAGTGACCGGGTTCCACAACACGGCGCCGCAGTTCCGGTTCATAAGAAGGAAGAACGTCCTGCTGAGCATCGAGTCGGATAAGACCGACGAGGCGGAGCTGCAGGCGGCCGTGGATCGGGCGTCGGCGCTGCTGCGGCCGTACGGGGCGAGCGTGGTGGAGTACACGAGCCAGGCCGACGCGCGGGCAATCCCGGGGCACTACGTGATATACTGGGAGCTTCTGGTGAGGGAGGAAGGGAGGTGGCCGGAGGGGGAAGCGCTGGAGAAATGCTGCCTGGAGATGGAGGAGGCGATGAACACGGTCTACCGGCAGAGCCGGGCGGCCGACGGATCCATTGGGCCGCTGGAGATAAGGGTGGTCAAGGCAGGGACCTTTGAGGAGCTCATGGACTACGCCATTTCCAGGGGGGCCTCCATCAACCAGTACAAGGTGCCGAGGTGTGTGAGCTTCCCGCCGGTCATAGAGCTGCTGGACTCGAGGGTGGTGTCGGCCCACTTCAGCCCGGCCTGCCCCAAGTGGGCCCCTCAATAGGAGCTAGTGGTATGGGTGGGGCCCGGAGGGCATCTCAACCAACCAAACGACGAGCTACTCCACTAGTTATTTTAGCTGCATGTTTGATAGCTAATCGGCATCAGCGATGCCGGCTGCTTCAGGCTTTCGGATAACTTAATCTGGTACTGGTTCTGTAGTGTTTGTGTTTGCTGATCGGCGTCAACGATGCCGGTTGCTTTAGGCTTTCGGATAACTTAATCGGGTGTTTCTTTTCTTTTCTGTATTAAGATTGTCGTGTTTGGTTGGGCTCTTGCGAGCGTTAATTATAAATTAAGTGCTGTCCTTTTGGATCCCAATCTTGACTCGATGCGTTGGGTTTTGTTTTTTGGTGGTGGTTAAGGTGGAAAGACCACTGCAGTGGCTGACATGAAAGGCCTACCCATCATTTGAACTGAGATAGAGAGACAAGCCTTGGCTACTTGAGTCTTTTCCGTTGGCAGGGAGTAGAGAGTGATGTCTTGAAAAGGACCTTGAGAACTGTGGTGATTGCTCTGGAATTTGGGAAAACTAAAACAAGATGACACCCCATAGACGAAGACGAGAAGTACATTGGGCTCACAGGAATCACACAACCGGGTTTTCTTTTCTTCTGCGTCTCTAGCTACACTGATGTGGATGTTTCCAAAGGACCACCAGCATCCATGGAGCCAGTCCCCTTGGAAATATGATAATAATAATATTGTAACAAAATCCAGATATACCCCAACGGGACCCACCTGCCGGTGGGTGCCCGACTAATAGCTTTAATTTAACGCACGGTGCGGCACCAAGGGTCAACAGAAGGACTCCCAGTGGTCAGATGGAGAACAGTGCTCCAAATAATGGAGCTTGGATCCACCAAGGTATATAAAGAAAGATTTTATCTTAATTTTTTATATACAAAAAAGTGATACCATACAAGCAAGTTGTATAGCCCATTGTTAAGGACTCTACCCACTGTAAAATAATGGCTTTTTTGCATGTAATGTTTCTGTGCCAATGTAGGTTCTCAGTGCCTGAACCAGGTCCATCTAGTTTTCACATGGACCCAGCCCTGTGACCAGCATCAGAGAGGGAATTTGTTTTTAAAAATCTTGTAAATGTACAAAAGGTGTACAATAGCACAGATGTTTTTTTTTTTGTGTGTGTACATTATAATGCCATACATGACATACGTGCACAAAGAAAAGAACTCAATAATATATTTGACCACACTACAGGCTACCTGAGAACAAACCCCTGGTTCACAAGCTCCATCAGGCTACCTCTGGTCAAATGAAAAAATGCAGCTTGAGCATACCAGAAATCGGATAATAAAATTTACAATTTTCAGGTCCTGCAAGTAATCACAGCTGTATGTTAAAGAGTAGGATCTCTCAACCAGCATTCCCTAACATGATAAGAGTCCATGCAATCATTCAATTCAGAACATGCACCTTATTGATTTCCCACAACCAAACATTGCCGAAAGTTAAGCGTGCTTGCCTTGGTTGTATCTCGCAATCGCCCAACTTCAGCCTCAGCGATCCTTTCCAGTGCAACAATAAAGGACCGAAGTGTCTCATTCAGCACTCATCTCTGATGACGTATATAAATAGATGAACTTGAATCAGTTGTCAAGCAACGTAATCACTGTTTTGAGAAACAGATTCTGTATCACCAGAGATAGTAAAAAGTTGCATCAGCTCCAGCCGGTACTCCAGACCTCTAAGGTAATGGCCCAAAAGCATGCACCTGTGACCATGGCAAAACCAAGTTCAAATTTCAAAATTTAAAAACTGAGATGCAAACCACAAACTACACAAGCAATATGCTACTTATACCAGAACAGAAGACGTGCAAGATAATCCCGTGGAACTGATATTAGGGGTTGAAATTGAAGGGAATTGTTCTCCAAAAATTCTTCACAGTCATCCTTTCCAACATTTAAGGTTCCACCTATGGCATTGTCTGATTGAGGAGAAGCCATTGAATGCATTTTTGGAGAAAGAATTGGAAGGAGGCCATGTACAACAGAGTGGATGGTCTCGTCCACCCCAGGGCAGGTTGGTTCAGAAAGTTCAGCAACCTACACATAAAGCAATTTGAACTAAATGACATGAACTATTAACTGACAAAGTAAAAGAAGAAAATATCTACTGAATTGGTTGTTGAGCTTGATATATATTGTTGGCTCATTCCTTATCAGCTTAAGCTTTCAGGGTCAATAGGTTAACTAACATGGCATCAAAACTCAGTTTGTTGGAGGCCATAAGTACCCTCCAGTTCAGTTATTTATCTAAATATCCCCAATTGTCTGTTATCCTGATTCTCGTCTGCTCGACTTGTCCCTGTCTCGACTTGGTTATCCCTCCATGTGCATGGACCACAACACACATGAGAGGAGAGGTTTTTCTTTTTTCTTTTCTTTGGGTGGGTGGGGGGTGCGATTTGCTTTTAAGCATGATATACATTGTTGATCTACTCTTCATCAGCTTAAGCATTTGAGGTCAATTGATGGCCCCTTTTGCTGCAACATTCCTATGTTTAAAGAACAGGAGCATAGGAGCATCACAAAACTAAAGGAAAAAATTCGGACAACATTTTACTTTCCCAGTTTAACAATTTTCTCTTGTGTTATCGCATCAGGCTTTAATCCAACATCAAAAGTAGAGTATGAATTAGCTTTAATTTTGAAGCCTCCGTTATATACCTAACTTTTGAAAGTAAACATAGACATGCTTTGGTTAGATTTAACACTCATGACTGGCATAACTGTATTACAGCAGTCTACATAGTTCAATGCACCTTGGGCAGTGGCATGTATGCCCATCATGTGTCTAATCTTTGTCACACAAAGAGCAAGGCAAAAGAAAATAATCGATAACCAATCATCACAGTAACCTGGTGCTCTGTAGGAGGTGCAATGGTGATCATTGCACATTTAAGGAATCTGGTTTAGTCAAAACTTTCAATCAAAACTCATCACTCTATGCATGAGATCAAATGCATCTAGATTCATATGAACCATGTGCAAGCATATATCAACATTAAGTAACCCAGAAAGAAAAATTCCAGTCAGAAAACCAAATCACCATCTATTCTGGCATCACAAAAGAGCATCAATGAAACATTAGATGTACGCATTTTAATATTACCACACATGTTTGAAACTTCATCCCACAAAAATATATAAACTGTTATAAGAGTACCAACACGCTAACTTTTCAATCTCAGTCCAGCATATAAAAGGGGAGAATAAAGATGCGAAACAAAAAGGAATAAGGAGGCACAAAATTGTATCCAGAAATAACCGTTGCGGCAGAATGTGCAGGTTAGTTTATCTGAAAGTATTCTCACTAAACCCTGTGCAACTAGTATTCCGTCCTAACAGTGATGTCTGTATAATCCACAGCCTGATGAAATCACTTTATATTTGCATGCCTTCATGTGCATTCTCATTTTACCTTAGCTGTACCTCATGCTTTTCTAAAATTAAATGGAACATTGTTTTTTCCCCATTTTTGCTGAGTTGTCAGGTAAAGACTATTTAAGAGCCTGTATGTTCATTATCACCTCGACCTGATATTTCACCTACTTTTTCACCTAGAGCATGTGACAAGATAATGGACATATGGTGCCGCACATCTGAAGATAATGTGGAAACAGACTGTCTCCTTGGGCATGTGGGTGCAACCATGTGCATTTAGAGCATGTGATGCAAAAATCTAGTTAAACAATACCTCACATAACTGCATCAGCAAACTCCAGATTGTTAATTTGACTCTGTACTAAAACAACATCAGGTGTTTTGACCTTTTGATAATGCGGGAAAAAAAATGACGAATAACACTGGCATATTCTTTATAGATAGTTTACAAAAAATCTATTAAAATATCATATATCAATAACTCATCAAAGCTTGACACATGACCAAGAACATCAATTATCTAATTACACCAAACCCAGAGGGTAACAACATGCTTGCCAGCATTTTTGGGTAAATACTTGTTCTACCAGTACCATCATGGTTGGTCATGGGACTTGAAATTTCCATCAACATGGTTTTTAATTTCACTATAATTATTCAGTTATTTATTAAATTTAAAGTGCAAGGAAAATATAATACACTAAAAAGTCAATAGGCAAGACTTCTTTGTAATTATTACTGAGAATAGCAGACAAAAGGAGATGAAATTTAATGAGCGCAAATGCTGGAAGTCATCATGGTTGAGATCTCTAACAGTTGCTAACAAAATGAAGATCAGAGTAAGGAAACACTGCACATCACCATAGCGTTAGATAGAACTATAACAGTCAAGACTCCAGAAAAACACCTGCTTAAACCCCAGTTCCTCAATTGCTCAGCATTAACTAATCATTGGTGGAAAAAGGCATTAAATACACTATCATGGTTTAAAGAGAGAGAGCTAAAAGAACTTATCAGTTTAACTCCATGATGCAAAAGAGAATTACATAATAAATATTTTGAATGAAATGCCTAACCTTCTCAGGTTGTAGTGATCTTAAGTAGTCCAACAAGTCATTCTTTTCTTCTCCTACAAAGTGTTGCATTTGTAGCGCAGAGTTTTTCCTTTTGATGTCACGCAGTTCCTGTCAGTTTGGAACAACAAATGTTTAACAAGCAAGCGACATATGGTAAGCACAAGATAAAACAAATTCATCTGAGATCCAAACATGCCTATAAACAATCGGCAAAAATGTGATCTGAAGAGTAGAACCAATTTAAAATGTACTATGTTTCCAATGATACTGAAAAAAGGCAAGACTAAGAACATTCCTTAGGAACTGTAGAAATGCTTGATGAATCACCACAAAATCAGGGGAAGAGTGTAATGAGAAGAACTTCAACAAACAACATCCAGCTCTTTGATTAGTAGAGTTAGAAGGTTTATACTGATGGATGTGGACAAGAGCAGAATGTGTATATGAGGAAGCTGCATTACAGTCATCATACTAATGGAGAACCATCAAGAAAAATGTCCCAATAAGAATTGAAATTCAATATAAACCTTGCCAGAAGATTACATGAGTGAGATGGTCAGTGATGTATCTGTAATTGGTGTGACAAGTATTGGAATATTACACCAATGCAATGAATACCACACATTTCAATAGCTTTAGATATATAATAAAATTAGGTTATGATTGTCTCTAAATAAGATGCAAAACACAAACAGTAACATATTATCAAATGCTACTTTAGAAGAGGGGGGGGGCATGAAAGGGAAACTCGTGCTTGATACAGTGCAGTAGCATGTATTAAGTATAGATCCAGGTGTTTATACAACAGTTGATGTATGAAACATGGCAAAAGCTGCTAAATACAGACTGATTGTGTACCTTATAACTAGAGCCTAGCTCATTTTCAATATGCACAAAACACAAATTACAAGATGACACAACTGATAGATTAGCATACAATGGCTTTGACCAAAAGTTACTGTGCACATCTGTTTTGACTTTACAAGAAGTGTCCATTGTGATTCAATGCCAATTGCATACCCTAATCGCATTCGGAAAGAGAAGGCATTCCTCCATTTTGCCAAAATTTATCCCAATTTAGCTAATATTACAGTAGGCCAGCAATGAAAAACTTGCATAACAAGCTTTACCACTGCGTGCTTGATCAGATGGGATCACACCTTGCCACTTGAGCAAGTGGTTGGGGGTTTGTTTCTGGGTTGGAGTCAGCCCCCAAGGGTGGGATCGGTATAAGGTAGCAAGGCAGGGATTAGCCCCTCCCAATCTCAAAAAAAAAGGTCTCCAACTATATCACGAAAATCTTTAATTGAAATTTCAAATTAAATATTGGAAAGATACCACTTCAAGTACAAAAATTGGCATATACCTTTTTCACAGAATTTAGACGAGATTGTAGGTAAAGAATATATTCTTGAGCTTCAGGAGTCATTTCCCCAAGACCTTCAACTCCCATATTCTCACATTTTGGCTGTTCTTCATTTTTGTCAAGGTTGGGTAACAGATTATTCTCTAAAGAAAAATTGAACATCGTCGTAGTTCTATCCGCAATCTTCTCATGACTATCAACTTCTACAATTTCTATTTTTCTTTTTTCAGTACGTTCATCATACATATCTAGGTTTCTTTCAAGCCATAGCCTATATTCAGCATTTCGCAAAGTATACCTGCAATGCATATAGAGAATTTAAAAGTTAAACTTCTACAAGCATACTAATTAAAATAGAAAAAAGAAAGACGTATAACTAATATATGTCGACGAACCATAAACATAAACCAAGATGAAGTACTTGACAGGTTGTCCAATGGGTTCAAGTTTGCATCTTTATGAGTTAAAATCACTACGGTATATGATGGGTTAAAAAAAATAGGGTAATGGCCAATAAGGCCTCATAAGCTGCAAAGTCATATGCCCATGAAGCCATTTCAAACAGGCAAGAAAAAGTATCTTCATACTGAAGATAACAGGATGAAGAAAACTTAGATGATCTCAGTTCCCTACCAGCAACCACCTACAGTTATGACGAATGGATAGACAAGATGTCATCTTTATAAATATTGAATAGACATAAACACCTCTCCCATGCTTCAATAAAGTATTGCATCACACAAATTCGCCCCCCCTCCTCCCCCCACCCCCCACCCCCCCAAAAAAAAGAAAGAAAAAAGATAAGGCTGCATTTGGCATCGTTGTCACTTTTTTTTATAAAAAAATGGAAATAGAAAGTCTAATTCCATTTTTTTCAGATTTCTGACAACGGAAAATATGTTTGGTTCACTCCATTTTTCTTTTCTTAAAAAAAATAGCAGAACTAGCCAGCAAGGCTCTTTGGAGGGGAAGGGAAGGAGAGGCAAGGATGGGCGGCAGCGTATAAGCCGCAGCCTTAAGGACCTGGGCTTTGTTGCGGAGGTTGGCGAAGATGTAGGCGGCGCGGCCGGAGTGTAGGGCATGGGTGAGGACACCTTCCTCCTTGTGAGGGTCAAACTTGATGGAGGAGACCAAATCAACGACCCAAACATGTCATTGAATGGAGTAGTGTAGCATCTCCATTGGTTGCCGGTGGAACCAAAAGGGACCTTAGTTTATCTTTGATCGAAATATCAAAAAAACTAATAACAAGAACAACAAAGAAATTTTTTTTTTTTTTTTTACATCCTTTCTTCTTCATTTTCTTACCTTTCTCTCTCCCATCCATCTCCATTATTATTACTTTATTAATTGCATTGCCAGAGGATGAGAATGAGGATGCAGACGAGGGAACAAGCCCTACCTTCAAAACCATCCCCAAACAAAGTCTCCACCTTTGTTTGTTTCTGCTTCTCTCTCCTTGTCTCTCCCTCTCCAAATCTCTCTGCTTTCCCCCTTTGATCCTTCTAAATCTTACCCGTTTTAGCCCTCTGCTTTTTTCTTGGAAGTATTCAGCATTTTGTGATGTGTTGGTGTTAATCTCTTGGAGGCGAAGGAAGAGCAGAGGGAGAGTCGATGGGCTTTTGCATGTCGTGTGCCACTAGGTGCCGGGCGGTGAAGCCCCCACTTGCTGGTCACCATGCATCCCCCTCACAAGGCCGAGACGGGGAACAAGGATGAGAGGATTGAGGGGGAGGAGAGGTTGATTCCCAGGCGTCGCTGCCTCATCGACAAAGAGTGTATCGGAGAAGGGGGTGCAGCCGTGGGGAGGTTGGGACCGGACCGGACCGAACCATCATTTAGGTCCCTCCTCCATTAGGCACCGCTTTCTTGGGCTTGGACGATGCCGTTGCCCCTTTGTTGGCCACGGAGAGGTCGAGGGTGGTGGAGCAGCCAACAAAGAGAGAAGGGTTGGAGCGGTCAGCAAGGAAGTTGGGATGCATAGGAATAGTGGGGGAGGGGTGCCCAAACTAAGACGTCACTTTAAAAAAAACGTGGAAGTGAATTTTTCACTCACACTTTTTCAAAAATAATGAAAGTTGTTTTAACAAAATAGAAACAAGGTAACCAAACATGTTTTGTATATTGGATTCCATGTTTCTCTTTAAAAGAAAAAGGGGAAAAACATCACCAAACATGGCCTAAAATTGGAGCCTTGTTTCTAATGGATAATGGATAAAAGTATAGCCTTAGGATTCAGCTATGTTTTAATGGATAAATAAAACTTCTTAAAATTTTGAAAAATGCTAACCCTAATCCTCAAGAAATAAATCCCAAACTTCGCAAATGCCTTATCAGCATAAAAGTATGAATAAGAATCATTCCATAAAATAAATTTATCATACTATCTTAAATAATGGATCCCACGGTAAAGATTGGAAACAGAATAACTGAAAAAGAAAGGATGCGAATGATTATGCAACTTAATTGACTCATTATCCCTCTCAAGCTTATTAAGGTAATATTCCACTTGTTCAATTTATAGAATAGGCTAGGTCAATAACGGACAGGCTTACCAAGACCAAAACCGAGGAAAATTAAGCAATGTTCTCAGATAACTACAGATTGGATACTTTCAAGCTACAGAATGAATTTTTCAATTGTGTTTCCAATCGTATTTCATAATGGTAACATGGTCACAAAGCTTAAAGTTTGCAAAATTGACATTGTGTTAGAAGATCAAAATATGAAGGAGTTGAATTGAATAAGAGCTAGGAAATTTCAACATTGCGCATGTTGCTGGTTAATATACATCCAACTGATGATATATTTTGTCTTTAACATCGGCAACCTCAGAGCTGAAATAATAAGAACTACTATTAATTAAGCACATTTTCAGACAAGACATCGAATCTAACTGAAGTTATCCTGTGCAAACTAGTACAAATTTCGAAAATCTACTGATACATTTCAAAAAATTTCTAATCTTCTTCGCTTGTCATAACCATCTTTATTTATTTATTTATTAGTTAATTTAAAGTCCGGGGTTTTTCATTACCCATTGTCTTTATCAATTTACCTTGAAAACGCTTTCTTGTCCAGCTACTTGAAAAGGATTATCCACTTAATTCTAGGACTGAGATACATCACATCTCACAACTTTCAATCAATACTTCTTCCCCACAAATTGCTTAATATATCAACACAAAAAATGATCTTTGCATATATAAAACATCTTATTAATTCCAGAAACAGTTGTTGCATAGGGTTACATTCCATGATCAACCATTCCACAACTCTAAGCAACATTTAGTTTTATTATACAGGTAATTTCTTGTCAGAGACATGCTTTTAGATAATATAACTGATGCAATTTAATGAGAATGCAAAATGAAGTGAAATAAGTATTGTCAATACATACAAGGTATATATGCCTGACTAAATCCAGGATCAAATGTCTCAGTTTCAGTAACTAGTTTTTGTTCCCATGGTGGCTCCAATACTACTACACAATTGTTTGGCACTCCAATACTACTACTGACTTATTTTATTTTTATGAATCATCATTCATGGTTTTAAAAATAAAATAAGTTATAACTATGCTAATTATAATCAAATATAATTTGTCAATACTTCAGTAACATGGAAAATCTTCCAATTACAAAACAAGCATACCCTGTCATCATTGAAGAAACCAATAACTTGAAGAGGGGATCCCAAAATGCTTCCACGAGGACATGAAACTGGTCAGATGGGAGCAGACCCAGCATGCCTGATATCGTTCTCTTCATTGCATCCACTGTATGAGCTGGGACATCTTTTTGGATCAGACTCACATCCAAAGGCTCTATTTCTTGTATCAAATTTGAGAGGATGGATTTCTGAAGGATAACATTAATGAAAATATCAGGATATCAAAATATGTAGATTCTGCAAAAGAAAACTTAATTGGATAATGAAACAATGTAAGACATATATATATATATATATATATATATATATATATATATATATATATATATTTAAATTTTAACATATGGTGCTAAGTTGCAGGGAGTGAAGAGTCAACATAGTACATTATGACTATTTTGAATCAAACACCCAATAACTAAAGGGCCAGAGTTTCCAAGAGAGGTCATTATTTTCAACTTGGCCGATGGAACACTTTGTACTGCAACCAAGCATTCACTAATTCGATATCTATTGTTATCCCAGCTATATAAACCAATACATCACAAGATGTCAGCTGATATCAATGTATTGGACAAGATTTACTTTATCTAACTTTAATGGGTTTGCTAATTATTACATTTTATAAAAGATCCTTGAATGGTAGTTAATCTCAACTTTACTAATATCAAGTGATATTTCAATATCTCAGTTATTATACATCAGCCAAGATATCAACATTTATCGGTTCTTCCAAAACTTCTCTGGCCTTTACTCTTGGCTGAAACAAACCAGCATTTCTGTTCATCTTGGTTTCTCTTTCCCACTAAGATAGCCGAGAAATTAGCCTTTAAAAACCATGAGACTCCTAAAGGTCAATCTTCTGACAACTTTTAGTGTTCTGGTCAAACTTTTCATTCAGGCTTGTAGATATCAGAGAAATAGTTGGTTGATTCAATGCATATGCATTAAACTTAGTATAGGGCATATTTTGATCCCCAACTAAACATGGTTGAACCCATGGTCTGCCGTACCGGCCGGTACGGGCCGGTACATACCGGTCCGGCCTGGGACCAGTACCGGATCAGCGTGGAATCCGGTACCGGTGGATTATTGTTGGAGGACCGGTACGGGACCTGTTCGGACCGGTACGGGACCGGTACGGGCCGCCACCGATACGCCGACCGGTACGGGTACAGCGGACCTTGGTTGAACCAAAAAAAAAAAACATTGGAAACTGGAGGTGGAAGAAATAGAAAGGAAATAAAGAGAAATGTGCAAGAGAAAGAAACGAATTAAAAATGAAATATGGGCAAGGCATGCTAATCAAAGCAGTCTTAAGGACAGTAGTTTTCTCATAGTATAGATGCAGGTGGGCTGCTAGAAATCCTGTCCCAAGGCACACTGCCCAATTGATAAGCTTAGTTAGACCCTACACCAACCAATTGGCTTATGGAATCGGAGGACTTAACCCAAATATGCAAAATTGAAAAAAGTGAAGAAGACTTGGAAACAGGAATATTAGAGGATTTGTAAACGAGAGAGAGATGGTTTTAGAAACTTTATAAATGTTCATGGGTTTTCTTTAGTACAAAGAAAATATGTGCAAAGCTTGTATATAAGTTGTTGGTGTAAAAACCTTCTCTTTTAAACATCATAACTATATTATAACCCCATATTTAAACATCATAATAGGGGTGAAAGAGGATAGGATAATATCCGTCCGGATCCGTTTTCGTATCCGAATCTATCCAGATATGGATAGAAATTTGAGCATCCGACTAATATCCGTATCCCTAAAAGAAAAATGGGTATAGATATAGATAGACAATTATCCGATCTATATTCGAATATCCGATTCAATTGGTAACCCTATTTAATTTTATATAGCACTCATAATTTTTTTTTAAAAATAAATGATCATATTAATATACTATTAACTTGATTTATCATCCACTTAGTAATATCTTTAATTCTATGGTCATAAAGTTTAATTATCCGATTTGTATCCGTATTTATATCCATACTTTCGGTATTCGATTTGCATCCATATCCATTTACAACAAATATAGATATGCATTGTTGCATCCGACTAACGTCCGTATATGTATTTGTATTCGTCAAATAAAATAAATATGAATATAGATATGCTAGTATCCGATCCGATTTCAGCCCTACATCATAACTATCTATACATATAGAAAATGATAAAATATATCCTCGCAGCACATCTAAGTGCAGCTGAGTTCATCATGTATGTTTGGCATGTGTTTGATAAAAACTTTAAAAAGCAACCATGTCATGAATTAACATGCAACAGATCCAAGAAGCATGGCAAAACATGAAGAGATATTCAACTATTTGAGGGGTATTTTTTAAGTATTGATTTCGAACTTTACAAGATGGTAGCATGAAGGAGAATATGATGGTTTGGCTGATACATAGTTCATCAGTAACTTAAGCAAAACTATGTCAAGTATAGATTCATGGATGAGAAAGCTTGTAAGCTGGAAGAAGATGCTGCAATCTAGAATAGCTTTGTGAGGAAATTCATCAGAAACTGCAGAAATGATAAACAGCACAATCAAGTGATTTATGTAGAGCAATCCACTCTGTCAAGCAGTGAGTCTGTTATGAAATGAAAGACCAAACTATTGATGCTTTTTATCGTGACTGGGAAATTATCAATGACAGAACGGTCAAGAAAATAGTTCAACTCAAAAAGAGAACATTTGCAGGCATGATGAATGCAGTCACCACCTTGAAATTCAAGCTTTGTACGAATCTGATCTACATTGAAAAGGTTGTTAAATTATCTTATGGATGAACTAATGACGGCATGTAAGAAGAAGGATAAAGATGGCAAATAGTCAAGAGAAAATGGAGATTGGTATTTCTTATTTAAATATATGCTTTGGATTTGGTTTCCACAAGAACACATTGTAGGACATGTATATGGGCACTTCTTGCATGCAATCTAAAGGTACCGTCTGTTACAATTGGCATTTTTATTCATTCTTTTTAGATTGATGTTTTTGGGATGTTTCACAAACCTTTGAACTAGAGAAGCCCTCCATTGTGGAGTGAGCATTTCAACCACACCTTTGGCTCTATTTTGTTTTGTTTCTACAAATTTCTAAACAAATGGGTCTCCCCATGCATGTAACTTGGTCACTGTTGAAAATCTGTGTTGCTGTCATTTTTGTTATCATCTCCTATTATATTAAAATGCCTGATTTCGCAATACTAGAAGCTAACCACATTGGTTCTTAACGGAGTCCAGAGAACTTGTGCCTGACTTATCGATATCTCAGAACTACCTTCGCAGTTAACTTTATTTTTCATTTTCTAATACAATTTGGGGCAAATGAATCTGGACAAATTCCGGTTACAAAACAAGCATCCTCATGGAACCACTCACCACTACAATCAAATAGAATACTCCCTACAACAAGACCGAGAATTTCTTACTAATTCACGCCATCTCCTCCAGGAAACAATTTTCATCAAATATAAACCAAACACCCACAATTACCAAATCCCCATTGGAGATTACCACGCAACAACAAAACAAAAGCAGTAAATTTGAGTTAAAATACTCAAAAAATTGCGTAATTCTTCTACATAGTTTATGCATAATGAAGACTTACCGCATGATACAGTCCCAATCACGACGAACTTAAGGAACCCAATTTGCATCTAACTCAAGAAAAACCAAGGGAAACGGAGGCGAACCTTTGAGAGGCGGCGATCGGATTTGCCCTTGGCGTCGAGCTCATCAAAGGAAGCGGCGGATGAGGCGACGAGTACGAGGAGGCGACGAGGCCTGAAGAGACCAAGGCGAGGGAGAGGAGAAGAAGAAGAAGAGGGAAACCTAGTCGGCCGGGAGGCGAGCAAGGGCCGAGAGCGAGGCCGCGAGGCGAACAAAGCCCGAGGGAGGAAAGAGGCGGCAGTCGGCATGCCCGTCACCGCCTCCGCCCTCTCTCCCTCTCTTCTCGCGGCGTTTCTTTTCCTCTGGGTCGACTGTTTTGAATTTAGGGGTTTTTTAAGGAAGGAATGGGGGGTGGGTTAAAATCCAACCTTGAAGCGTCAAAATCTTTTGCGCAGGTGACGCGTGGACGCCGCCGAGCTTGGGGCTACGGTGCCGTAGAAGCATACCGCGACCGCCGTCTCTGTTATTCTTAGGACTTGGGAGAAGCTATACCATCCTATCCTATGCTATCTTGATGGACTACCTTGTCTTTGGGACCACACATACAGTGCGATCCATCCGTCCATGATTTTTTTCGTCCACGCAGTCCACTCATACGGATTGAATCGATTAGATTGCAACCTGCCCACGTATACTATGTTAGTAATGCAGAATTGTATTTAACCTAATTCTTCCATGAAAAATAATATAATGGCTACAATGGTAACGTCCTCCGTGAAAAAAAAAAGAATGGCTGCACTCCTAATTCCATCCTATTCGGCTAAAAGTTTTTATGCTATCCAGATCTTCGAATAATTTGCATTGCGTCCACCATTTCGACGCTTGGGAGATGATCGAGTAGATATGGGACAGGGTATGAAAGAAGTGTAAGGGTCATGTCCATAAGATTACTGCATAGATGGATTATGATGTTCCAAACTTCGGTGGTTGATAATTTTCTCCATTTCGCATCTTCATCTTAGCCGATCTCCGATCATACTAAAAATATCACAACAGCACAATCATATTATCATGCCATCTTGGATTCTGAGTGGACTTAAATCAAATGATGTAATTTATGTTTTGGGGTGACATGCGAGTGCAAATAGATCAGACGTTACATAGTACCATGAGTATGCTTTTTATTGTCGACAAGTGATGATGACTTTTTTATTATCTTACAGCAGAGGCAATGCTTAATCTATTTAACTTGCTTAACTTGAGTCGAATAGGTTACTTGTTTAATAAAATGATAGGATATGAATTTTTTGACTCATTTAATAATCAAGTTGGGTTCGGTTTAATAGATTGAGTCTTAAAATAGAATTATGCAAGAAGATAAGATCTATGTACATGGGATGAGCATTATATGTCACGTCCTAGACTGGTCAACTAGCGGACCTAGGGGATGCCACCGCATGAGCCGTGCGACATGGTCGCATGAACTCTAAATAAATATCTAATAACTAATAGCTAAATAATTCAACTAAATAAATCCATAATGTTCAAATAATCAAATTGGTTGAATTATAAGATATTCAATTTCTCGTTTAGCATCAAAAAATATGCCACCTAACTAAACAAAATTTGACGAACACGAGTATCAACACCGATCAGTAATATATAATACATAAATTCATAAAAAACTATATATATACTTAATAAATAAGTATATAATAAGAAGCCATTATATACCGCATAATACAAAATCACCGATATATAATATAGCTTATATAATAGATGATTAATGTTCGAAAATTCTTATCCCTACTCGTGACAAACTCACCTAAGTTAACACCCTCATCTCACCAAATTTAATGTTAAAATAAGAATTATGAACTAAAAATCAACCATCTAGAATTCTCTATTGGGGTTTACCAGGATCTACCATTGAGTCTCCTGAATCCCTCTCCCACAGCCGGCTGGTCCAACTAGAGAGAGAAAATAGAGAGTTGAGAGAAGAGAGAGAAACTCTCTTCTTCCCTAAAAGAGGGAAGAGTTCCTCTCCCTTCCTCTACAAACCAGAGGTGGCGGTGGCCAAGGTGGCACGGCCTTGGTGATGGCAGTCGGCTCAACAACATCCACGATGGTTGCGATCGGCCTGACGAAAGAAAATGTGGAAGAGAAAAGAGAAAAGAATGAACCCTTCTCTCCCTTCCTTTTCCTTTTAACCATGGCCAGCAACCATTCACTCATCATGGGGCCAAGTGATGGTCAAGGGGCGACGGTGGCCTGCGACGGTTAGCAAAAACTGTGAGGATCCGACAGATCGATCCGTTTCGAGTCGATCGTAGTACTTATGATTAGATTTAAATAGATTTGAACCCTCATCCTATCGAGAACGTCAAGACTTAAATATGAAGAGTATGCTAGGAACCCAAATAATACAGGATCAAGGAACTCAAATAATACATTTCGGCTAGCCATTTTGGATGAGGTATTGGACTGTGATAAAAACAAAGAGAGAAGAAAAAAACAGGGAATACCTTGTTTCATGCCATCTGGCAGCTCACCGACCCAAATCAAGCGGCGGCCGTGGCTAGAAGACCAAAAAAAAGAAAAGAAGAAGAAGAGCTTGCCGACAGGGTGATCAGACGATCTTCTGTGGCAGCAACACAAGGAAATTTGCAGCGAAAGGCTTAGTAATCGGCAGTTATTACTCTTTTATAGATGAGATCCGAGGGTTTAGACCCAGGTTTACTTGCCTCAGGACTCCCAAAGTCTGCCGGTGTCGGGGAGGAACAGAGTCTTCTTCTTCTCCACCAGCATGTGTCATGCACACGCGTGTGGCCTCATGTCCCGCCTAGGTCAATCCA
The DNA here is from genome assembly GCF_051530095.1 of Phoenix dactylifera. NCBI lineage: Eukaryota > Viridiplantae > Streptophyta > Magnoliopsida > Arecales > Arecaceae > Phoenix > Phoenix dactylifera. The sequence goes on from NC_143190.1 coordinate 5,748,383, forward strand.
GGCCGGTCCAGGCCCAACTTAAAAAAAGAAAAAGAAAAAGAAAAAGAAAAAAAAACATGGGTTCTTACATTGTATAGAAGAGAATACGGAGTGGGTGCATGGTAAAACGAGGAGGATAAGATGGATCTTGCGGGAGGTATAGGAGGTCTTCTAATTGAGGACAAATTCCTGGAGAACTATCTGAGATATGGTATGACATGTGAAGCAAAGATCCAAGGAGGTCTCAGGTGAGGGTTATGCTTTAATGCATTCTAAACAGGAGGAAAAGACCTTTACATTATGATTGGAAGTTGGAAGGAAGTATTCATAACGCCTTGCACTAACAGATGTGGCCCTTAATATATAGGAATGGCTTATTCAGAATAACTGACAATACCAAACCTAGGTGGTGGGGTTGCTTATTATGGTTTATGGATTATATCGCACTTCCAGACATTTTAAGATGTCCTGGTGTTTTCCTCCATCACTTTCTCTTGCAATGTGTGCATCACATCTAATTTTGGAGGGGTATTTTTTTTTTTTGGCACAGTAGAGTATGAATTAAGAAGCCAAGGGACTTCCAAGTGATATGTGAATTTATGTGCATAAACATAACTGCCACTAGAATCTGTAGCTTCTTTTACCTATTGGGAGTAGAATAGTAGTGATCCTTGTTATCATGGCTCAATCAAAATTTTTGCAGTGAAGGCCATAATGCATGGATATCTGTGTCAGGTTAGACAGCATAACACACAAGCATATGATGCATTGTTGCTTATAATGAGTTCGATTGGTTGCATGATAACCACGTAACACCTAGGAGACAAATTTTCTGAAGCATTGCTTCTGCAAAACTGCCAAAACATGGGATATACTATGCAACCTGCCACCTTTTCTCTTATTTTAGTTACTTCTGCCAAACATGGGATATACTATGCAACCTGCCACCTTTTCTCTTATTTTAGTTACTTTGCGTCTCTTTCTGTGTTTTTTGTTACTTCGAACCCTGTGATGCCAAACTCAATAAGGGAGTGGAATAGCAGTCAATATTTATACAGAACCATCTTAACTATGGAATTACCACAAATGCATAATGTACAATAAAACTAATACATCTCATTAAATCAGTTCTTCCTCTCCAATATTCGAACTTCCATGGTCATGTTGTTTTTTTCATCTTCGATGTCTATTGAAGCCTCGTGTATTTATCGTCAATATTGCTGACAGAAATGCTAGGCTAAGCAAAGGCTTTAGAAATCTGAGTAAAAATCTCTCTTTCCATCTCTCAACTTCTCCTCAAAATCTCTCTGTTTTTTTTTAAGCCATGTATGGATTTATGTCACTTAAAAGCTGTCCGAGAATCCAAACAAGGTAATAGCCCAATTACCTCAGAAGCCTGCGGTGTCTTTAGTGCAAGACAGCATAATCCTCGTTTGAGCTGAGTCTGTAATGAGCTTGCCTACTCTTCAGCACTGTTGGGCTGTAATGAATCTTACTAAAACCTTCAGGGTGTTTCTTCCAATTGAACATATTATTCCTAAAATAAATATTTATAGGCAAGTTGATAAACTTTATTTCTGGACTAAGGACAAATAATATTCACATCTACTACTTCATTTTGTGGACAAAAATTTTCATTCCAGAGTTATTCCAACCAGATGGGAACTCAACACCTGCTTGTTTTCTTGTTTGCCTGTATCTCTAGTATTGACAAGATTAGCACTTTATATTGAGTCCCGGTGGGACACAGTTATGTGAAAGATTGTGAAAGAGACTCATTGCATTTTGGCTCCCATCTTTGCTTCTATTAGGTCCTAATAGTCCTGAGCTCCAAAGGTGGCTTGATAAATAATTGAGCCTAGCATAGCTTGGTTTCAACAAGCAAAATAATTAACCATGCATAATATTTTTCTCTATACTTGTCACGTTATTGTGACAGTTAGTCCTTTTGGTGCAACGAATCATTCGATTTAGTAAAAGAGGCAAGGCCATACCCAAAATATTAGTCTCTTGGGTTCCCTTACAAAACCAAGCTGGCCCATCTGATCCCCTCATACCCAACATTAACACATTGTAACATAGTTCTGTCCGTGCCTGTGATATAAAGCAACAGTCCTAGCACATATAAACGAGAGGATACCTTGCATTCCCTTTTACTACTATTTCTTTTTTTGACTGGAAATGGAGGAAGCAAAGCGCTTCCCCCGGCTTTACTAATGAGAATCTATATATAAGATTACAGAGCTAGTTACAATATATTGCCTCAGCTAGACAAGAAATGATACAAGGATGATTATGAGTTGTGGATTCGTAGCAGAGGACTGAAAATTCTGAGAAGCTTTTTATGAGACTTTCTGGCTTTTTGGCTCCACAAATTTCCCCAAGAGTACAAAAAAATTCAGAGCCTTGTGGAGTGTCGAACAGATTGGGCCCTTTCTTCTATAGAAAAACTTGTGTATTCCATTCCAACCCAATGTGCCAACATATTTATATACTCAGTAAACCTTACCGAAAATAGCTAGTCAAAAGATATTATTTAGATTCTTTGATTCTATATAAGTATAACTGATATAAGACTAAACACACGTATGCACGAGTACTTACATACTCTCACCATTTAAGTCCTGACGTACTCGCCAGGCAAAAAGGTTTAAATCCATTCAAGTCTAATTACAAGCACTACGATCGGCCCGTAGTCGGCCTTAATGGATCCATGTTGCAATGTCCCCTAATCCACATAGGTTATGGCCCGGGTCCACTCTGATACTATTTGTAACAACCCAGAACCTCACTCAAAATGGCTAGCCGGAATATATTATTTAGGTTTCTTAATCCTATATAAATACAACAGATGTGAGACTAAATACATGCTCGCACGAGTACTCACAATACTGGGCTGATCGCATCCTTTTTGCAGTTCTCTCTTAATTTTCTTCTGCCGCCAAATCATCCAAAGATTCCAAATATCTCTGGGCTAGCATGTAATGTTAAGGTCAAAGGAAACCCATAGACTTTTAGCAAAAGCACATTCGACAAGAAGATGGAACGTGGATTCATTGTTACTCCGGAATAATGAGCCCCCACGTTTTTTTTTTTTTTTTGCCAAAACCTCTCCTATATGCAACCTATTTTTTAATGCAAACCACACAAAGACATCAATTTTCTCAGGGACTGCTGCTTTCCATATGACTGTGTGGTAAGGCCAAAGATCACCATCACAATTAATAAATTTACTGAAGGTACCGATAGTACGGTTACCATTACTTGTGAGTTTCCACATAGACACATCTACTAGTCTGGAAGGCCGGATTGGCTCAAGGGTTCGAAGAAGACCAACGTGGTGCTTTGATTCACCGAAAAACAATGGCCCAAATAGTTCAATGCGAAAAGATGAATCGAGAAGAAGTAGTAGAAATAAAATCAAACAATCACAAAAACAGCAATTTTACGTCCACGGAGGCCACATATACAGATTCAATATATTCAGCAAGAGTTACAATGATCTCTCTTCTCCGTTGGAGATTGCACAACTAGGATTTACAAGAGAGATCAAACACTTATAAAATTTACAAGAGGGATCAAAAAAAAAAACACATAGGGTTCACAAAAGACCCTATTTATACGTTTCCAACACATAAAGAAACTTCCCTATGAAACCCTAAGTCAAAAGCCCATCTTGCCATATGTTTCAATCAATCCCGTGATCAGAGGTCGACTCGTGATAAGTTCGAGTCAACTCGAAAATCCTCGGGTCAGCTCAAAAATCTGCAGCGAGAAATGTTACGCTCTGTCTTCTTGAGAGAATCGACTCTTTCAATCTTAAAGTCGACTCGAGCAAACCTCAAATCGACTCCTACAGGGCTTGAGTCGACTCCTGCAGGCAATCCGAAAAACACCTCTCTATCTTTCTTTATGGCACTGAGGGAGTCGGCTCCCTCAGTCTAGGGGTAGACTCCAGGAAACCTAGAGTCGACTCGACCAAGCGTGAGGTCGACTCCTGCAACCTCAGAACTTTGCAGCTCTCTGTTTCTCACTGTGGCACGTAGCGAATCGACCTTTTCATCCCTAGGGTCGACTCAAGCTTCACATGAGCCGACTTACAGATGCTAGAGGTCGACTCCATTAATCTGGCAAAGACTTTTCAAGCAAACATAAGCCGAAATTCAACTGCAGTCGTTTCGAGTTTCGAGCCAAATTTTCTCAACACAATACACCACCTCTAGTTCCTCTAGCTCCAATATGAGGCTACCGGAGCGTTGCATTTTATAACAAGTTTTTAGAAATCATCATTGAGCAAGGTGAGAGGAATAGAATATCCAATCATCTTGTCACCATTGCTTAGTTTAAAAGAGGTATAGTTCCAAAAGGCCCTCGAATTTCTAGAGATGTTTTTCCAACCCAGCATGATTTGTACCAAAATTTTTATCAGCTTTATGCCATATTTTTTTTTTTTTTTGCGCATAGTAAGCATTTTTTGATTTGGTTGCTCCAAGTTGTCTCCAGTCCCCCAAGACTACTCTACCAAAGGGGAATGATCGGTCTCAATTGACAGGACCGTTGAAACCACAAATGGCCTCTTCACTTTCCCCATGGAAAGCTTTCCCTGCCACTACTATTGCACACCAGGAATGTTAGTTGGAACATGCCTACCGGTCCAACGAACTCTCTTCTTACTTCCATTTGAAAGACCAGTGGCTCAATCTCCTCTGCATCTCTTCTCACACCCCTTCAGCTCTCCATTCTCTCCGCCACCACTCCTTTCCAACCAGCAAGCAACCTCGAGCACCTCCGATGCCGCGCTATCCCCCCTACCATCACCACTTACCTCCTCACCAAGGCCAGCGCAAGTGCGCTCAAGCCCTTCTCCTTCTTCTTGTTTGGATATGGGGCATGTAACTCTTATCCTCTCCTTTTTCATTCGATCACTCTCAAACACACTTTCTTTCTCATTGCTTCCCTTCTCTTCTTCTCTAAACTTTGAGGTACAGTGGCTATGGGCCTCCGTTATGGTTACTACGGCAAACACCAGCTTGTTTTGGGACCAAACTCGTCGCGAATGATGAAGACCAGCTCGCTTTTTGTAGAGCAAGTTCAGGTGAAGGATAAAGCTAGCCAAGGGATACTGCTTTATGGGTTCAAGGAGAGACCAGAGCTTAGCTTGGAAACCAACTGGACTGTGTCGAATCATTTGTTTGTCGACTCTTATGATCGCCAGGTACGATCTCTGTTTTCATTTTTTTTCCTCATGACTGAGTCGACTGGTGCTGGTCTTAGCGAGTAGGAATTTGTTGTGGTTTGTAGGGATTCTCCATGTGGTTGAACAAAGGGTCCAGGATTTGGATGGCATGGGAGGTGACCCATGGTGGTGGAAGCCATGAAGACATGCTTGTGGTTCTGATCAAGGGTAAGTGCTTCGTGGTATGGTTCTTAGTTGACTCTAATTGGCGCAAGAGCTCGGTAATTTAGTATGAGTGCTTATTGATCTTTCTTTTTTTGCCTAAATAAAAAATATTGCACTCGTTCTTGTGCTTGTGTTTCTTTATAGGAGAACAGAACTTGAAGGAGTTGCAGAGATACTACCCAGGCTCCCACGTTGCTGCTGAAGGTGAGTAGTTTTTTTTTTGTAACTCTCTTTTTCTTTTGTTTTGGGGGTTTAGCTAGATATATATTCTTTTCACTAAGTAGAGCCATCTCGATATAGACAAATAATAAAAGAGTACAGCGACTGATTAGGAGCATATTTATTAGTTTATAGCTGTTCGGTTGTTCTCGTTTTGCCCAAATTGACAAGTCATAGCACTTAGAGAATTAAATTTTATGAAAAACAAGTCTTCCCATTTTTCATAAAACCAGTTGCAGAAAGAATTATGTTTCATGATTATTTGTAGAAAAACACTATGAAGAAGAGCTCCTTAACGTGTCGACAAAATTAATGAGATCTTGAGATCACATAGGTCTATCTTGTATCTATCTGTCTATCTATCTATCTACCTGCTTCTTTCTTCTTCTCTTCCTTCCTCCACCCTTTTTCCTTACTTCTTCTCTTCCTCCTTTCCGAGTAATTGTCTATGTTGTTTGAACTAGCTAATGCTGGTTTTGTTGAAGTTTAGAATTTTTATATAGCATAACTGCATAAACCATCATAAGAAAATTAAAACTTCTATACAATTAATCCCCTCATATCTTGACATTTTCAACAAATTCGTGGGAAATACCTGATCATCTGGTAGTTGGTTACTTTGCATTTCTACTTTTATAGAAAGTGTGAATCTAAATTTAGAAGTTTGCTGGGAGGTTCTATGCAAAAATGATAAGACATTTAGGACATAAACCATTTGTGGCATCCTTCACCATATTTGTAGAGGTTTTGAGGTTTAAAGATATAAGGTGTTTCCTAAATATTTAACTTGAGTAATGTTTGCTTCGTTTATCTGAAATAGCTCTCTGTGCCCCTAGATTATACTTTCTTTAGGAAAAAAAGAAAAATAAAAATAACCTGCTGCAATAACTTCCATAAATTTGTCACAATAGTTACACATCAGCAATTCACGATGGATCTATAGGATATTAGGGACTGTATGCAAATCAAACTCTTTTTAGAGCAAGTAGAAATGAGAACACCTAAACTAGACTGGCTTTTATACATTTTGTGTCACACCCTTAATCCTAGAATCATAATTCGAGGGCATGACAAATTGACAACCGTCATATATTCATAGGTCTGCCCTTATAAGCGTGCAAGACATGCTTGCTACCTATCAATGAATTCGATATAACTTGAAAATTATATAATTTATATATAGGAGAAAGTGTATATCAGAATAACTAAACTATTAATTCAAGATATCACATATATTATAAACACTACTGTTGCTAGAAATTGGACCCGGGGGTGACCGCGGATCGAGGAAGAGGAGCTCCGGCTATGGTGGTGCGGCGGTGGACGGCTGTCTCCGGCGGACCTGCAAGAAGCCTGTGGCTGGGGCATCCGGCACAGGCCCTCCGATACTTAAGTCAAAGAGGGGCTTTTAATGGAGAGAAGTAATGGAGAGAAACAGAGTATGGATGTATTTTCGGCCGGGGAGGAAGAAGAGGTCCCCTGCCTAGAGCTTTCTCCTCTTTTTATAGGAGGGGGTGTAGCGGTTACCTGTGATCGGGCGTGATTGCGCGAATCAATGAGTTACCATAAATGATCCGAGATTTTGGGCTAACCGACGATCCGTTGAGATTGTGTGCATTCAAATGTTGACAGTCGTTGAGGCGGAGATCGCAAGATTTGATTCTAGAGATGGAGGGCTTCATTTTCGGTGTAGTGGGGAGGTCACTTTGACTGGGTCTTTCTTGGCCTTGAGGTCGATCGGGCTCAACTCTGCTGAGACCATGCCTGCCAAGGTCATGCCGAGATCGAGGTCGTGAGCTATGTGGTTGTCGTTGCCGAGGCCGAGCGCTTTGAGGTTGGGTGCTCTGAGAGTATGCTTGCTGTCGTCACGTTCGTCATCAAGTGCCGGCGATTTGACTACGTGCTTTGAGTGATCCATTTTTCCCCCAACACTACTTTCCGGCTTTCGAGTTCGAGCCGTTCACGAGCTCGGACGAAGGAAGTAGCTATTTCTGTCATGCCGGCAAGGTCAGGCGGCTTTAAATTGTTCCGCCATTTTGAGCGCTTTGGGGGCATCTTCAATGAGAGTATGAGGTAGTTGTTTTTTGTTTATCGAGGCAGTTTCGAGTCGTGGGTTCATGATGAGGCTTCAGTATTCGACGAGACGCCGCTTCGATTCTATTTTTAAAGCGACCATCTGATGTTGATACGCTATTTCGGTTTCTGAGGTTGGCACGTGGCGCGATCTGGATAGGAGGCGCGGCTTGGCCTTATTGATCTGAACCGTCGGGAGTGTCTATGTAAACCCTGACCTGGCCCTAAAAACCTTTATTTGGCCGTCGTAGTTTTTGCCTTCTTCCTCTTTCACCTTCTTCATTTTGCTTCTTTTTTGTTGTTGTTCACATTTTCCGGAGGTGCCTCTGAGTATTTTCTGGAGGTTTTTCCCTTCCATTTCTAGTCACTGACGCTTTCGACGGGGACCACAGTAGGTTCTCTTTTCTTCTTTTTCTTCCTCGATTTTCTTTTCCTTCTTCTTCATTTGTGAGTGGAGAGGATGTCTGGCGGTGCCTCATCTCCTACTGGGGCTTCTTCTCTTGAGAAGGAGGTCGGGCCGGAGGTGAGCCATAGCCCGGACGGGGTCGGGTCGACCCTGACCTTGGCAGAATTGGATGCGCTTCGAACCCAATTTCCATTTCCACGCGGGTTCACCCTTGAGTTCGCAGGGGTGTGGGATAGAGTCACGAGGCCTCCTCCAGATCGGGTCGGAGCGTACGTGGACACCCTTTGGGCCAGCTTGAGGTGCCCCCTGTACGGGTTTGTGAACGAACTCCTGGAAACGTATCGTCTCGTCCCAGCGCAGTTCGCTTCGAACTCGTCGAGGGTAATAATGGGTTTCCTATCCCTCTACCTTGCTCACGGCATACCGACTTCGGTCAATGTCTTTCGCGGGTGTTACATGTTAAAGTCTAACCCCGCAGATGGAGGGTGATTGTACTTTGCCCTTCGGGGAGGTAGACCACTCTTCCGAGGTGCTCCTTCTTCCATTCGTGGGTGGAAGGAAAAATTCTTCTTCCTTTCCTCCGAGCTTCTATGGGGGTTCAACCCGACGTGGGGCCAGCTGATTATCAAGGCCAATAATAGAGCTCCTGAACTAACTGAGGGCGAGCAAAAAATTCTTCAAGCTCTTCGGTGTCTAAAGGGGGATATCCTTCTGAATGACCTCCTGAGCGAGGAGACCTTAAAGCACCCAACCTCAGAGCGCTCGGCCTCGGCATCGACAATCACAGAGCTCACGACCTCAATCTCGGCATGACCTTGGCAGGCATGGTCTCAGCAGAGTTGAGCCCGATCGAGCTCAAGGCCAAGAAAGACCCAATCAAAGGGACCTCCCCACTACACCGAAAATCAAGCCCTCCCTCTCTAGGATCAAATCCCGCGATCTCCGCCTCAACAGCTGTCAACATTTGAATACACACGATCTCAACAGATCGCCAGCTAGCCCGAAATCTCGGGTTGTTTATGGTAACTATAACAACCCAGGATCTTACCCAAAATGGCTAGCCGAAAGTTATTATTTGGGTTCCTTGATCCTGTATAAGTACCCAAGATCTACCCAACGAATAACCGATGTGGGACTAAACACACGCCCGCACGGGTCCTCACATACTCCCCCCGTTCAAGCCCTGACGTCCTCGTCAGGCTAAGGGTTCATATCTTTTCAAATCTAATCACAAATACCACGATTGGTCCGTGGTCAGCCCCAATGGATCCGTGCTGCAGTGTTTCCTAGTCCACATAGGTTATGGGCCGGGTCCGCTCTGATACCATTTGTAACAACCCAGGCCTCACCCAAAATGGCTAGCCGGAAGTTATTATTTGGGTTCCTTGATCCTGTATAAGTATCCAAGATCTACCCAGTGAATAACCGATGTGGGACTAAACACACGCCCGCACGGGTCCTCACAGTAACTCATTGATTCGCGCAATTATGCCCGATCACAGGTAACCGCTACACACTCTCCTATAAAAAGGGAGGAAAGCTCTAGGCAGGGGACCTCTTCTTCCTCCCCGGCCGAAAATACATCCATACTCTGCTTCTCTCCATTACTTCTCTCTATTAAAAGCCCCTCTCTGACTTAAGCATCAGAAGGCCTGTGCCAGAACCTCCGGCCACAGGCTTCTTGCAGGTCCACCGGAGATAGCCGTCCGCCACCGCACCACCATAGCCGGAGCTCCTCTTCCTCGGTCCACGGTCACCCCCGGGTCCAATTTCCAGCAACAACCACCATAAGTTATACCACAGAGTTTTTTCTTCTAAATTTTACAAGCCAAAACTTCTAATGTTTAAGTTATTTATACATCATCCAAAAAATATTATAATATATATATACTGATCAAACTAGTTTTACTATATGCAAGAACCGCCTTACCTCTAATATTTTTCCAAAATGCTGATATCAATCTAGTCTCTAGACCTTCGATCTGAAAAAAAATACATGAAGATTATGAGCTTCACAATTTATTAAGTAACAAGTATACTTTATAAAACTAGTTCAAGCCATATTAATAATGCAATTTAATTAAATCACATAAGATATGATACATCTTTACAAGTAATATTTATAATATTTATTATCAACGATACCCACATACCAAAATTACATGTCATCTTTTCAATAATATTGACAAAAAGAATCAATACATCACAATAGAGTCTAATACAAGTCCAATATCATAATCATAATCATATTTGTATACTTGAACCTAGGTATCTAATCCTTTTAGCTCCATACCCCTGACTGCGGCACATTTATACCCCTATGGCTCATGTATCATCACAATTACCTCCGTGGTGGGGTCACCACGATGTCCTCCATGGTAGAGATTACTAGGATCATCCCGTGGCGAGATTGCCACACTATATCCTTATGGCAAGGTATCATCACAATCATCCCCATAGGGATCATCATACAATCAAAGTCCAAACTCATACACAGGATGGTTGAGAGTCAGATGATACACACACTTATATATATTCAAGCATTTATTTTCTTTTATGAAACTACTTTGAAGTGTACAATCAAATATGCAACATTCATGATGTTACATGCTTGATCTAATCATAATAGATATCATCATCCAATTTAGTTAACAAAACCAAAATCACCAATTAATTATCCATATTTATAGAGATTTCATACACAGTTAAATTTGAATTAATCCTAATCATTGGTACTATTTTGAATGATAAGATAATTTTTAATTAATTCTAATTAATTAATATAAAGTGCATATGCTACTTATCTCGTAAATGTCAACCACCAGGCAATATTCTAAGCACCTCTCTTGAGTTCCTCAGGACCTAATAATCCAAAATCACATACATATACCGAATCAATGACACGTTAATATTTTAAAATTAATTTCTAAAAGTTCCCAAAAATTTTAAATTTCTTTCTAAAATTTTCAAAAATTCTAAAATCATAATGTTTACAGTAATTATCACTATAACAGGGAATTGGGCGACTACCCATTGTGATAGGGTTCTCAAAAATTTTAATTTTTTTTAAAAAAATTCTAAAATTCTAAAATCATAGTGTTTTCACTAATTATCACTATAGCGGGGAATTGGGCCACTAACCTTTTTCTGTTTCCTGTGAGAGGATGAGAGTTGGTACAGTAAAGATCCTTCTGGAGGCTAACTCAGAGAGAGAGAATGAGGGAAGCATGGATAAGAAAAGATCTCTTTGCCTGCTAAGGAGGGCGGAGATAAGTGGAGAAAGAAATAGAGGGAGATGAAGAGGAGACGGTGGGGGAGAAGGAGGACGGAGAGATGAGAAGAGGAAGGAAGAAGGAGGCCAGGAGGGTAAGAGGGAGAACGGAAGGGGCGGTGTGCTTGCGGGAGAGGACTAAGGCGTACAAGAAAGCGGATCGAGGGTGGAGTTGGGTCACGGCAAAGAGAAAGAGAGGGCACGAGGCCACGGCCCAGGTATCATCACACTTTGTCGATCCAATGGACCAACCCACCTTGCTTGCATTTCTTGATGCTTCCAATAAAGTTGATACTACATGTAGAAAATTTATCATAATCAAAACAGATCGAAATAAACTTACTTGTTGTAGATCGAATTTTATCACCAATTTTCAGTCGAATCATAAGTCATAAGCATAATTACAGTATCGAAAAATACTGGTTGATCACAACTCAAGAATCTTTTTTTGTTAGAAAAATATAGAAAAAGATCACTCTGCTTTTTGGTTTTTCTTTGTACGTTGGCAGTTATGAGATATCCAACATGTATCATTGAATGATTGTTTCCCTTCAAATAAAATGGATCGGGTTGACCCGACTCCAAAAACCAATACTACATTTAATTGGCAACCGGTATGAGAGTATAATTACCGCTTACTAGTAATAAGCTTCCTCTTTCTGAATGATCAGGCAATAGAGAAGCAGAGTACACCATTGCTGAAGATGATAGTTATTATTTCGGTGTCGTGAATTTATCTCCTCGAACAATGGTGTTAATCATGAAGGTTAATGTTACATCAAAGATATACGATATCAGTCGAGCAAGCAACATATGTTCCACAACCGATGGTTTGTGCAAGCTTGAGCTCCACCTTCCAAGCACTTGCTACTACGTGTTAACAACACCAAATACTGATGTAAGATTCATACCATCTCACCATCAACACCAAATAATAAGATTTTATCAACAGCTCTGTCATAAGGAAGGAACTCTAATGTAGTCGTCGTCGTCTTCTTTAGGTACTTATCACGGTTTGGGAAGTCGAACTTTCTTTTGTAGCACGGCTGGTCTCATATTTAGTGATCACAGGTAGCTCCCATCTCCAAACTTTCAGCCATTCTTTTGTATTAAGTATCAACGAATCTACCACCTTCTTTGATTTGTTGTTTCCTATGATCTTGCAGGGTTTATCGTGGTTATTGTGTATATGGTTTTGAAATATCTCGGAACTTGTGATTCTGAGCAAACGTTACAAGTGCAAGTGCAAACAGAGGCGACAGAGACCGATCCAATACTACCAAGAAAGGAGATGCCTTGCACTTATGGAACAAATGAAGAGGAGCCTGAATCGAGTTCGTCTTCCTCTTCGGAAGACTTGTATGATGGAAAGATATGTGTGATTTGTTATGACGAAAGGCGCAATTGTTTCTTTACTCCTTGTGGGCATAGTGCTACTTGTTATACGTGCGCAAAGAGGTAAGAGATCATATGAGTACGTAGTTGGTGAAATATAATACAAACGAGTATTTCAATCTTCTTTTCTTGTGTTGGTTTTCCAGGATAATGGAGGACGAAAACAAGGTGTGTCCAATCTGTAGAAGGCTCATTCATAAATTAAGAAGATTGTTTAGTTCCAGAGATGATCCACAAAGTGCAATGGCGAAGGAGGAGGAAAATCTTAATTGTGAACCAAACAATATCCTGAGGGTATAACCCCTCATTTCTCTTGGGGAGATTCGTTGTTTGAGTCTTGGAAATGTTTCCCAAGCGTTCGGCCTGGATCATTTTTCCAACTGAATTTTCCCATCTTCCGCAGTAAAGGAAAAAAGATCTTCACTTTGAAGATGGCAGAAGTTATTTGCATTTCAGATATCCATCACTCATAGAAAGTAAAAGAAGTTTATTTTGAGGAGAAAGGCTCGTAATTTACAATTTATATTGCATCTCAAAAATAAATATCAACCATGCCATGTATGTAGAGCTTTTTGATGATCAATCAAGTGACAAGACATATAGGTCAGGCTCAGCCCAATGGTTTGGTGCCCTCAGTTATCTTGGACAAAGTTTGATACAGATGGAATGCTTATATTGCAAACTTTGTGCATGCTTCCCCCAAAAAAACTGTGTTTGTGTGTACATGGACATAGAGTTATTTCTAAATTATAATATAAACAAATCATATCTTAACCTTATAAAAGTTTGATATACTCTCGAGCATTTAAGTCAGGTTGGCAACGATCCGATCCAAAACAATCCAATCCCATCCCACATGGACCTCAAAGATGCTAGTATTTGGTTCGTATAATCTATATCCAAGTGTTTGTGCCTCAAGCCTATACGCTTTTTTTTTTCCTTTTTTTTTTTGTGAAATGGATGTATATGGATACAGCCAAAAAAAAATAAAAAATAACAGATTCCAAAACGCACTGGGCAACTCTCTCTCCTCAATCCAAAGAGCATCTCCAAAGTAGTTGGCCATATACGAGGCCACCCAATCCGCTGCCTCATTAGCCTCTTTGTACACATGCTTTGTCAGAAAGGTCATTCTGCTACAGACCATAGTCCGAATATCTCTTAGCAGCAGGTGGAAGTCACTCACACCATCCATACTCTGCTAGATCCAGTCAATAACCGTTGTTGAATCGCTCTCAAGCAGTGCAACTTTAGCCTGGAATCCAGACCTCTTATGATAAAGCCGGCACCTCTCCTCCTACTGCCATTCAGTACGCATCTATCGAAATTAACTTTAAGAAAACAGAGGAGTGGAGGCTAGCCTATATGCTTTAACCACATGTATGGATACGATAAGATATGCTCGTGACAAGATTTGATGCGGCAATGTCAACTATATTGAAATGATGACTCTATCCATTATCTAAAGTATGATCAGAGTTGACTAGTTTGGTGATATTTAGACTCGGGAACAGGAGATGGATATGATAAAAAGATATCGATACTACATGATGATGCAGGCTATTATTCCTCCAAAAAAGAAAATGCAAGCTAATTTATTTTTTTGAGTTAAAAATGCAGGCTATTTTAAGAAGATGAAAGAAAAGGAGGAAGGACTATCGAGAGATTGTATGTACATGTGGACATTGAGTTGAGATTTTATAGTAGTACAAATAAATCATATATTACTCTCATCTACTTTGACAAATTTGGTTGTCTAATTAGATTGGGCTGGCAACTTTCAAGTTCCAACCCAATTAAACTCAAGAAATTACACTTGCGGAGACAAGCATGATGAAAGTTCACCAAAGTTATACTTTTTTCAAATGAAATTTTTTTTTGCCATCAAATTTTTTGTCACTAATAATCTCTTTTATTGTAGTGCAAATACCAACCATATCATGTATACATATAGCTTTTCGATGATCAATCAAGTGACAACACATGCAGGCTGAGCTTAGCCCAATGGTTTGGTGCCCTCAATTATCTTGGACAAGATTCTAGATTTTTCTCCTACCATATATGTAAGTCTGATGACAAACTTTGTGTATGTTTCCCTCAAAAAACTTTGTTTGGGCATACATGGACATCGAGTTATTTCTAAATTCTAATATAAACAAATCATATCTTAATCCTATAAAAGTTTGACATACTCTCCAACATTTAGGTTAGATAGGCAAAGATCGGATCCAAAACAACCTAATTCCATCCCACATGTACTTGAAAGATATTAGTATTCGGTTCATATGATCTATATCCAAGTGCTTATGCCTGGAGCCCATTTGCTTTCACCTCATGCATGGATAATATATACTCATGATGCTTTGATGTGACAATGTCTACTATATTGGAATGAGCCTGTTCATTATCCAAAGCATGATCAGGGTTGACTAGTTTTGGGGTATTTAGACTCAGGAACAGGAAGTGGATATGATAAAAGGCATCGATACTGCATGATGCAGGTTATTATTCCTTCAAAATACAGCCTAATTTATTTTTTTGAGTTAGAAATGCAGGCTATTTCAAGAAAAAGACTTCATTATAGTATAAATAAATCATATATTACTCTCATATTCTTTGACAAATCTAGTTGTTTAATTAGATTGGGCTGGCAACTTCCCAGTTCTAACCCAATCCAATCCCAATTCCAACCTAATTAGACTCAAAAAATTACACTTATGGAGGTAGCATGAAATAAGCTCAGACCCATAAGGATTGGAAGATGTTTCATTTGATTCTTTCGAATTAGCAAGCTTCATGCTGTTCCTTCTCCTCGAGCACATTACTTTGCTTTGCCAAGCATCACTTTGATCGAAGTAAACGTCCTTCGAACAGCAAAATGATTTCTACGAATCCAAAGTGGAATTTTTGTTTTGGCATCCAAGATCATGGCAGGCTCCAAACAGAGAAATTTGCTGTTCAGTATTTTACATGAGATAGAAGAACCCTTCTTCTCATTTGGTTCATTAAAAAAAAAAAAATCCTCATCAGAATTATTTTTTTAAAAAATAATTTTTAGGAATATGCTGTCTAAGCAAATAATTTTGGTATATTTAGTTGATCATGAAAAAATGACATATTTTAGAGTGACTTTTATTTGGTTAAGCAGCTATTTTTTTGAAAAAGTTGTATAAAATATCTAACATGCCCATAATAAAAAAAAAATCTTATCCATAGATTTTGATGTTTAAAGATATTTTTTTAAAAAAAGAATTCCAATAATTTTTTTTTCTCATAAAACGTAAGAATGTTATTCCAATGAAAATACTACTTTTCTATTTTTTTAAAACTCTAATTAAATAAAAAATATTTTTTTTATTTTTTATTGATTATTTTTTTTATTCTGTTTTAACGAACCAAACGAGTCATAGCTTTTCTGGCTAAAGTACCATAATCTCTGTCCATCTGGCTAAGACTTAAAAAAAACTAAACACACACAAACACGCGTGGCTTTTTTGTTTCCCCTTTTTAACATGAACTCTTTAGAAAAGAGAGAGCATTTGGTTCCCTCCCCCCTATCCATCATCCGGTCTCCCTCCAGATTCCTCTATCGGGATTCCCTGCTTCCATCATCCAACCTTCTTAATGTGCTTCGTTTGTATTTGTTATGCGGAGAATCATGGAAATCTCCTTTCTTTTAGAAGTTTGTAATGTTGAGAGGAATTTTAGTCTCACATTACTTGTGTAGAGTTTTTTATATAGCTTTATAAGCATTCATATCCTATACATGTTCAAATAATTTTTTGGTAAAAATTTGTGGAGAAAAAGCCAATATTATATTAATCAAAGATTGACAGTTTTTATCCGTTTTATACAAAATGCACGAGCAGTTATGTTGACATTATTCCAATAGTTATGTTGGTTCAGAGTTATAAATAGTCAATGTCCTTCACAGATGAAAAACAACTTATTCTACAAAACTTTTTATTTAGTTATTCTGAGAAATTCGCTTAAGGACTGTGTTAATTCACGCTTCAAGACCGGTTTCAAATACTAGAGATCCTCCTGATTCAACAATCATTAGTTGTCTACACTCCTATGCTTGCATTTTTATAGTAAAAACTAAAAGGTCAATTAAACTGTATAAAGACGGAAAAAAAAAGTTACTGTTGAAATATCATAACTATAAATTAAATTTATCTACTACTAGAACTTGGTATGTACCATACATTTAAGAGTATGCATGTGAGGAAGTAACTTGCTCAAGAAGGAGAGTGAAATATTTAGGTTATGGTGAGTGACAGTGTGACCGTTCAAGCTAGGCATGTATTTAGAGAGGTTAACAGGGTCATAGACCGGATAACTTCTTATATGGCCTGTCACTTCCGAATGCTCTATGGGCTGGAGAGAGAGAATTACCTAGAGTACTTCGAGACTTGCTGTTTTCTGATTTTATTGGGTGTATTCGTGCTTGAACGGTAAGTCTCGTTCATGACGAGAAATGCAAGGATGCGATTCAGCTTTTTTTTTTTTTTTACCAAAAAAAATAGTAAACTTGATTAAAGATGGTTGTACTTCAAGTCCTCGTCCAAAAGCCAAGATCCTTTATTATAATCAATTCATTTTTTTTATAAGAAACCTTGGATACTCACGAGAAGTGGAAGTAATACCTAGTGTTGTGAAAACCACGATCATCCATGTTTTCGTCGGCAATGCTCAATAAGGAGGAGGAAATTTCCTAGCAATGCCAGTCTCTCTTGGTACACAACCAAACAGTCCTTGTGTGCAAGTAAAAGAACCCCATCCACACCTAATTTGTAACGTTATGCCCCGCGAGCATGTTTTTCTAAATTTTGATATGTCAGTTGCCGTGGTCAGGATCAGAATGAATTGAGATCTTGCTTTGTTTAGATGGATATGGGAAGTAGAAAAGTGTGGAAAGGATCATGATTTTCCAAGATCGCGGCCAATATTTTTTGGACAGGTATGAAATCTCGACCAAAGTGATAGATTCAAGATTAACAACTATATATTTAAATGTTGATTTTAAACTTTATCAGTTAAAAAATATTTAACCAAGTAAAATAATGATTAAAAAAATCTACTAATATGAATATTTGATGACCCAAAGATTGAGTTAAAGATTGATTTTGATGATCACAAAATCTTGAAGTATAATTACTAATGTTTGTGTTGCAAGAAGAAAAGATAATTTATTTTGCAAGGAACATAGCAAGTTGGAAAAATACAAGAAGACCTCAAAAGCTCTCAAGAAAAGTTAGAAGAAAGCTACAATTTAATGGCCCAAGTTTCAAGTTCAAAGGATTTAAGTTGGAGGAGCAAATTCAAAGAAAGATTCAAAAAAATAGTCCTCAAGTCGACTCCGAGAAGTTTAGAGTCGACTCTGGCACTTTATAAATTCCACTAAGCATCCATACAACTTAGCCTAATTAACTCTAAAAGATTAGAAGTAGTTGAAAAGTCTTTAAAAGACCCAATTCACCCCCCCTCTTGGGTTGTCACCTTGGGCAACAATATTATCAATGGGTATTTTGAATTTTATTAATTTATGTCGTGATGCCAGCACGCTACCCTCTTTTTTTTTTTTTTTTTGTGCTAGAGCGGGTGACTCTTGACAAGTACGAATGCACCTAATATATAGAAAATAAAATCTTTCGCAGAGCCTGAGGCAGCAAAACGCTACCTTTGCAAAACTAGAGGAATACTATTCTATTAGGCCCAAGCAGCATGTAGGCAGCATCTTGGAAACCATAACTTTATATATTTCCCACTGATGCAGCTCTTGGTATTTATTCTCGCCCCACTAGACTAAGATAGTGGAAACTTTTCTTTTATAAGATTTTTTTGCATATATACTTTTTAAAATACAAAATGGTATAAATACTTTTATAAAGTTATTATTTGCATATACATATATATATATATATATTATCTATACCCATACCATCTAGCGTCAATAAAATTAAATAGTTTAAATTTAAAATAACTAAAATACCCTTATAGGTAGACATAAGAAAAAAAAATTTATAATGGTATATATACAAATAACAATTATATGACAATATGAGGGTATTAATATAAT
Organism: Phoenix dactylifera; assembly: GCF_051530095.1. NCBI lineage: Eukaryota > Viridiplantae > Streptophyta > Magnoliopsida > Arecales > Arecaceae > Phoenix > Phoenix dactylifera. Next base: position 5,767,209 of record NC_143190.1, read on the forward strand.
TTTGCAGATTTATGAGAGTATGTAATAAAAAAAACCAGTAACAATATGATCAGCAGTAAAAACAAATCAGTTATTCTTAATTAAAAAAGATGAAAAAAAAGATTAATATTATCACGTCGGATGATCTCATGTTAGTATCAATTTTTATAGAATAAATTATGTTGCCTTTATGAAATTCTCGCCTCAACAAACAAACAAAAACTCAACATTTATAAATCACTAAAAGCATTTTACTGGTCTAAATATCTATAATTAATTTAAATGCAATATACATTAATTTTTTAAAATAATGAAGAATATAAAGATATTATAGACTCAATAATAATCAGTCTATCAAAATCAAATAGAGAATATTACAAAAAGGACCACTTAATATTCCTACTTGATCTAGTTAAGTTCTTAAACAAAATAATAATAGTAATGTGACTTGTCAATCCAATCGAATCATGAAAGACTTGGCAAGTCTCAACCAAGTTTTGATCATATTTTTATAAATTTTTTAAACATATATCCTTCTAAATATGAGAAATTATATGAATACTTTCACAAACTTGCTATATATATACTCTTATAAATTTTCTTTTGCATGTCCATCCCTAAGGATACTTCGGTTATTTTAAGTTTAAGCCATTTATTTTTTAATAGCGTTAGAGGATATAGATATATATGCAATATCTACAAACACACACACATGCATACATATATATATATATATATATATATATATATATATATATATATATATATATATATATATATACATATATATATATATATACATATACATATATATATATACATATATATACATATACATATATATATATACATATATATATATATACATATATATATATACATATATATATATATACATATATATATATATACATATATATATATATACATATATATACATATATACATATATATATATACATATATATACATATATACATATATATATATATATACATATATATACATATATACATATATACATATATATACACATATATATACATATATATATATACATATATATATATATATACACACATATATACATATATATATATATATATATATATATATATATATATATATATATATATATATATATATATATATATATATATATATATATATATATATATAATAAAATAAGTATTTTGTAAGGATATATATGTAAATAGCTAGTTGATAACAATATTTATATAATTTCATATATAGAGAAGGATGTGCATGTAAATTTCTTTTTTATATATATATATGTGTATACAAAGTGGGGGAAAAGAGAGGATGTTTCCAAGGGGATGGAGGCCTACTCTGCTGGTCCGACCAAAGCAGCAAATGCCCGCACGGCGGATTTAGACCTCCCCGTCCCCCCTCCCCCTTTCCCTCCCTCTCCCTCTCCCTCTCCCTCTCCCAGCACCAATAAAAAGCCCTCCTTTTCCCCTCTCCGCGTCCTCTCCCCCATGGCCTCCTCCCACTCCGCCGACGAGGAGGAGAGCTCCCTCCTCCCTTCCCGCTCCACCGATCCCGATCCCCACGAAGAGGAGGAAGACGACGTTGAGGAGCGCGCCTACGACGCTCGCGAGAAGATTGTCGTCCGGATCTCCGGCTCCGGCGACGACGACGCCGGCGGCGTCCCGCCCTTCTCCTGGCGGAAGCTCTGGCTCTTCACCGGCCCCGGCTTCTTGATGAGCATTGCCTTCCTGGACCCAGGGAATCTGGAAGGGGACCTCCAGGCCGGCGCCATTGCCGGGTACTCGCTGCTGTGGTTGCTGTTCTGGGCCACGGCCATGGGGCTTCTGATCCAGTTGCTGTCGACCAGGCTCGGGGTTGCGACGGGCAAGCACCTCGCGGAGCTTTGCCGGGAGGAGTATCCTGATTGGGCAAGGTTGGCGCTCTGGTTCATGGCGGAGGTGGCGATGATTGGGGCCGATATACAGGAGGTTATCGGGAGCGCTATTGCTATCAAGATTCTGAGCCACGGGGTGCTGCCGCTTTGGGCTGGGGTCGTTATCACCGCCATGGATTGGTGAGGATCTGGGTACCTTTCTCTCTCTTGGCTTAGATCTGTGCCGGTTCTTGTTGTTTTGGATGCCAAAATTCTAGCGTTCTTCGGAATTCTGGTTCTTTGAGTGAGACAGAAGCTAAGTTCATGTTTTATGTTCTTCTGCTTTAATTTAAGACTGGTTTTTTATCACGATTTTTTTTTCTGTCTGTTTCTCGTTGTTAAAAAGATAGAGACTTTTCAAATTATGCTTCATTAGATGCCCTCAATGTGTGGGTGTTTTCTCTTTCCCTTGTAGGACTCAGAAGCTAAGAATCTATTATGTTTAATATAATTTGGCTTTGCTTCTTAAATCATGCATTACAGTTTAAGCTTAACTTGTTCTGAAGTTTTATATTTTATGTTCAATCCTATCAAGACCTGGACAGAAGCTTGGATCTATTTGATAAATTTCACTTTTATAGCTTCTTGCTTGGTGATTTGCAAATTTTACTACACAGCTAGAGTTTCGGCCATTAAAAATGCAAGACTTCTAAGCTAATGGTGATTTGCTTGGAAATATTTCTAAAAGAAAATTTTTCGAAATTAACTTTAACATGACTTCCTAATTTTTTTTTTCCTTTGCATGGTGATTTCTAACATCTTTAGTTACACCTTTCTAAAATACTTTTTCCTATGTATGGTGATCTTTAGCATATTTGAAAAATTTTAACATATGTAGATTATTTTTATTATTTTTAAAAAAATGTGGATATTTCAGACGCTTTTTCTATGATTTTCTTTCTAATTTTCCCAAACTTTAGAGAGGGTTTAAATTTTCTCTCTCCTTTCTATTTAATAGGTATAGAGATAGGGCTCTACCCCATTGAGGAGCTAGGAAGTAGTAAGCAGGCACGTGGGCATTTAAGGGACAAAAAAGTAGAAAAAAATATTATGATACAACTATAAAATGTTATTTCTATGTTCAGTCCATTTGACTTTCCTAAATAGATAGCAGTGTTTTGAATCTAGTTCTTAAAATAAATATCATAGAAAGCACGGTTCGCCATCTTGGTATTAGACTCAATATTGGTACTATCCTGGTACAATATTGGTACCTCCAAAGTGGAAGCGGTTTGGCGTACCAAGACTCGGTACATCTCTCGTATCTCGGTTTGGTACTGTACAGTGGTATAGGGCGATATGCACCTGTTTGAAGAACTTGGATGGAAAATTTTTCTTATTCTGATGATGACTTCTGAATTTCTTTACATCACTACTTTCTTCAATTTTACAACCAGTCCATATTCACTCCATTTTAGATCCCAGATATATTGGTGGCCCACTTTTAATTTGAAGGGTCAAAGTTTTTCTTAAATCTTTCTTTACATTCTAGAATTTTATATTTTCTTAAAAATTCTTTCCTAAATAGATCAGCAGCTTTTTGTACCTCATTTGAAATGCTTCCATAAATCAATTATTTCTGGAGTTTCCAAAATTTGACTAATTGAATATTGGATTTTGAATAATCTTCAAAAATTTCTCGCCTGATCTGATTTCTCAAATCCTTCCTAATATCAGCTGCAAAGGGTCCATACGTAGGCATTTCATGTATTTTATGAATAGCGAGAAGCTATTTTATTGATCAAAAAATGATTAGTGGAATCTGAATGGAATATTCTGAGATCTTAAAACTCATATTTTTGATACAGTTGAGATAATTTCTCTTGCAAAATAGAATATTCTATAGAATATTGGTCAGTTCGGTAACCATTTCCATTGTCTAAAGCCCTACTTCTCTTTCATCAGAATTTAAGGTATGTTATAACATCATCAATGGAGATCTTATATTCACTATTTTATTGGCAGCTTTATTTTTCTGTTCCTTGAGAACTATGGTGTGAGGAAGCTAGAAGCTGTTTTTGCATTTCTCATTGCAACGATGGCCTTTTCCTTTGCTTGGATGTTTGGTGAAACCAAGCCCAGTGGGAAGGAGCTTCTGATTGGTAGATGCTTTAATTTGTCATACAGACTTTGCTTCTTGGGTTGTTTCCTTTTTTGCTTCATCAAGCCCTTCAAGTTACAGTGGATCCCTTGTCCCTTTTCACAGGTGTATTGGTTCCAAAACTAAGCTCGAATACTATAAGGCAGGCTGTTGGGGTTGTGGGCTGTGTCATTATGCCCCACAATGTATTTCTGCATTCTGCTCTCGTACAGTCGAGAAAGATTGATCCTAACAAAGAAAACCATGTTCGAGAAGCACTAAACTATTATTCCATAGAGTCTACTGTGGCCCTGATCATCTCCTTTGCAATTAATTTGTTTGTTACAACAGTTTTTGCTAAAGGATTTTATGGTACTAAAGAAGCTAACAGTATAGGTCTTGAGAATGCTGGGCAGTTTCTACAAGAGAAGTTTGGGGGAGGGCGATTTCCTATTCTTTACATCTGGGGAGTCGGGTTATTGGCAGCTGGGCAGAGCAGTACGATAACGGGCACCTATGCTGGACAATTTATCATGGGTGGATTTCTGAATCTTCGCTTGAAGAAATGGGTCAGGGCATTGATTACTAGAAGCTTTGCAATTGTGCCAACTATAATTATTGCTTTATTTTTTGACACGTCTGATTCTGCATTGGATATTTTAAATGAGTGGCTCAATGTGCTGCAATCTGTTCAGATCCCTTTTGCACTTATCCCACTTCTCACATTGGCATCAAGGGAGAAAGTTATGGGAATTTTTAGAATTGGCCCTACTATTCAAGTAAGTTATGAACATAATGCTTTTATAAAATTGTTACTTAAGTATGTGTTATTGCTACATATATTTTGCTTCATGTCCTGACTGTTTTTTGCGAGCTCCTTGCTTCTTATTTCTTGGCTAGCCAGTGGTTTATTGTTTTTCACTAAATTTTCTTGACAGTTTTTCATCATTCCAGCATACAGTTTTAGCTCTTAAAAGATATGCGTCTGGTCTAAAAGTAAGGTAGTTTTGGCAGACAGTTTTTTTAAATTTTCATATTTTCTGGAAGTAGCAAAATCATTCAGAAAACGAGTGATATACAGATGATCGAATCATGCTTATCTTAAACTCTTCCCTTTCATGCATTTTGGCTTTTGTTTTAAAATTTAATCCATTGTTCTTTCACATAAACTTGGATAAATATGCATGCAAATTGCACAGAACATATTAATTAGCAAGAGTGTTAACTAAATTGAACCTTTTATGTTAGCTTTGTTCATCAAATTTCTTGTTTTAGAAGTACATCTATTTATCAGTATAAAACAATTAAAAGTAAATCTACGACTTGTATTGTGGAATTTCTTTCATGGATCTTACATTGCTTTAGCATATCTTTCAGCACTGCTTCCTGTTCTTTCACATGGATGCATCCATAGTTTTGGGCATTTTTGTATGGTGTGTCTTTTGTGCCACACCTTGAACAGAACCGGCACATTATGTTATATAATTTAAATCCCCTGGATATAGCATAGATAGTACTTTATGGAAGTTGATCTGGTAACTTCCTTGAACTGAAAAGGATCTGTCTAGTATGGCATTAACATTTCTTGAAACATTAATAATGCTTGTCGAACTTTATCTTAACTGACAACACTGCGTTTATAACTATATGTTCTTACACACATGCATTATACACACACACGTCTGTATGTATGTGTGTACGTATGTATAATCAGTTATTTCTTATCTGGACTCCCTACTTGACTGTAAACATATTGTATACACCATGCTAATTGATGTTCATCTTTCTCTTGCTGCATTCAGAGACTTGTAAAACTTTAACAAGAGTAACATGCATTTCTGTATCTAAAGCATTTGGTTTGATGTACAGCCATAACTTTGTTTTTGGAATATGATACACCTGAAATATGATCTAGATGAAGACATAAAGCATGCTAGTCTTATAGGTTAGTGTTGAAAGGACTCTGACCTAATGGAATGTTTTGTAAACCCCAAAAACTCTAAGTTGACAATGTTTACAGATATTTGCTCTAGATACAACTCTATCTAATGTGCATTTTTTGTTACAACATAGACAGGAACTAAGTTGTCATCTGAATGGACTGTTGCAGTTTATCAAATATGAATGCTTTTATTAACAATGCTTGACATTTCATGTGCCTTTGTGCACTATACTGTGCAGCTACATTAGCTGCACTAGTAGTTATATATGCTCGTGCTCATTCCTTTTGGACTCAATTCTTACCTGGGGGCTTTTGATGGTCTTGAACCTTGCAGTACCTCATAACTTCAAGCTATTTTGTCAGTAGGTGATTTAGGGAGGGTCTTATAGTTAAAGATCAAGATCTTGCCAAAAGTCGTATCTCCTAAACAATTATTACATCATGGAGGATGAGATATGGCATATTTCTTCTCACACTGCAAATTCTCCTTCTATTATTATGTTGCTCGTTAAAGTCAGAAAATGGTGGATTCTTGGATGTATTATGGTGTGAAGTAAAGAAAGAAAGAAATGGAAGCATCGTTGAGGATTCTTCCTCGTACTTCTCATGAGGATTTAGGAACACTAGGTTTTTTTTCCTTGCTACTGGTTTGCAGTGGTGTGTTCTATCTTCCTCCTCTTCCTTCGCTCTTGCATGTGTTCTTGCGAAAAAGAAACTGCCTCTTTATTTTACCTATTCAATTCTCATTACAAGGTAGAAGGAGCTATCCTCTCTTGTGTGTTCTGTCATAAAAGAAATTTCTGCTGCTTCTCAGAAGAGGAAAACACTGTAAACCTTCAGCAACATTATAACCATGTTTTTTATTCATCATACTAGAATTCACCATTATTAGTTTGAAAATGAGTTATTTTAAGTGGCATCCACTAATGGTGGGAAAATAAAGAAAAAGAGGAGTATTCTTGGCTATCTCAAAGAAAAAAGGGGTATACACCGTCAGCAAAATTTTAATTGTTTCCTTGATTTTCTTTAACTGAATTTCACTGCTAACTAGTTAAAGAACTGGTTGTTTCAATTGGTTTGCACTTTCAGATAGGAAATGATGGTTAATAATTTCAAGGTGTCAAGCACTGACTCTTATTTAGCCCGCAGAGAGAGAGAGAGAGAGAGAGAGAGAGAGAGAGAGAGAGATGTGCTGAAATGAGCCTTTGACTAACTGATATTTCTTGAAAAAATCACATCATAATATTACAAACTATCACATACTCTTGGTTCAGCTGAAGTCCACATATAAATAGTTAGAGTACATATCATTTCAATTCTTTGCATTATGAAGAAAGAAAATGATGGTATATGATTCTAAAAAAAATTTATTTTTATTTGTGTTATTCTTAATTTTATCTGAAAGTTCATTTCAAAATTTACTTTCAAAGAAAGTGTCTGGTTTAAATGTGATTTAAATTAGACAACTGCTTTCGGTTCCCCTCCCTCCCTCCCTCCCTTCCTCCCCCTCTCTCTCTCATATTTCTATGTTTAGTTCTCTCTGGAAATGATTTATTGTGAGGGGAAGGATGATTTTATTGTCTTTCATTCAGTTTGTGTTCTGTTTTATACGGTCTCTATAGTATAGGGATCTGTGGTATATGTTTCCGTTACCCTTATGGTAAGTAAAAGTTAAAATTGCCAACTGGACCTATCTCAGCTGGTTGGCACCCTTCTTCTGAGTGCTTGTACTCGAGGGAATCTTGAGTTTGACTTGCAATGGTGGCATGTCCATTGTACTTCTCAGACATACAGACAGACAGACACACACACTCACACACACAGAGGACAATATGTGTATAAATTCCAGTTAATGAGGAGAATATGACTTGCTGTAGTGCTGTTCCCAAATGTTGTCCTTGTATTGCATGATATATACTCATCTTTACTAAATTAGTATAGTTACGTGTTATTTACTGGTGAAGTCTGTAAGCATTCTTGGTTCTTTCTATAATAAAATGTGTAAAGCTTGCTGTTGGTTATTTTTAATATGAATATAATCAACAGAAATCTGTGAAAAATATGTGACTCTAAATGTTCAAAATTGTACGAAGGGAAAGGGGTTAGGGAAATCAGGGAGTTAAGTCCTGTTAAATGTCCATGGGCTTTCCTCCCTGCAAGACAATTTTAAAAAGGTTCAATAGTAAATAAAACTTCGGTTCAAAGAGCCTATGACTTCTGTAAGGATAAGGCAATGCGTCCCCTCTTGGCTAGTCAATCATTTATTTTTCATATAAACTTCTTATAAGAAAATCTCAAATTTGCTTAAGAAACTACATATCTTTTTGTCTTTACTATTGTCAATTTCAAAATATTTTAAGGCTCTTTTGTCTTCTTTAATTATGTTAGGAAGGTGATTAAAGATGTTTTATAGTGCACCCAATTTTATATTGATGCTAGATATTTATTTATTTGACCTTTAGTTTCTACATCACTATCAGTTAAATGTATGAGAAGTATGGGAATATGGTAGGGATATAGGGATATCAACATGTGTATTTCATATGTGAAATGTTGCACATAACATGTTTGGAAAGAGAAACATTCCCTCTTGTAAGGCTAGAATGTAAATATATCTGGAAATGTACAGGTTAACAAGCTAGATCTGCATAGTTTTACTTTAATCGGTTTTAATTTTAATTTTAATGCATGGATTCTGTAAGTTTCTTAAACATATTAGATTTGACATTCACAGCTTAGTACTTCGTTTGTCTTGTGGAATATGGAGGCCCAAAAGTCTATCATTTTAAAGACAATAAAAAGGTCCTTCTTGAAGGAAGGTCAATAACATAACATGAAAATGTTGGAAAGACATGGAAAGAGCAGAAAATAAATTAAAACGATATCATATTATAGTTCATGTAAGCAGTATCATCTAATTTCATATGCCTCTGTAAATTGCTGCATGTATGTCCATTCACAATATGAAGAAGGCCATTAAAAGAATTCTTGCAAACAAGAACTTTTCGAGATGAATCTAAATGGGAAAGTACTGTTGCAGGAATAATGCATACAAGTCTTGAGTTACAAAACAAAATAATGAATGCTCAAAGCATGAAAAAGTGCATGGTGATAGGATTTTTTGATATCCATTACAATTGTATAAATTTGTGTTAAGAAACCAAGTTGGCTTGGCCAACTATTCTATTTAGCATTTTTTTTACAATCTTAAATAACTGTATAAATATTAGAGAAGTACTTCACTACAAGTATATATAAAAGTAAGGATGTATCATACATGATAACTTTTACCCAACAAGATGGTGGAACAAATATTAGATATGTGGCAGTGATCTAGTTGCATTGACTTCATGCTATAAAGCTGACAATTTTCATTTGACTTTCTTGCTCTTACTTGGTACTTACCAGTTCTTTTTGTGTGGGGTTATCTAGAAACTAGAACCTTGAACTAGGTTAAAATTTGGACCTTGAATTGACCACCTAATGCTGCCAAATTGAGTTTAGATGGGTCTGAAGACTACCATTTGCAGCTAACTTATATATGTGCCTGCTTGTGTGGGTATGCATTTGTGTGTGAGCATTGGATATGTGTTCATGCATGCATGTGGGTGAATTTGTGCATGTGTATGTTTGTGTATAAGAAAATTTACTTTGGAATCCTGCTTGCACTATCTCATCTTTTGCAAGTTTTGTCATTCCAACTGGTTCACTCGGTACCAGCACAAAGTGATGAATATAGAGCTATTAAGTTGCCAAAGATGCACTAGAGTACATCAAATGTAATCCTTTCTATCTCACTTTGGAGTTGACATTGGAGAAGTTATGCCATCATTTGGATGTGAACTTCTGATAGTTTGAATTGTATGGCACAATCAATGGCATAACTGAAATGACGTTTTAAATTTTCTAGTTTAAGACAGGTAAACTACCTTTCTGCTTTTCTATGTTTATATATTTATGTGTTTTTTCTATCATTAGCTGTTCTTTTCTCTTGTAACAGAATTAGATCACGATATTGATCTCAAGTAATATGTAATTTACTGCTATTGCACTAGAGTGCTGATGCCTTATAGAGCTGTGTGCTTGTTTGTATTTGTAAAACATTAGTACTTATTAGCCGTAACGTTCTTATACATCGTTCAATTTTTTTTCTGTAGATGGTAACTTGGACCGTCGCTGCTTTGCTAATAATAATCAACGGCTACCTCTTGCTGGAATTCTTCTCTTCTGAAATACATGGCACATTGCTTGGCTCTATTGTGTGCATTGCCATAGCTGTATATGCAGCATTTATAGTTTATCTCATCTTAAATGGTGGTGAATTATCCACTCGGCTGGCATCAGCAATCCGCAAGAGATTCTCCTGAGGATTGAACTCAAAAGAGATTTTGTTCTACCATGTCTGGAAGACAAAATAAGTTTGCAATCCCATATTTGAGAGATTGGAGACATGTTATACAGTGAAGCTGCAGGAGTTCCAAGGGCTATATTGTTCTATTGATCTTTCCATCATGCAAATCAGTCAACTAATCAGCGACATCATTGTTGTGTTTACAATAGGTTTACTGTACTCTGCCACTGTGTGAAGAGGCCAGTGGTGCTGTAATAGATGGCATGTCAATTTCACACGATCAGTTATTCCGGGCTATTTGCAGAAGCCTCCTTGGGATGGTTATCTCTAGCAAATTTTCTCCCTGTTACAGAACAGGAGATGGCGAGTAATTCCTTCACAGGTGAATTTATTGTTAGGTTGAAGAATTGGTACGTGCACTGGAAGACGAAACAATTTCAGTAGTAGAAATTAGCAGACTGAATCTTGTGACCGAGCAATGGTTTTGTCCAAACCTCAAAAGCAGATCGAAGGATTAACTCAATCTCAAATGCATCTCCTTTTTTCCTCTCTTTTTTCCCCACTGTTGGTCTCTGATGACTTTTTCCAAGTAGAGATTCCTTAGTTGTTTGAATTAAGCCGGGCTTGCTTGTGACAGTAGCGTCTATTACTCAATATGTTGCAGGCTTGAGTGATGCCATTAGCTTGTTATTGAGAAGGATTACATAAGGAGCTCAAATATGATCTTGTTCACTGTTTTACAGGTATCAGGTGGCTTATCCAAGGGAGGAGCTCATTTGGCTGATCCCCGGATCATTGAAGTCAATACCAAGAAATATATATGTTGCCCTGCCATGCAGCCCAAGAATGGAGATAAATTGGACTTTTCGAAAACTTAAATATAATGCAACAGAATAAAAATATGATAAATAAATATTAATTTTAGTAACAACTAATAAGTAAATATGCAGAATTAATGCGAACAAATTAAGCAATGCAATTACAAAATTTATAGCGGTTTGGTGCCAACTCTGCATCTACGTCCACTTTTTAAGACATTCTTTTTGGAAGTTTTTACTATAATCTTTATAGGAGTATAGGTTGATTGGTTTACACGAATTTACAATCAGCTCAGTTGATTTTTACATATAATTAACTAAAATTTATATTGAGCTTATTCTCAGGCTCAACGTAATTCAATTCACAGTTTGGATGGATTTTTTTCTAAATTTTAATTTCTGGAATTGGTCGTTATAGAGTATAGAAGGTGATGTGTATAGCACAATAAAATACATCTTCTTAACAATAAATATAGAGAAATAAATAGAGCTTGACTTAGTTGGTAGGCTTTGATTGTTTTTGAATGTACTTTACCAACTCTCAATTGAAGAGGATATGATCTTTCAGCTCTCAATAAATGCTCTTGAGAATTTTTCTTTTGAAGCTTTCTTCATTTTGCACTTCTTGTTCTTTTCTTATTCTTTTTTTTTGCGTACTTTTGTTTTCTAGATGTTTTGAAAGTGGTTGGAAGACTCTCCTAGCTAATCAGGTTGAAAGACCTATTGTGAGATGAAAATAATCGTTCCGACTTACAGAAAACTAGTCGTTATTGTTGTCAAGCCCAAAGAGGTCGACTCAATATTTTCAATAGTCGACTCGAATTTGATGTTGTTTTTGTTGCGCTCTGTCTTTTTTCTGCGATCATTGTGGAGTTGGCTCTCTCAATTCAAGAGGTTGCCTCATTGTTTTTAGGGGTCGACTCTTCAATGGATTGACTTTTATTAGTTTCTGTCTTTCCAATGTGGCCATTCAGAGGTCAATTTTTGTTTGATTAGAGTCGGCTCATATTTTGTATAGGTTGACTCGTTAATGTGATGAATTTTTCAGCTTCCTCTTTTTTTTCTGTGGCTATTTAGGGGTAGACTCGCCTGTCTCCAGGGTGACTCTTGTTAAACTGGAATCGGCTCATGTACTTAATAGATTGACTCGCCAATATGGTGAATTCCATAGCTTTTTGTTTGTATTCTGAGACTATTATAGAGTCGATTCACGATCTGGTGGAGTCGGTTCGCAAAAGCGTATTGTTCAGTGACAGTGTACTAGGGCCGACTTGTTGCAAATTGAGGGTCAATTTTTGAGATAGCTCAGAACAAATTTTTTGTATTTGCATTTGAACTTCCAAAGATTGTTTCAAGGTCTTTTTGGAGTTGTATTTCTTGGTGTAGAATTTTAGATAAATAATCTTTATTGAAAAGTTATTAAAAACTTTCTTCTTGACTTTCTCAAATCAATCAAGCATACTTAAGGCAATAGATTAATGATACTTAATTTTTTTGCATCACCAAATTTAATCTTATAGGGTCAACAATATAAAAACATGGCTGCAAGCAAGTTGGGCAGGCAAAGTTGCAATCCCAACAAATAAGAGAAGCGGCAGAATATGGACTAAATCAGGGGGGTTTTCTTTTTTTTTTTGCTAAAAGGGAGGTTTTCTTTCATTAATCCACTGAACTATGTAATGTGGGAGCATCAGTCTAATGTCAGAAATGTGGCTGCCATGGTGATCTTTAGTCAGGTCTATCATAGATAAAGTAGATCTACTGAAATTACTGCATAGAAGGGAGAATATCTGCAGTCCTTATCATCATTTAACTGAATACAGATGCATCTGCTAAAATAAAAGGAGAATGCTCTAGTTCATGATACACTAGAATTTAAATCTTCTTTTCTTTTTTAATAGCAACACCACCCCCCCCCCCCCCCCCCCCCAAACCACAATCGATCATTATAATAGTAATAATGGCCATTATTTATCTCAAAAAACAACTTCTATATTTTTTTACTATTAAAGTACTCATTGAAATACAATAACGGTGTTAAAACAGGATAGGGCGAGCAATAATAGAAAAAAACGTTGTTATGATTCCTTTTATCAGATATAATAATACTCTTGGACAGTCCAATTATTTTCCTAAAAGAATAATTATTTTTTAAAAATAAATTACAAATAAAAATAAAAATTGCTACGTAGGAATAGCAATAGATAGAATGTTTGTAAAATTTATCCTACCCATACTGAACTTATTTAAAATTCTGCTATTCAAATTTTTTTTAAAAATGAATAAAAATTTTCTCAAAATTTGTAACCCATTTTATTAAAAAAATGATAAATTTGTCGGATATATAAATCCTCTTGATTAATTTTTATTTGGATCAGATAATTTGGGAAGTTCAAGGAATAGTATCAAGTAAGAATGGATGTAAATGAATTTTGTAGTTTAGTTGCAAAGGTAGAAGTTAGGTATTTTTGAGATTTAGGTTCACGTTATCTCATAATATATATACTTTTATAAAAAGCACAGCTTTCAGCTTGACAGCCTGTTATGCGTTGAGAAAATCTCCAGATGTGTCTGCAAAAGGGTAAAAAAAAATTAAATGAAGCTTCGTTTTCTTACTAGAAAAATGCTGCGCTGGAAGAAAATAATAGGTATTATATTTTTAAATTATTTATTTTAATAATATAACTGGAAGCAGTCTCTATAGGGGTGGCAATCGGGTCGGGTCAGGCATAAACAGGTCGGGTCAAATACAGATCGGGTCAGAAAACTATAAATCTGAACCCGACCTGTTTATTAAACGGGTCAGGAATTACAAACCTGAACCTGACCTGTTTATTAAACAGGTAACTCGACCCGACCCGTTTAACCTGTTTAATAAACAGGTAACCTATTTACCCAACCCGACCCGACCTGTTTAACCTGTTTGCCCAACCTGACCCGTTTAACCTGTTTAGACCTGTTTAATCTGTCCAACCCAACCTGTTTAACCTGCCCAACCCGACTTGTTTAGACCTGTTTAGACCCGTTTAACCTGTTTAGACCCGTTTAACCTGTTTAACCCGTTTAACCTGTTTAGACCTGTTTAACCTGCCCAACAGTTAACCGGGTTAAACGGTTTAAACGGGTCAGACATCTAAAACCCGTATCCGACCCAATTAATAAACAGGTTAAACAGGTCGACCTGTTTACGATCCGAACCTGTTTAGGCCAAACCCAAACCTGTTTATGGCGGGTCGAACACGGGTCGGGTTGGCGGGTCGGGTCATATTTTGCCACCCCTAAGTCTCTATCTATCCCATCCGAGATTTTATGGAGCCGCCACCGTCCCATCCATGATGCATAGAAATTTGAGTGGCAGCGCTTCTCAATGGAGAAGGATGAGCGGGCTCCACAGTCTCTATCTATCCTCATCCGCCAAGCAGCCCCACTGCCTCCCTTCCATCAGAAAATATTCGATACGGACTGTAAGTTTCTGTATATCCTTTCCGATCCGTAGATTTTCTCCATTAGAATCCTCATCCACTTATAAGTACGTCACTCCAGCACCATCTCAGTACCAGCGGATCAGAAAGTGCTTTCACTTGGTTTTTATGCATCCATTCCACAGCCCAGCCCGAGACGACAAGAAAGATAGGCAAAATTAAGTACGATCCAAAGAAAAGATAGACAAAAATAAGAGAAAAATCAAACAGATCTCATGCCTAAAGCGCATATAAATAAGACTCCAACCAATTTTCAATACTCAGATGATGTGAGAAACACGAGCCTGCAGTTTCTCTTGGTGGGAGGAGCAATGCTGTATTGCTATGCCCCTCTTGCTTATAACTATTTTTTATGATAGCATGGAAGCGGTGGTGTTAGTATCATTAAATAATAGGATAAAACCAAATTTAATCACAAAAGAACCTAAAAAGAGATTGAAGGGAACCAAAAGAGGATAGTGCATCGCCTCGTTCGCTGTGCAGCATTCAGGAGAGTTTTTATGGATCCAACAGGTTCTAGTTTCGATTGATTTTACTAGTATTCTTATTAGTGATGTAGCTGGCTGTGCTGCTTAAGCAGCCGAACCACCAACAAAAAAAAAAGAAAAAAAAGAAAGAAACACTAGGTATGCAACAGTGGCAGCAACAAAGAGTAGAAACATGTGACTTTATCCCTCACTACCCTTCTTTTCTTAAACACCTGTAGAAATGTTAATAGAATATCCAAAATAAGAAATGCCTCCAACATAATCAATATCACTTTGCTTTATATTTTCTTGCTCATCCATTATTTAGAAGATTTAACTCAATCAAAAAACATGTAAAAGATGAAATCAGGGGCTAATCATTAGACCAACAAGTGGATCTTGAGTGAGATTAAGGGGAAATATCCTTTCTTTAATCAGAATTTTGGGAAAATAATGTTCACCTGAAGCCCATCAGATGGATGGATGGATTGGATGGAAGGAAGGCCCCAAAAAAAAAATCCTTTTCAATCATAATATTAATTAATAGAAAAAAGGGTTTCTACCTGCATGCGTTGTATATATTTTCCAACTGGAAACCAGGCAGAGAATTTTTCAACTCATCTTTTGTCAAAAGAAGGAAAAAAGTTTGCGTCCGGAATCGAATAAGTTCCCAGTTCCCATCTCTCCGGCGTAATAATTGAGTCCCCCGGACCCCACCCGCTCTCCTTTCTTCACAACGGCAACGACTTGTCTCCTCTCGTTGTTCTTATAGGATCGAAGAAAGCTTATATTAAGTTAAAATGGGCGGCGAGGTGGTGGAGGAATCCGCCGACCCGGCGCCCGGCGGTGGCCCGCGGGCTTCTTCTTCGCGGCCGAAGCTGACCGTCCTCCCGCTTATCGCCCTCATATTCTTCGACGTCTCCGGCGGCCCCTTTGGCGTGGAGGACTCTGTAGGAGCCGGCGGCGGCCCGCTCCTCTCCCTCCTCGGCTTCCTCTTCTTCCCCCTCCTCTGGTCCGTCCCGGAGGCCCTCGTGACAGCAGAGCTCGCCGCCGGCTTCCCGTCGAACGGCGGCTACGTCCTCTGGATCTCGTCCGCCTTCGGCCCCTTCTGGGGCTTCCAGGAGGGCCTCTGGAAGTGGGCCAGCGGCAACCTCGACAACGCCCTCTACCCCGTCCTCTTCCTCGACTACCTCAGCCCCTCCCTCTCCCCCGCCGCCCGCGCCGCCGCTCTCGCCGCCATCACCGCCGCCCTCACCTTCCTCAACTATCGCGGCCTCCACATCGTCGGCCTCTCCGCCATCCTCCTCGCCGCCTTTTCCCTCTCCCCCTTCCTCGCCCTCGCCCTCCTCGCCCTCCCCAAGATCCAGCCTCGCCGCTGGCTCGCCCTCGATCTCCGCCGCGTCAACTGGCGGGGCTACTTCAACAGCATGTTCTGGAATCTCAATTACTGGGACAAGGCCAGCACGCTCGCCGGCGAGGTCGAGGACCCCACTCGGACCTTCCCCCGGGCGCTCTACGGCGCGGTGGTCCTCGTCGTGGCCTCCTATTTGATCCCCTTGCTCGCCGGCACCGGGGCGATGGATGGGTCGACGCAAGGTGAGTGGACGGATGGCTACTTTGCTCAGGTCGGGTTGGTGATTGGGGGACCCTTGCTCAGATGGTGGATCCAGGCCGCCGCGGCGATGTCGAACATGGGACTGTTTGAGGCTGAGATGAGTAGTGATTCGTTTCAATTGCTCGGAATGAGTGAGATGGGGATGCTTCCGGCGTTCTTTGCTATAAGGTTGGTTGATTTTCCTCTTCTCTTCCTCTCATCTGATCCTAAAAATGGAAGCTTCTCAATGGTAATTCTCCAAGAATCCAAGTAAGATCAGTATTTTCTTTTTAGAAAAATGGACAATGCCCTTTGTTCAAAAAAGATTTACAAGGACAGAGCCCAAGGTCTCAGAAGAGGGAAGCCATCCAACACCAACTCAACCAAAGGTTGAGCAACAGATGTGGGTGGTCCGGTGGGCACTTGCAGGCAGACAGCAAAATAAACTACAGTGCCACCATTAAAGGATAACCCTAACATCTAAACTCATCAACCATAATGGACCAAAAAGATGGACATCATGGGCAACAAAAACACGGTTGTCTGAAACAAACAGGTTCGTTTAGTTTCTAGTTTGTGCATTAGTTATTAACGAGTTCCTCTATAAAGAAGTACCAAGTGAGGATTTGGTTAAAAAGGAGTTATTTTTGATTAAAAAAGACTTTTTGAGTTCTTAGATGCAATTCATTCTAAGTCTTCATGCAATGAGAGTAGACAGTTTCACTTTTCTATTCAAACTAATTTGCAGAAGCAGATAAGGGTTTACCTGATTGTTGAACTTTCTTAATGGCAATTTCTTACGCTCATCGACGCTGTTATTTTACAAAATTGATGTTATGAGAGCTTAAAGATAACTATTCAGTTTTTTTGATTGCTTAGAAATTGATGAACTAGTTACTAATACAGATCCAGTGACACTCAGATATAGATTTATAAGTTTTCTTTAATTTAGACTCGCATATGGGAGGAGTATAGAGTTTGGGTAAAGCTTTCAGATAATTTGAATTCTGGAGGAAAATTTTGAAGGCTGTGATTTGTTTTCTTGGTAATATTTCTTTGTAGATTTATATAGCAACGCACTTAAGGTTATGACATGACCTTTGTTTTTCCTTTTTGTCTAAATGATGCTTTTGTAGATCAAAATATGGAACCCCAACCATTAGCATCTTATTCTCTGCAACTGGGATTATTTTCCTGTCATGGATGAGCTTTCAGGAGATTCTGGAATTCCTTAACTTCTTATATGCTTTGGGGATGCTTCTAGAGTTTGCTGCTTTTATAAAACTCAGAATCAAGAAGCCAGATCTTCACAGGCCATATAAAGTTCCAGTAGGGACATTGGGCGCAGTGCTGCTTAGTTTGCCTCCTACTTTCCTGCTCATCCTTGTCATGTGTCTGGCCTCCGCCAGGACATTTATTGTGAGCGGAAGTGTAATGCTATTCGGGGCTCTTCTATATCCTGCTATTGAACACATGAAGAGAAGAAATTGGATTGAATTTATTTCTACATCTGATCTTTCTCAGAGTAGTTTTGAATCTGGCCAAACACAACAGCAAGTTATAGATGAGGCTTCTGTGAATCTTTTGCCAGATCGTTCATCTGGCAAAACAGAGCCAGAAGACCCTGAAATTGACTTGGAAGGGGTTTTAAAAGTAGAATAGTAAAGCCATGTACACTTACATGAATCTTTGCAGAATTGATGATACTTAAGCCTGTAAGGTAATTCATTATCTGCAGATGTATCTATTTTTTTTTGACTAAAGGAAAGGTTTATTATGAGTCGGATGACTCATTGTATAGATTTATCTCTCTCCTCTTACTTATACTTTGCATATCTTGGTTTTCCAGTGAAACTCTGGATTTCTGGTGCATATGCATGAACTCTTTCAATTAGTTATTTAAAGTTCTCACCATGCTGTATAACATATCCATCAAGTTATATTTTAACCTTTCTTTAAGTTTTGTTATTACTGCAACATAGAGTACTTAATCTCAACTGGTAATATGTGCAAGAATTATTAACAGTTAGGGTGTCTCCTGGGAACAAGTTGCAAGCATGCCCAGTTTGAGTGACAAGATAAGGGTCCATGCATCAAAAGGAATGAGGACAAATAAAGAAACTAATACCACAATAACAGTAAAAATCAAATCGCCTGAGGAGATAAGAGAGAAAATTAATACAAGTAATTGTAAGGAGAGTCAACATTGTATGGCTGCAGCAAACCAAATGAAAAAGAAGAACAATATAAGGAAATTAATGATGCAGCTCCAGTATATATGATTAGTGATAGACTGATATCTAATCTTTGGCATCTTTTTAGCAGATAGATATTGTAATCAGTTCCTGTTTAACACAAATTAAATTTAAGGAAGGAGTATAAAGAAGTTTTGGGAGGAGATAGATTGGTTAGAGAAATGAATTCTTAAGATAGATATAGGTAGGATTCTGTGGGTTTTCTTGTTCTATTTTCAAAGGTTAGAGTTGATGAAATTCATCTTTCAGATTCGATTTGTTGCACTTGTTGATAAATTATGTAATTTCCTATCATTGTCACCTAATTAATGGCTCAATTCAGAAACTATTGCAATTACATTTTGTAATTATGCAAAGAGGGCCAATGTCTTATTCAAGGTTTTAGCAGCTCAAACAGAAGTTCTATCATGGGCTGAAGCAATTTGTTTTTGTCTATATGTTACTTTGATTGCAAATTCATTTACTAATTTGGAATCTTCTATGCTTGATATTAAGCAATTAAGCTATACAACAGCATCCTTCCAATCTTGGTGCTAAGGAGCCCTCCCAACTTTTACTTGATTATTCTAGGGTACATCAGCATTAACAAAGTTGGATCTCTTTTAAGGTATGAGAACACGAAGAATATAGAAAAGCTTCTGCTGATATAGTTGTTTCTTGTGTTCAACATAATCAATCTTTGACTCTTCAACTCATGAGGGATTATGAATGATTTGATAAACTAAGAATTCTTGGAATACAATGAGCTATGGAGGTTGATGCGTGACTTGAAAGACACATAATAGCAAAACACAATCTGATGGTTCGTCATGATGCTTTAAGTACATGGTGATGACAATCTGACAGTTTTCCCAACACAGTAGAAACAAGTACAAAGTTGAATTTGTAATTCCATTGATTATCGATGTCCAAGCCAAACTTACTTTTACATGTCGAATTTTCCTGCCAAAACCAGTCAGACCCCAAGTTAATAAATGAAACAGCAAGTATGATTTGCCATGATCTTGGTTTTAGAGAGAATGGTTATATTCTAGATCTTGCATCAAGGTTTCTGTTTCAAAGGAAATAATAAGCTTTGCTTTCTCTGATGACATAGACAATTTTTTGTTTTTATTTTTATTTTCTATATTTGAGATGAAGAAGAAAAGATTTCACAACCCCTTACAAAATCTTTTCAGTTAGACGAGCTGAATTATCAAAAGACAGAACTTCAGCAATGAATAGAAGATGCATGATGTCTCAATCCATATTAACATCTGTCTGCCTAGCAAAGTTTCCACTACAGTCATCCACCCTGTTGGCCTCATGGTAACCATGCACGAAATGGATATGTTGGAAAGCCTTTGTACGATCCCAGATATCATAAAAATGTAGAATGACATAGATAGAACATTTTCTCGTGGAGGATGTTTTTGCTTGAAAGAATGTACACAGTACAGATATTCGGCAAGGAATGGAAGATACATGTCCTGATCCATACAAACCCAACTGCCTAGCAAAGTTTGTGTTACAATCTGCCGCCTTTTTGGCCTCTTGGTAAATATGTGCAAGATAGACATGTTGGAAAGCCTTCATAGGATCCAGATATCATAAAATGTAGAATGTAGTCAATACAATTTTCCATTGGATTTTTTTTTTTTTGCATGAAAGGAGTGCAAACAGGATATTTTCTGTTTGTCGAATCATACGTTCCATGTCCATGCAGAAATCTAACACAAGCTGATTTGTTTATTGATTCTGTGGAGGTGACTCATCGAAGCAAATATTGAATTTTGACCTGTTCTTGTATTTAGTCTGAAGAAGTGCAATGCACTTGTAACATATAAGAAGCAAGAAACATATTTTAAGCAGATAATGCAACTAATATCTGACATGGGAAACATACTAGTTATATCACAATAGAACACAGTTGTTATAGGTATTACAGAGGTGACATTTCATGCTGCATGAGAAGAAAATTTGGTACATTATAGCATTCCAAGATCTGAAAATATAGTATTCAGATTTTCCATGATACGTTATAATTTAAATCTGGATCTTCATCTATGCCGAACTAAATGTTGTTATTTCCTCTCTATTCTTGCCAGAGTAGTGGAGCCAAAGGAAAGGATGCTTCTCTGTCCTTGCCTTGATCTGTTTTTTTCCATATGCAGGAGAAGAGGAGGGTCCAATGTTGCATCCTTTCTTTATCTCTTTCTTTCAAGGTTACAACTGGGAGATTTAGATAATGGATACTGTTCGACACGTCCATGTTACTAACTAAATCCAAGTCAAGGGATTCAATAATCATCAACCACTTTGGATAATATAATTTAATTATTTAAATCATAATCTAACATCAGTTTTGGTTAAAATTAGATTTATTATATTTTTGGGACAATATGAAACAAAAGCTCTTTCTTCTTTCAGCACTAATTGTAAAACATCTCAGATTAGAATAATAAAAGAACTAATGGGTGGGTGTACTCTTGTAAACATTGATTCATATGCTTGATGATTTATGTCCAATTATTAGCTTCGTCGGTTACTTCCATTAATGTGGTTCATGTCTGTCAAAAACCAACTTTTAATCTAGAGACAGTTAGCACTGTTTGTCCGGTGATATTGAGTGTCTTTACATGTATGTTTCTATGTGGTCAAATCTAGACCCAACCTCTATATTGGTTATGCTCAGCCGATTCAGTATTCCTATTGCTTCATACAATTGGTTATGCTCTGCCAATTCAGTGTTCTATTGCTTCAAACAACACCATAGCTGTTGTCCACATCATATGCGGCACTGGTCTGAACTATGATATAATGAACTTTAAGAGGTCTTTAAGTCGTACTGCTCACCAAGTGATCATGCCTGATACTATATTTGTTCATTTACCAAAGGTCTCATCTACAGGTGCAATTAGAGTAGCTTATTAAATCTTACAGATCTTTTAATGCCCAAGTGTCTAACTTCTGTCCAATTTCCAATCTGATTATAACAAGCAAAGCAGTGCTGTAATAAAAGGCTAGTCTTGCTTTTTGGCCATGGATTAAATAGCAAATATGACGGCCATTAAACAGCCGCATCAAGATGTGTACATACTATTGCAGACCTTGCAAGTTACTCCTTCTGGTCAGCCTGCTCTCATTATGTCTTTCCTGGCATTCATTCTTTTTGATGACATGGAACTTTTTACTGGACACACTGCATGAACTACATCTGTCTTTCAGCAAGATAAAATAAACTCCAACAAAATTTTCAGAATAAATCTTTGTTAATTTATTATAAAAATATACAATAACAGCCTTTAAAAGAAAATTCTTCTCTCTTTTCTGTGTCACTAGTTTCAAATCACTGATATATTCCACCTATGTGGCAGATGAAGAGTATGAAACTACAAGTTCTTAATCACTTCTCCATGATACAATGTCATCAAGAGTCATGAAAAACATATTCTTTAGTATGCTCCTTGCTTTTCTTACTCCCTGCAAAATCTGAAAACGATTAACCAGTCACTTCTAGATGTGTTAGTTCTGCACACAAGCATGAATTCTTTATTTATTTGGAGTGCGGTACCACGTTTAGGACTTGGTAATGCCTAGCTTGATTGATTCAAATCTAATGTACCACAAGCACAAACTTGAGAAGACATGAGATTGCCAAAGTGCAATGAATAAGGTGTGTTTCGTGAGAATACTATCCCTGTCATTTTCTGAACATGATTCCTGGCTGAACTTTACCCCCTTAAGCTCTAAAAAAAGTTCATCTTGAACTTAACCCAAGCTAGTAAAAGCTCATCTGTTCTTATTCCTGTCAAATTTTTTCAGCATTTCGCGGAAACCTTTTATAGAAGTCAAAGCCTCCCTTTGCTTTATCCATGAATATATGTAAATTCCAGCACAAAACCTTTTCACCAGCTGATAATCCATATCTTGCATGGAATTCTTCAGCTGAAGACATTCTAACTTCTGGTTACCGTTTATGATGGCTATCTTTGACAGTTCTTGACTCAGTTCCAAGTCATGGTATGCCAGAGATGCCATTACTATTGTGATAATTGTTTCTCTATCAATCCAGTTACATTTTCCATGCGTGAGAAATCCTCTGATCACCTATTTATCTGCAAAACATTAAGGAGAAAAATACACATTTTCTTCACGTGTAGTGTTAAGTGCCAGGTCCAGATTGAAAAATTTATCGGTTCATGCATCTGCTGTGTATCTTGGAGCCTGCTTGACTTAAAGTTTCACCTCCGCAGCCAACCCCATTTTGACAGGAAAAGGCTTATGATGATCATGATATGCATCTCCCACATACTAGTTTGTGACATCATTATTGATCTCTTTTTGTCGTGCTCTTAGAACTGTGTTATTGATATCTTCGTTCGGCGCCTGTATTTCTCTAGTCTTTTTCTCTGATTAAATCCCCTTTGATTGTTTCTACCAAATGATCCACTTTGACTGTTCTTTGTGACTTACTCAGCCCCTCAAGATCTTAAAAGTAGCCACCAGATCAGGGAGGTACAGGAACCCGCTGTTTACTCTTGAATCTGCCAGATTGCCTTCGAGGATTCCCTGCAATTTATTTGTTGTTACTGCTTCAAAACTCTGTTCCAGTGAAAGGATTCATAGAATATAAAAAGTCTTGCTTTAGCTAAACCTACAGTTATTTGTACATGATATTTCCAGAGTAGTTCTTCTAATTCACACGAAACCCATTGCAATTAATTTCCACATCAAAATGATAAAATCGGAAAGATAGTTTTTAGTATATCTTGAATCCTAAGTTTCCTTTTCCTTTTTCCACTCCTTGCTATTTTATCCTTTATGCTTAATGTTCGTTCTTTCTTGCACCATAAAGGAAAGCCAAGTGTTCAGTGCTTGTTGAATCATTGACTTTCTTTTCAATACTTTTCCCCCTCCACCTTAGTGTATATTGTTAAGCTTTTTGTTCCTGGTTCTTTCTTGCACAATAAAGAAAAGCCTATGAATTCCGAGAGTTCTGAGCAGGTAGAGGATTTGTTGCAGGAAAAACACTGGCCTACCGTTAGCCTAGAAAACTCAGACAAACATGTAACACAACTGAGAGTGTAAAGTTATGAATGCTTTGTTCGAAAGCCTGCAATTGAATGGAGCAATGGAATGTGTTGCACTGTTTGTGTAATCAGTATTGTGTGAGATTTTTTTTGTGTGTCATCCAAGCATTTTCAGAAATCCTCTGTCTTTCTTTCTTTCTTTTGTTTTTTGTTTGGTAAAAGAAATCCTCTTTCTTTATGCATGTCAGTTTCCCCTCCGTACCAAGCTTATTCAATTCAGAATGGGGACTTCATGCAATTGCAAAGGTTTTATTTACTTTCTTTGGTGCGGTTTTCGTGAAGATCACTATCCTTTTAATGCAGGTCTGGTATATGCTAGGTTCAGTATTTAAAGGACTCGAACCACAAGAGATGACCTCTGGTTTCATGAGGCTTGATTTCAGTGAAACGACCCTGTGGCAGTTCATTTAACTTGGCCAACAAACATTTCATTCCCTGTACGCTGGCGTGTATCAATGAAAAAAAAGGCGGCCAAGTAATCTTGGTGTAATTTTTGATCATGGAGATGGTTATATTGATTAATTATCAAGAACTACTTGTTGGGATGCGATACCTTCTGGGGAAGTAATTTTTTTTTCTTTTCATTTATAACTCATATAGTTTATGGGAAGAGGAGAAGAGAGAGTGTGGACAATGAAAATTTAGAGAATAACTTCATGTTTAGTTGAAATTTTCAAAAGAGAGGTAAGAAAGTAGTTTTCTTATGAAAATAAGATTCCTATATTTTACAGCACAGGAACATAGGAAAATCCAATTTCTACCAATGAGAATTAAATATTTTTTTATTAAAAATGCTCTTAAGCTTTTAGATAGAATGAGATAATATCTCTCTCTTTATTAAAGGTATAACATATATTTTATACAACTTTTTGAAAAAAATAAATGCTTAATCAAACATAAATTGCTTTGAAATGTGCTATTTTTTCATAAACAATTAAATATGCAAGAATTTCTTGCTCGTTTGTCAGGCATCAGTTTTTCAAAAAAAATATTTCGATGAGAAGAATTTCTTTCTGCAAACTGAACTAGCCTTTATTACCGTGTTTCTTGTTTTTAAAATTGAATGAATGCATGGGACCTACACAAGAGATTTCATGTGATGTCGTGGGAAGTCCACGAAAGAAGGAAATATGAAGATTTCATGTGCACAAAAGACCCATGTCGGGATCCCTCCGGGGCTGGGTGGTTGGCGTGCAAGTCGTGCAATAAAGAATCCTCCAATAATGAAGCAGAGGGAAAGAACAATTTTGCGGATGTCACAAAGTTTATCATCAAATGTTTTGCTTATTTCGAGATGAAAACATTAGATATATTATGTAGATCGTTGTTAGATGTTCCATAATTTGATCTACCCCATGGTTTTTTTTCCTAGCCAAGGTAGCTAGAACTATGCGGTGTATACCCCTCGCTCAAAGAGAAAACAAATATCCATGATATTACTTTAGACGAGGCAACTGAAGGTTGCATTCATATATTTCATTATTCACACATAAAAGGATCATTTTCTAAAATATCACAATTTGGGCTTTCTAAGTAATTAACCACATAATTACATTGAACATGGATTTGATATTCTCTTGGGTGCAAGATGCTAACTCACTACTTAGAAGATTTACACTCAGTTCTTGTGGCGATTCAAGTTGAGTTATTTTGAGAGCTTTTGCATTTTGTTTTCGATTCACTTGCAATAAGAGACAGAAAACTAAAATGAGAACAAAGAATGCTCATGCAAACAATATTGCAGCCATCAATCTTCTATATATTGATACCTGATCTACAACTTCTAGAGGTTTGAGATATTTTGCCCGCTGGATGCATTTACTTCCATTCTCAGCAGCTAATTCTACTCAACCCAAAAAAGAAAAGAAAATATTGTTTGCAATCTCAGTGATAATGTAAACAACCAATCAGTGGCTTCATCATGAGACTTAAGTCAATTAGGTTTTTCTTTTTAATAAAAATGGGTTCAAGTCAACTATGGGGCACCATTCTTGTTCAAATTTTATGATTTGATTTCATCCTTGGATCAAAGTAATATATAAAAAAAATACAAACGTGCCATGATAGCCATGTCCCTGGTCCTGAGGCCAGGAGGGCTTAGACAGCAATGACATAATCCCAAAGCAACTTGTGGTACCAACTACCAACTGCCAAGTGCTACAACAACATCATATATGATGAACATTTTACTATCTTTAAACGTTAGGTAACGAGATTTTAATGTGTCTTCACTCATAAGAATTTATTGAGAAGAAAAAAAAGACAACCACTCTTGGAGTAAAAAATAGAAATTGTTTTTTATGATTATGCTTTTAAAAATTTAAATTTGCATGAATATCTTTTTAAAATTTATATTTATTTTTATATTTTTATAAAATATTATTTTTGTATAAATATTTTTAATATAACAGTTCCTCTGGCATGGTTAACAAAAATCATATTTATTTTAATTAAAAATAAAATAAAATTTTGAAATTATTTTTTTGTCTTCTATCGCGATTGTTTTGTAAATATTTTTTTTAAAATTTAAAATTATTAATTTTTTAATAATATTAGATGATATGGATATATATATATATATATATATATATATATATATATATATATATATATATAAATAAAATAGTAAAATAAGTGTTTTACCGAAATATACACATAAATAATAATTTTGGGGGCTGTTCAGGCCCATCCGTCAGTGGGTTGGAGACTCGGAAACGGAGCAAAACTGAAAAGAGGTCTCAAACCACCGGGCAACCCACGAGCCTTTTTGCCTTAAAATAATAATAATAATAATAAATGTCACGAGCCTTTGACCCAGACGGCGCAGTTAGAAGCTTCCAAGCTCGGCCCAAAGGAGGCTCCTTTCCCTTTCTCCCCCAAATCGCCCTCTCCTCTGTTCCCACCTCTATATAAATGGAAGCAACACGCCGCGAGGCCACGAAAGGGCAAAATTGAAACCCTCCTGACCCCTCTTCGCCCCGATTTCACCGATCGACTCCTCAATTCCAGAGCTCTTCGGCGCCAAAGGTCCGTTCTTTCTTTCTTTCTTTCTTTCTTTCTTTCTTTTTTTTCGCCACGCACATCGTTTCTTTCTCGATCACTTGCTCGCTTTGTTTGATTTTGATCGCCGATTTCCACTTAGGGTTTCTCTCGGAGTCCGATTTCTTCTCAGGAGTTCATTTGATTTGTTTGTCTGTAGCAATTGATTACTGGTTGCATTAAATTAGTAGAAGATTTCCTTTTTTTGCACGGGAATTTGATATCTGTTGCCCCTTTTGTACTTTTGATCGATGAACGATTTTCTTTGAAAACCTAGTTCTTTTATTGATTTTCTTGAGTTCTTTTTCTTTTTCTCCAGTGATCTGATCTGCTGTAACTATCTGAGCACTGAAACTAGAATTGAGTTTCATGTTCTCGGAGACAAGAAGATAGCTTTACTATTAGGGTTTTGTTTTCTGGGCTCTAATGGTCTGTAAGAGATAGATTAGGGGGCTGCATTTTGGCGATTGTATGAAAATTGGAGGTCGAAATGCCATCTTATCGGCAGTTTTCCCGAGTTGATACTATGGAGCTCAAATCTCAGCTTTTTAAGAAGCTTGGGCGGCAAAAAGCTGAGAAGTACTTCTATAATCTGAAAAGATTACTCAATTTGAAGCTCAGCAAGTTGGAATTTGACAAGCTGTGCTATAGTACTATTGGGAAGGAAAATATTGCTCTTCACAATATGCTTATCCGCTCGATCCTTGGCAATGCATGTCTTGCCCTTGGCCCGCCTAGCAAAGAGACAGTTACAGGGAACTCGCGGACTAGCAAACTGTCGAGCTTTGGAGACACATTCCCAACATCCCCTCGAAGGGGAAGGTCTATAAGCAGCAGGGATCGGAGATGCAGTGACCGTCCGAGCCCCCTCGGACCTTATGGAAAGATGCCTCCTGGACATATGCAAGAAGTCACTAATTCGTGTGACTTGCAGAGGTCACGAGAGCAGCAAAGTGCTCCAGAGTTGATTTCTATTGGTAGTAAGGCTTTGTTAGAAGTTGCATCCGTGGAAGATGGAGAAGAGGTTGAACAAGTGAGAGCTAGTCCAAGTATTCAAAGTAGAAGCCCCGTAAGGGCACCTCTGGGCATTCCAAGGACTGCTGGTGCTCTTCCCCATAAGACATTTCGTAGTGGTTCTGTGGCTGGTTTTCATCTTTCTAAGTCATACGATCCTGAGTCTTGTCGTGGTAGTTCTGTATTGCCTGATACAAGGTCTTTAAAAAAGCAATTGGAGCCTAGATTGGAGCTTGAAGGCCTTGGTTTGTCAGTGGACTGTACTAATTTGTTGAACAATGGTTTGGATGCATTTCTGAAGAGGCTGATCAAACCCTGCATGGACTTAGCTAGAGCCCGGTGCAGCAATAGGAGGACAGGTCAAGCAGATCGGAGGATTTTTCCTGGTATAAATGGTGTGCTGCAAGAGGAGCAAGTGCAAGGGTCAAACCCATGTTATTTTGCTTCATTACTAGATTTTCAAGTGGCAATGGAATTGAATCCTCGGTTGCTTGGTGTTGATTGGCCTGTACAGCTTGAGAAGACATGCTTTCGTCTCTTGGAAGAATGAACTAATGATTGAACATGATTTCAGTCTCACTGTTGCATTGACATCACCTCTGCAAGTCCTACGTAAAGGATCCACAATCCTCATGAGCCTTTGATACTATTGAAGCAACATAGTTCATCATTAGCGCGCAAATTACAGAAAATACATGAGTAGAAGACTGCAGAGTTTAGTCACAAGTTACAAACAATTCATTACACCTGCTGTGGAGAATAAATTCCATATGCCTTCCCTATCGAGCAAAGTGACAGATAGGTGTCACTATCGAAGCCTCAATTTTATTTTTGTGATGGGTTCATGTCCTATCCATTGAATGTAAACCTTTCGACCCAATTTATATTACTTTCCAGTTTATGAAATCGATATGGTTCTGAATCTTCTGATATATTTACTTTTCTTGTAAATAAAGTGTTAGTTAATTGTTGCAACTATTTATAGTCTTATTTTTCAGTTTTAATAAGCTGATTATAAATTCTTTATTTTTGTATATTATATTAGAATTAATTTTACTACTAATATGAGGATATATGATTGCTTATAATTTCATTGCAAACATGTATCCAATTTTGATATTTTGGATCAGCTACAAGAATATGCAGTTCTGCAGTGAGTGGTGCAGCCTACTGTTTACATTGAAAATCATGATATTTTGGCATTTTTAAAGTGCAGTCTAGGGAGATTTGCTTCCAAAATCTTGCTGATTTGCATTGAGTGGAGCAGCCTAATGTTTTCTTTATCCATTCATCAGATTTATGAATTATTATTCAGTTGGCTACCAAAATTATTTTGCTAAGAGAAGATTCTATAAACCAGGAGAACTTTAATAACAAGTCAGGAAGCATTGGAAAATACATTATTCAAAAGCTTACCTACTGAAAAATATTGGTAGGAGCTACTAGTAACTTAATGTAAACTGTAAGATTATTAAGTATCAGGAAACTCTATTATTCTATATTTATTTCTGACACACTTATAGAATTAGGTTTAATCAAGAAATAATTGAATAGTTTTAGAATTTTCAGTTGCTTAAAAAAATGTCTGTCAGATAATACTGAATAATACACCTTCGGTTTGAAACTTTGAATATCATGTATAACACCCATTGCGAGATTTCTTCTGTTCTTTCCTTAAGACTTGCATCAGTTATTGCAGATTATTTGAATTTTTCAAAATTTTTGGTGCGGATACCAGTGCCAGACTGCCTGTCACTCGGGTCTACAACCGCCACAGAGAGATGGTTTAGCCAGTTTCATTATGGTTGGAGTAATTTTATTTTATTTGGGCTTATTAGGGTATTTTGTTATTTGATAGCCTTTAGGGCTTCTTTTGATATTTTGTTATCTTTGAGAGTCTTTGTGAGATTAGTTTCTTGTTGGGGTCTTTTTGCATTTTTTGGGTCTTATAAATATGTTGGGCCATACACTATTTAGGGTATGCTATGAATGAAAATCTGATTCCTTTTTTTTGCCTTGGTGTGAAACCTTGAGCAAAGGCTAGGCACGAAGCCTAGTTCTCTCCCTCTCTTCTTCCTCTTCTCTCCTTCTTTCTTTCTCCTTCTTCTTCCTTGCTGTCCAGCATTAGCGCTGGTATCAGAGCAAAGGAAACAAAACACCTTCTGGGCTGCTGTGGCCTTGGTCTCAATCCCTCCTTCTGAAGCCGTACTGCTAAGTCCTCCTCCGTGGTCGTCCCATGGGGATCAAGCCTCACAAGGAAGCAACCAAAAAAAAAAAAAAAGAAACTCTTCTTCCCTGTTCCCATGGACAGTTGCAATTTTCTTTCCCCTACCCGCGACCCAACGGAGAAGACTGCCGCCGCGGCCTGATCTCTAGCCGCAGCCACCACCCAAGGCTGGGTCCGAGAAGAGGAGCGTCCCGTGTCCGCGGCCGCTTCGTTGCCGCTTGCAGCTTCGCCCTCAGCCGCCACCGCAGGGCAAGTAACCCTTCCCCTCAAAGCCCACGAAGGACCCAGGCTGTAGTGGGTTACTGGTGCGGGTACGCCCACTAACCCGAATCCAGTTGGGTTGAACAAAAGAAAAGAGAGAAAATTACCTGTTCATCGTCTTTCTTCGATTGCACGCAGCGCCGTCCCGCCTTCACCGCCTCCGCCCTCATTGTCCCACAATCGTCTTCGCCGCCTCTGCCTCACCGCTCCTCCTTCGCCGTTTCTGCCTTCACCTGAACACCGCCGTCCAGACCCGAGGGGATCTTGCGCCGTCGTGAAGCGTCCTCCTCGGTCCCCTCTTCTCCGAACCCTAGGGGACACAACCCCCCTTTCGAGCACCGCCGCCCGAGCCGCGCCGCCTGAGCTCTGCTTCCGCCCTCGCTGCTCTCCGCTTCCCCTTTGCTGCTGCCGAGCTCCACCACCCCTTCGCCCCTCTTCTTCTCCCATGATCGCCACCCCTCTACCTCCCTCTTTCGTCTCTTTAAGGGTTTTGGCATTGAAACCCTTATCGTCAGGCCACACCCGATCCCGGCCACCAACCCATCCCGTCCCTCTCACGAGCCCACCTCTTTTGTCCCGCCCCTTCTTATCGGTCCCAAAACCACTTGCACATCCCTCTCAGGGCCCACCTCCACTCCGGCCCGCCTGCCCCGCCCTCTCTGCTGCAGGCCTTCTAGCCTGCAGGCCTTTCGGGCCCATTTTCAACAGCCCGCCCATCCCACTTCCCCCCTCTTTCGCCAATTCAGAGCCCACACCCCCCAATCTGCAGGCCCACCAAACAATATTGATCAGGCCCACAAATTGCTGAAATCAGGCCCACGAGTTGCTGAGATCAGACCCGCCGAGTTGTTGTGATCAGACTCGATTTGAGCCATTCGACGAGCCTACTTCCTACGCCGCTCTTCTGGTTGTCGCCCAACTCAGGTCAGACCCCTCTATTTCTGAAAATTCTATTTGTTTGTCTAAAATTCAACATCGATGAACTCTTGTGTGCTCTATTAACTGAGCGTACTATGACTTCCACGCATACACCTCAAACAACCCTAAAAGCCTTGTGGCGCCCATCTTTGCCATTAATTGTCAAGCTGCCTAATCTTTGGGAGTTTTTCGAGGCTCCGTGATACCCTGCAACACAGAATACTGCCACTATTTGACTGTAATTACTTGCTTGCACTTATTACGTGATCTCCTACTTGATTTCATTTGCTATGGATTAGCTTTCCGTTTATATTGAGCATATACATTGCGTTCTAGGCATCATTTTCATGCATTAGGTCTGCCTAGGAACTTACCACTATATTAGCTTTGTAAGGCCATGCACAACTTTGCACTCATTATATGCACCTTCGTAATGGCTGTGTTGTCTCTCAGTTAGAATCCCAATTTGCCATGGATCCCAATATCGAAGCCTTGTTAAAGGTTGTCCAAGACTTGACCATAGTGTTCACCCAGGCCTACGCCCGAGACTCAGTTGAGGCTTTCCTTCAGAGGATTATGGGATCCAAAGAAGGTAGTGCCTCCCATTTGGAAGGCCCAGAGATCGAAGATGAAATTCTAGACCACCTAGGATTTGTTCGACAGGCCGACTTTGACACTAATCTTTTCCCAGGCCGTCCACCAACCTACCCTCATCATAGAGCACTGGGTCCAATCCCTAATGTCGATAGGGGTTATCGCCACAATGTGGAATCTAGAGAGCTTCGTGACCATGATAAAGATGTGTTGAAAGGCATTTGGGTTGAAGCTCCCACCTTTGATGGTCGCCTTGATCCAAATGTCTTTTCAGACTACTGGAAAAACAAATATAATAGACAGTTAAGGGAAAGACAACATTGGAAAAGTTCATGGGTTTTCACTACAGAAAATATATTCTTTTCATGTAGTTATTGCATTTTAAAGTGAAGTTGATCTTTGGTGCATAATTTAAAAATTGTGAGATTGGGTAGTTTTAGTTGGTCATTGTAAATTTGCTTTTGTATCTACCTTCAAACCTACTGTGCACTTTCATAGACATATTAATTTGATTTATTTTTCAGATGTGTATATCATATAAAGTATTAGAATTAAGTATAAAATTGGATGAATAATGTTGAAACATTTTTTACATATCTCTACAAGCATTGGAGGTTTACCTTATAAAATGTGCTGCACTTCCTTAAAAGTTTCATATTGATGCAGTCTGTAAAAAGATGCCTGGTTTTGCTATAAATTATCTTTCCATGCGTCTAGTGTTTCTTTTACAAAGCTTTTGTAATTCTAGTGGCAGATACAGTTCAACACAGAAAATTGTTGGAGAACATGCCTTTTTTTTAACATTATAAGAGATATATAATGCTGTAAAGCTTGTTCTTTATTCTTTTTTTTTCCACTCATCACTATATTTGCCAATTACCAATTCTAATTAGGAATCATTTATTATTATGTACAATTGTTGTAACTTATTAGTAGAAAACTTAAGGTGTTACACCCTCTTTAGAATCTCTTCAAAAAGTTGTCTCTTCATCCACTTCATAAGCATCTCTTGTTCTAAATCTTCTCTAGAGATTTAATTCCCTACATTTGCACCTGAATCTGCTCCCACGGCTGCTCCTGCTTCAGGTAGCTGTTGAATGTCTTATCTCGAACTGCTGGGCTTCCAAAACATACCTTTCGCATGTACCAAGGTTTTGGCCTACTAGTAAAGCAAAATATGGTGCATCAATTGTGTTAGGAGCACAGAGAATTAGAAGTATAACCCTTGGTTTCTGCACATGGAGCCAATCCATAGATGTTCAATGTGATTCTCCATGGACGTTTACTATATCATTCCAATAGACAATCACAGGTTTGAACATTAATTTCTAGTTAAATTCTGCATTGCATTCATTTATTTTGCACGAGCTAAGAGAAATGGAAATCATGAATTAAAGTGCTAGTGCCATCAAAGGGGCAAAAATGTTAAAAAACATTTGACTTTCATGCATAATTATATTCTACATTTGTTTTCATTTGTCTGTAATCTGTAACTAACAAAACATTAGCAACATGGAAATGAATTGTTCCAACAACATAACACGACACACAATTTGCTGATTAGAGATGCAAGTCTTAGAAACTATTGCAAGTTGTATTGGAGTATAAAAGTTTGGAAAGTACCTTCTGAGCTGGTACAATCTGCACTCAATGGACTCAGTCCTAGAAATTGCCTCTTCAAAGGGTGATGGTTTTGAGGCTTCACTGGTTTTATTCCAAGTATTTCAGGTATTGTTCTCTCCTATTTCTTTTTATTGGACACATAGTGCTGAAAAGCAATATCCGTTAGTTTAATCAATTTCTGTTTACTGGCAGCAGATGTGGACTTATGCTTAAGTTTAATATACTTGCCTTCAGCACAGTTTTTGAGATTATAATCAATTAATAGCAAGCATGCTCATCTTAAGGTTTTAGCCATCTTCAATTTAGATGTAATTGGCAATAAAGCAGAAAGAAATAAGCAAATAAGAATTTGGAAAAATCTGCTTACCCTTCATATCTGTCTGTTATACAGTTAGTTGTTCAGAAATGGTTAATATGACTTTCTCTGGAGTCACGAGGTACAGCTGCTAATATTTTAGTTCATATATTTTTTTCTTGTAATCGAAACCATGTATTCATATTAACCTGGGACTGGTTTAACTTGATAAACTGTGGGTTTGCCTGATTATGTTTTAGCTGAGGTTGTTCTCAAGATCAGAACATAATGTACAATCCTTTTAGTTTGCACCTGAATTTTTACACTTAGTTCTGCAAACATCTTATTTTAATTAATTTTCAAAAGGTGTGATCTTTCAAAAAGCCAAATCTGTTGTAGTTGAAGGCTCCAGTTCTCTCCCTTCTAAATGACCCGTTAAGTTCATCCACAAGCATTACGGAATATGATCTTGATGTTCTGATCCGAAGATTCTGTCATATAAAGACACAGATACCCACCCCCACTCCCCCCCCCCCCCCCCCCCCCCCCAAAAAAAAAAAAAAGCCAAAAAAAAAACTCTTTTTCCATTTGTCTTATTGCAATTTTCTGTTTCCATGTTCCAAGTGGTAAATATTTTTTCAATGTTCTATGTACACATATTTGCTTAATGGCCTGCAGCATTGAATGCATTGATCTCTGAGTTCCTAGCCAACACTGTTGACTGCAATCTTTTGCACTACCAAAAGAGCCTGGAGGTCTCATTTGTTTTTCTGAAAAGTATTGTTGATTAATATAATAATCTTCAATTGGTTACAAGCTTTTATGTTGAGATTCATGTGTTAAATCTCTACTAAACTTATGACTTCATAGACAGCTCGACCTGCATTGTACACATTAATTTAAGTAAGGCTTTGTGAATGGACTCTAAGATATTCATAACATTCTAGAAATTTGTTACTGTAAATATATCCGAGAATCATTATCCAAGCTATCAGGAGTCAGCATCATAAAACCTTATTCATTAATGATGTGTACTGAATCTGCTATCAAAAGAATTTGTATTAAAAGCTGCCCTTGATTTCATGAGAAATTTTTTCCACTACCTTCTAGCAAGTTCTGTCCAAGTTTCCTTAGCTTTTTCTTTGTTCCTGACCTTAGACACAAAATTAAGCGCTAAGTCCTTTTGGGCCACCTCACATCTTTGTTATATATGCTGCTTCTTCACCTTGACCATAATTTGTGCAACTCCTACTAGTCTAGTATACTTGTTTCTTACCATATCCTATTATCCTTTCGAAGCAGCCAACATATCCAAATGAAAATCCTCACCTTTGCTCCTTTTTCATCAACCAACATATTGAAATGAAAATCATCACCTTTTCCTTTGTTCTCCATCCACCTGGACCTTCTTATTGCCTAGCATATCTTAAAGTATTATTATCATTATATAGATTTTTTTTTTCCAAGTCACGGATCAATATTGATCACAATATAGTATCTCTTTTTCCATCAAGTTTTTTTTTTTTTTTTTTTTAACTTGGGCATCAATTAAATTTTTCAGTTTCATTGAAGACATCTGTATACACTTAATGTTTTGCTGATCATTAGGTCCTTGTCTTATAAAGTTTTTCTTCATTGATCAACATTTGACCTTACTCTCATAAATTGACACCATGATATCCACAAACATCACCTTAATAGACATCTCTATTTGTGGACATCATGCAAATTACGAGTATCTCTGCTATAGTAATTTTATATTTGGTAGTCAGCGTGGTTCATCAAGCTGAAACTAGTATAGCCACTAAGAGCATATCACGGCTTCTTCCCATGGAAGGGGTGGTGCCATGGTTGAGAGGATTTGGTGAGCTCTATTGCATTATATGTTAGCGAAACCAAATAAAATGTTCATGCCTAACATGTTTGTGAGGGCCGCTATTATCAGAAAACATTATTTTTATTTTCTGTGGACCATTAATTTGCAAACAGCTTATTTTTTAGTTTTATGGCCACTCATATTCAACAAATAGACAACCAAAAAGGGTAGGAGGTTTGTTGGGTATCATGGACAATTTACATGGTCCAGTTACTACACACGGACGTTTTGCTCTAAGTTCCTGTTCTGTATAGCTGTTTTACATGGGCTGTGGTGTTTTTTAAGTTATGTGGTTATGCCCCCTTTTAGGGGTTCTTTGGTTATCTGGTTATCATTCTTATCATTGCTTTAGACTAGCCCTCGAAAAACAATATTATAAATTTAGTTGTTCTTTTGGCAACACTAAATTTGTGGCTTTAGATTGAGCCTCTGAAAGCAATGTTTTATATACTTAATTCTTGGTATCACATCTTCTAAATGTACCAATTTGGTTGTACAGTTAAGATATGATAATTTCAACATTCATTGACTGCTAATATAGGCCAGTACCTATGGAAGTGTATATATACGTATACGTATATGTATATGTATGGATGTATATAGAAAAGCAAGGAAATCATAAGACTCCCAAAAATAAGATAGTGGAATTTAAAAGAAATGGAAAACATAACATTCATTAGGGATGACCTTTGAAGAAAAGAAATTGAAAGACATTTGTCATGTTGACTCAGATAACAGATTTTGTGAAAGAATTGCTAGTGAAGTTTCTATGGAATTTAAAGGTGGAAGGCATACTTATTGAGCAATTTGATGTGTTAGATTCTTTAAAAGTGAGCGTGATATGATCTTTGAAAGGTGATGAAATCATGAAACCAATAAATTAATCTGGTTCGCAAGTTTGTGTGATGCAGTCTTGAAAATAAAGTTGTCCTAAATTATTAAAAAGAGTATTGTGATACCTTTTTGTAAGAAAAAGCGATACGCTAAATTGCACTATTGCTGTGAAGTTAATATATTGTTTATACTTCAGATTTGTGGAAGATGGTGATGGAAAGTGATCAACGCAAATGCCAACAGTGTATGGAATCATGTCAGCTTTTTGTCTGGTAGTCTATCATGAAGGAAATTTTCTTGCCCAAGCTGGTGCTTATTTGGATATGCATAATAATCATTAATGGTTTTTATTGTCATGGAGGAAGCATATGGCAAAGTACTGCAAGAAGTAAACTGGTCAGAACAGAGGACGGAGGTATACTCCGGGGCTATGTAAAATTAGTTAAGAAATGTATGGAGTGTTGTATTGTCATGAGAAGCATAAGGTTTTAAATTCAAGGGGCCTATATGAAGGACCAAATTACTTTAGTTATAGATGGACCCACTATTGATATCCAGGTGGAGTTCCATGGTTATGTAATTTAAAGGTAGTATGATATTAGTTGATATTCTAAGATTAAGATTCACTACATATATCCATAGTTATGATTGAAGGCTTTGATGATAATTACTCGAAAATAATCAGCATGAGTAAAAGCATATGTAATGCTGTTCTTATTGAAACTGAAATGAATACAAGGTTGCAGTAAAAATTGCTACTTGTTAATCATATTATCGACAAACTTCTGTTGTCCTGATTTATTTACAGTATACTTGTAATGTAGATTTAAGGTTACGGAATATAAGCTAAACATCAATGTAAATGCATCCATGCGCTTCCATTAATCATACGTACATGTATTTGCATGCACACATACATGTATATGTATACATATTACATTTTCAGGGGGTGGGGGATTGGCAGGAGAAAAAAAAGGAGTCATATGGCAGGCCCTTGTGAGATGCAATTGTTATATGCTGCAGAGGCTTCACCTTTTGCATGTCCAAATGTTACTGTTTTTCATAAATAGTAGATTTGTGTATGTGTGCATGTGTATCCATACATATATATATTTTTCTCCTGATTAGTAAGCTGGATCTTAGGATTTGTTACCTTAAAAAATAATTACAAAAATGAACTATCTTTGTTAACTAACCTATCAGCTATATCCCTATCTCTGATGTTTATGCATATATTGGTACAAGGATATTTCTTTGTTTTATACCTTTCTCTTCTCTTCAGAAAATTTTGTGCATTACTTTTTTGTAATTTCTTGTGAAATTTTGACAATCGTTTCGCATTTCCTTGACTTCCTGGCTGATTTTTCTCAAATGCTGAACTAGTATGTACTTAGTGGTGTGAGAGAATAACTTTCTGTTGTATTACAAACCAAAATTAAGTCCTATAATATTTTTTTCATACCTGAAGAAAAGCTGTCTATATGTTACATCTTTGTTCACTAACCTATCAGCTACACTCCTATTTCTGATGTTTCTGCATATATTAGTACAAGGACATATCATTGTTTTATGCCTTCCCCTTCTCTTTGAAAATTTTGTGCATTACTTCTTTGTAATTTCTTGTGAAATTTTGACAATAGTTTCGCATTTCCTTAACTCCCTGGCTGAGTTTTCTCAAATGCTGAACTAGTATGTACTTGAGTGATCTGAGGGAATAACTTTCTGTTGTATTAAGAACCAAAATTATAAGTCCTATAATGTTCTTTTCATAAACGAAATGTTGTCTATATGGGTATCAAATGCATCTGGATTTCCTGGCAGAACTACTTTTCTTCCTAACATAATTATAGTTATGCATGTCTCCTCTGGCACTTCAGGTCATATGCATGCTAGCGTGGCTTATTTGTTCTTCTAAATAGGCTTTAAGCTTTCTTTGGAGCATATTGGATTCTGATTGATTGGTTACATCAAGCCCCTTAATATAATGTTCTACTTGGGACAACTTGCCGGGTTTGAGTTTGGTCTTGGGGTAGGCCTATTTGAAACTTTTAGATAGGTCCAGCCCATTGTCGCTCATGTATGGTAGCTCTACTAGTAATGGAACAAGGCCCACTTTGCTACCATTGCAACCTCAATCTTGATTTATAGAGGCTATAGTCTGTTTTACTTGAAATGTCTGGAACTTGCGCATGTTCTGCAACCTGAAGAATGAAATCAGGATAAGTTTGGGAAGGACAAAGCTTTTTCAAAAATAGCCCATGATTTCACTGTTTCAAATAACTAAATGGTGACTAGAAGCTGCTAGGGCAGTATAAGTTTGATGGCTGCAATACTAGCAAGTATTTGTCTTAGAGGGTTAAGATTGAAGTAGCTACAGCAAATGGAATGTCTATACCATTGGTATTCTTTTTGGTTCTATTTATTTTAGTAATAAGTACTTCATTTCATCTTTTATCCATTATCCTATCTTTCACTTACCAAATATTTATGCAAAATAATCCCAAATAATCATTAAAGTATCATATGATCCTTGCTTTGTTTATCGATTGATGCTTTAATTCATTTTTGTCATGTTCTGTGGTGGTCCTGCTGTTGCCTCTCATATCTATTGTTCAAAATGTTCTAAATACTACATATATCAACCATTAGACATTCTTCTCTGTTGTTTGAAATTTTATCTTTTTAAGAAATTCCAAAATCTGGGCAAATTTTCAGTCCCACCCCCTCAAAGGGAAAAAAAACTCACCACCGCTGCCACCACAGATTCTTTTCTAGCTGTATATTTCTTAAAACTCAAGGTTCTAGTAACCAAGTAACCAAGTAATCATGTTGCATTAAACTTTTAGATGAATGGACATTTGGTTTATATTGGTCATATTGGATATCTCATGTCCAGAGAAAGAGACCAAGTAACCAAGTAATCACTCAACGTAGATATTCTTCCTAGCAACCAAGTAATCAACCAAAAAAATTGTCTTGTGTATTTAAACTTATGAATAATTTGCTTGCTAAATTTTCTTCCTGTTTTTGTTGTGAGTCCATGTCAAGGGATTCTTCACGGCAACCAAGTAATCACCCAAAAAAGTTGTCTGGTGTGTACGAACTTGTGAAAAATTTGCTTGTTGAAATTTCCTGTGACTTATTGACCTCATTTAGCTTTTATGTGGATAAAATAGACCTCATTTATTTTTTATGTATATAAAACAAACATGTTTCTCGCGTTATCTTCTTTCTAAAATTAAATATATATGAACTGCACTTTTCCTTGATCTAAGTCAAGCACTTGAAAGAAAACTACTCTATCTAAATCAAGTTATTATGGATTTTAATCTTAATCACTTATCTGAAAACTGCATGGTTTGATTTTGTAATGGATAAAGTAATGTTGAACTTTTGTTTCAAAAACACATGTGACTATCTCTGTACCTCCTTTGAGTAAAATTAATGTTTACATCTGACCGTGCGGGTTAGGCTTGAATGGCCACTCCTTGATGGCATATTTGCAGCCCATTTTAGATGTTTGTATCTCCCTTTTTACAGCTGCTTACGTTTCCTTTACAGCCTTACTCACTTGTTTAAGCTAAGAGCACGCTGGCAGTTAGCACACTTTGTTTGGGGAAAAGTCAGGTTCAGGTGCTCCATACTTGGGACAACAAGATAATGCTGCTGCTTGAATTGAACTAACTGCATCCTTTACAAGTTGGCCTTAAATTAATACATAACTGGAAGTTTTCAGATAAAAAGCGTTTTATTTTATTTCAAGCTTGGTCAATGCTTTTACTTAGGAATTGTTCAACCTCTTGTTATGCACATAGAATGTTTTCTGGAGCATGTGGCTCGTATAGTTTGTTTTTTATTTGGCTGCATTCTCACTTTCCTTTGCCCTGTTCAGTGAATGCGATTCTGTGCTGCTGAAAATTTCCCAGTGTGGAAAATGTCAAAGCAATCATAAATTTCAATAATCGTAAAGTGTAAGTTTATCTTTGTTGACATCAGTTTGATTTGTTTTTGGAGTTTGTTCATCAACTCCTTAGACTTTTGATTTTTTAAGGTGTTAACACCGTTATAAATTTGTTGTTAACTACTTATCCGTGTATATTTTTTGATCTATCAGCACAGGTCACTGCCCACATGATGAGGGCATGGAGTGTATTTGAAAACTATGGAAATATGGGATTCCGTCCTTCTAAACGAGCACTTCTGAGGAGGTAATATATTAGTTACTCAAAATAGAACTGCAATGAAGTTGAACTTCTATTGGATACTGCTTTTTCATTAGTAAATTTGTATCATGTTTTCGAGAAAATAGTGCTAAAAAATAACTATATTCGAAGATTAACTACAACATATTTCATTTTTTTTCTGCTGAGTTGTGTTCCACATTCCTATTCTGTGAAAAAAATACGTGGAAAAGAAAAAAAAAATCAACAATTGAAGGTATGTTCGAAAATGAAGTATCATGTAAAATATTTGACCAGTAAATTGAGTTTCCAATATAAATTTGGCATAATATAAATTTATGCCAATAAACATGAGTTGGTATTACAATATGAGGTAGTTGAGCCAGGTCTCCAGCATGTAGGCACCCTTGGTAACTTCTTGACTGTGCCCAAGGATCATATTCCAGAGTTCTTATGTTAAGGAGCTGCTAAGTGAGACAGAGGTAGGGGAGAGAACAAAACGAATTAGATAGAGAGAAAAAGTACCGTGAGATGTGATAAGAAAAATTAATGGACACTGGAATTTATATGATTTGCATTGGTCTAATTGTGAATTTTCTGTTTGAAGGCATGTTCTGAAGTTGATGAAGGTTAGATTGCTTCTGCTTCTGCTACCACCATGGATGGACGCACCCCTAAATATCCATTCTATAGTATCTTATTATTACATGGATTTTGTCATTGTACTAATGTTATAGGAGAAGATGCTATGAGCATTCCCCGTAGTTGCTTTCAGTCATGCTTCGTGGGAGGCATTATATGATGATGCTAAAATATTTTGGGGTGCTTGTGCTTAGAGAATCCATTCTTTCATTATCTTTGGTTAGGCAGGAAATCGATGCTATGTTGGTTATACCTTTTAGAGATGTCTTTTTTTTAATTTATTTGATTGTGTTTGGAAGAGGTTACTTAGGAGTACTACTTCAATGCCTGTGAAAGCAATTCCTGGGAAATATACGACCTCATTTGCTCTGGATAATGTGGTATTTGGTTGTACATGAGCAATGGTGAACCTTCGTAGAGGGTAATGATCTAGTTATATGATCACAGCTCAATGTGAAGGTTAATGAATCATTATGGTGTTTCCTAAATCTGAGAGACAGAAATTTTGGGGGAGACAGAAAATTGGATAATACTTAATGCTGCAATGAGATCTTATAAAGCTCCATGATTTTGAAATTTGATCAATTTAAACTGCTTCGACCTTGGAAAATTTTTATCAGCCACGAGCTATCTACAGGGAGTAGAATCTCTGGGTGCGGTCGACGAACTTTTGGCCCGGGTATTGTACAAACACCGTCCAATTTGTGATGATCCTTCCGGATCCAGATTCTGAAAATTACTCTTAGGTTGGCTTTAAACGTCGTGCTGATCCTCTATGTCAGACCAAAAAAAGTCTTATCTCTATGGTAGGGGCTTGTCTTGGTAATCAGATTTGGATGATTTGATGGAAATCCCACCTTATCCATCTATCATGGAAAATTAGAAATCTTCTGATTTTCGATACTGAGCTGTCTGGGTGGATTTAACGATTGAATGGATCTAGGATGGCTCGAGTGGTACAAAAGAAGGCCATCTTTTAATTCAAGACATCTAAAGAAGACCATCTTTTAATTCAAGACATCTGGGCGATCGGCAGTGATAGAGAAGCTTTCTAAGCTAAGCATATATTCAAAAAGACCAACAAGTCACGAATTGAGTGATTGCTTATGTGGTTTGCGATCCGAAAAGGAGAGCTGTCTACGGCATTTTGTGACATTTGATTTGCTAATTTTATCGAGTGCATCCGTGTCTGTAGTATGACTTGCCGGCTTTAACGCAAACAGAAAAAAAGAAAAAAAAAAGAAATAAAAGAAGAAGAAGAAGAAGAACCAACGACTAAGCTGAAAGCCCGGGCTCGCCTTGAACAATGCCTCGACTAGATGATTCCATTGAAAGCTCACCTTATTATTGATTTAGTTCGTAATTAGGTTGATCACGTAGGGCGTGATCTGGTAACAGAATCTAAAAGCTAGAAGAGAGAGGAGTGTTCCAGATAAAGATCAAACCCGCCCCCTCGATTGCTTCGGTGTATGTACAAGAGAGAGTCAGAAATCGCAGAAAGGGACTACCAGGTGCCACACGGATTGTAGCAGGAGCAGGCGGAGGTGAGAAAAGTAGGAAAATACGGCTTCTCCGTTGCCGAGACCAGCTACTTGATATCGCACTCATCCGGAATATTCCGATCCCATTAGAAGGAGCGGCAGAGGTTATAAGGAGCGCATTCGAGCACCGCCGTCCACACGCCGCTCCTCCCCCTCCCCCTCCCCATCCGGTGATGCCTCCTCCTCCGCCGTTGGATCTTGCTATCACCACCCATCCCCACCGGCGGATACCGCCCGATCTCGGAATCAGTCTTCCGCAGCATCGCCCACATCACGTGCACGTCCTCGTACTCGCACGTCCTCACCTCCTTCCTCAGCTTCCACAATCCTGTAAGTCGTCAATCGAATCAAGTCCCATCGAATTCGAGTCCGAGGGTTCTGATCGTTGGAGAAAAGTGTCATCGGAAACTTACCGGTTTTCCGAACGCCGATGCGTGTAGCCACGTTGATCCAGACTTGCCTCATCGGAATCACCACCCGATCCCACAAGCACTCCATCCCTCCCAAATCCCTTCCTCTCCTTGTATTCCGAATTCCGATAGCCTAGCGACAGAGAGCGAGAGCGAGAGCGCGCGCGAGAGAGAGAGAGAGAGAGAGAGAGAGAGATTGGATGATCTGAAGAAGCAAAGGAGAAAAATTTTAACCAAAATCTCTTTCGGAAGCCCCTCTCGGTCTCCGGTCTCTAAATCTTTTTCCCGGAGCCGGGCTACTTCCCTTCTTAAAAATGGCTCCCGTACGCGTTACTATTAGCGGCGCGGGGGTGGTCCCCGCCGCGTGATGTCAGCGTGTCCCCACCGCGTCTTACTCGACAGGACGCGGACGGCCTTCTCAACCGTACACGTGGAGCGCTTGCGGGCTTCAACTCTTCTCGTACCGTATGGTTCCGCAGAGATATTTGTGTGTGTGGTCGAGGTTTCGCTGTCTACCGTCAGGAAGGGGAGGGCGGCCTCGGATGCCGGCATGTGAGCTGATGCGCGTCGGATCGTACGGCCTAGATCTCGAGAAGATGCGTGAGATCTGGGCTTGTCGCCCGTTGGGTCCCTGTCGGACCTCGTTAGATAAAAAGGACACCTTTTTTGTCGTCGGCCGTCGGGCGGCCCATATATTTCGGATTTTTGAAATAGGAGCGCGGGCCTGATAGAGAATGCCAAGCATCACCACCAAGGTGGTAGCCAGTTGGAACGGGACATTTGCTTCTAACCAAGTGGTTCCAGGTTCGAAACGTACGGGCTTCGATTAAATTTGAGGACCGGATGCCCCGCGCCTGGACACGGGGTCTGAAAGTGCTACTGGTCGGCTGGTAGCCTGGGTGGTGCCAGGTGTGACGTACTCACACGGGGTACTCGTGCCAGGGCCCAGTGGGGTAACTGAGTCGGGGCCACAGGTGGGGAGGGTATGAGTAAAATATGGCTGGGGTCTGGTGAGCTGGGCCTATACCAAACGGTCATTCTGCCCGCATCGAACATGCTCCTGGCGGGTGAGGGCCCAGTGTGGGGCTGCTACGCGGGGTGGGCTTGCCCTTCCCCCTCTTCCCCTTTTTTTCATCATAAAAAAAAAAAAAAAAAAAAAAAGCCAAGCATCCCCCCGGCTCCGGATGTCGCGTTCAAGCGGTCAACATCTGATGACGCGGCGTCTCCTGTTTTGTTAGGTCTATTATTAATTATATATTTAACCAATTGCCGACTGCCACGTATGAGTGGGCAGGTGCGGCGAGGGAGAG
The DNA here is from genome assembly GCF_051530095.1 of Phoenix dactylifera. Taxonomy (NCBI): domain Eukaryota; kingdom Viridiplantae; phylum Streptophyta; class Magnoliopsida; order Arecales; family Arecaceae; genus Phoenix; species Phoenix dactylifera. The sequence goes on from NC_143190.1 coordinate 5,811,938, forward strand.
GGAGTGGTGAACAAAAAACGTCCGCTGAGAGCAGTTTTCCTTTTTTTTTTTTTTTTTTTTAATGCCATGTATGCTGTTGTATCCATAAAACTAAGGATTCAAAATAGGATTAACTTCTTTTCTTAAGAAAGTTCGTCCGTTCCATAGCTTAAAAAACAAAAAAAATTACATAAAGCATCTTCTTTCTCGAGTCATTATTTTTCCTTTTGTCTGTCCTTGGGACTTTTCTTCTTCTCCTTGTTGTGTTCCTTTGTTCTCCTCCGAATCTTCTTGCTCATAAAGTCGTCCATCCCAAGTGTGTATCATGTGGTCATACATTGTATATTGTTTGAATACTACATTATGAAAAATATGCATTAATTTGTCTTAAGTATATATTTTATCGCTTAAAGTATGTAGCAAAAATCTATCGAGTATATCACTTGTATGTACTGTGTATCGGTAATAATGATATGTTGGAAAGTGTACATCAATGTACCTGAATATCCATCAATTTGCTTGGAGGTATGTATTGGATTGCTGTAGGATATGTATCAACTATTAAAGCAGCTTAAAGTATGTATTAGAACTCATAGATGTATATCATCCGGATATGTACTGTGTATTGATTAATATAATATTTTAAAAACTGTGTATCAATTTGCTTGGATGCGTATTAATTTGCCTAGAGGTATATATTGGATCGTTACTGGGTATTTATCAAAAAGCTTAAAACATGCATCAGAACCTATCGAATATGTATCACTTGAATATGCATCGACTTGTTTGGAGATATGTATTGGATCGCTGCTAGGTATACATCAAACAAAATTAAAGCATGTAACAGAAACTCGTCGAGTGTATATCACTTAAACATATACTGTGTAGCACTAAACATGATATTTGGAAATGGCGTATCAAATTACCTGGAGGTATGTATGGGTCGTTAGATGACTAATTTGCTAGATATGAATCATCAAAATATATATTGTATACTGATGAACATATCTCATGGCCACGTAGAGGAAGGGTCTCCATATTTTGAAGGAGAAAATGACTCGAGGAGGAAGAGGAAGGTCTCATAGATGGATGGAGAGAGAAGACGGCTTGATAAGAAAGAATAGAGGATTATGGGTGGACGGTTTTATGGATGATGTTTCATGTTTTTTTTTTTTTTTTTTTTTAAGCCATATATCGGACTCCAGATTCTGCCCCGCCTTCTATTTTAAAATGGATGTGATAGGACGTATAGCAAAAAAGAAAGATCATTCCTTACGATCTCCGAAGATCATTCCTTACGATCTCCGCTGATGCGCGCAGAATTTTATTTGAGAGCGATGGGGAGATGCAAGTGGAGGAATAAAATTTGGAGGAAGCTGGGTTGGTAATTGATGCCGTCTGTCTACTTGTGCAAGGTGCCTGCATTAGTTCCCATTAGTGCCTTGAGATTAAGCTCTCTCTTATCCATATATTGTATTATTTATATATTATATCAAAATTACTAAAGATATATTATTATAGAAATTGTAAGTTGAAAATATGGTCGGTTAATTGTGTTTTTGAAATTAACACTTTTTCTATTAGGTAAAGTTTGATCTCAGAAAAGATTCTTTATGGCATGCATAATTGATCCCACCAATCTCATCGCCTTTAAACTATTTTAATAAACTCATTAGAATTATTGATATATCTCAATTTTTTCTTTGTAAACATATATTTGTAACCCACTTAGTCTTAACAATCCAGGATAGTAGTAGGGATAGAGTGGAAAAAGAATCAAGTCTTTAGTTTTTTTTTTTTTGTGTGTACAAAATGATTATTTCAAGACTTCAATCTATGTCCTAGCACTTGAGATGAGTCCAGACATTCTTTCATTGCCATGATATGCAAATGAAAGACAAAATGGATGGTTGCTCATAACCCACCAGTTTTGTTTATTATTTATATGATTTGATAAATATATTTCTAATATTGATTGACGTGGTTTCATAGGCATACGTCCAATGAAAAAAATAGCCAGTGTAATTATTAAAGGCAAAAGGTGGGATCATGAAGGGACGTGCTAGTGAAAAGTTTGTGGCCAAGTGTAAGTTACATGTGAGCTCTACATAGTATATTTTCATATTATATAATAGATATATTAGAAAAATACTTATTATGTACTTGTATTTATTTGATAAGGAGTATTTTTTTAAACATGGGAAAGATCGGGTCGGGCACAGCCAAGGGTACAACTTGATCTAGTCAGGCATGGGTCAGCTTGACCCGGCTTTTAGGCCGACTTCTCATGCTCGAGCTCGCTACTTATCGGCTTGTTAGGTTTTGAGCTTTTGGATCGGGCCTCGACTTCCCTCCCCCTTTCTCTATGATGGGTTTTTCGAATCTTCGTTATCCTTTCCGATGGCAAACGCGAGCAATCGATCAAAGCGGATGGTGAAGTGGTTCAACGGGGGAAAGGGGCTCAACTTTATCATGCCAGATGACGATGGCGAGGATCTCTTCATTCACCGGTCATCGGTCAAGGTGGAGGGCTACCGGACTCTCGCAAAATCTAAACTATGGACTATTACCCTGATCCCAGATAGCCATGACTATTGTTGGACATCTTTTCAAATTCCAAGGAGCGCTGGATAGGATCTAGTTGGGGAGGCTAGTGGCCTAACCATTATCGTCGATCCATGTCTTTGCAGATCCGGTACTCATTGATCTTAAGCGATTGTAGTGTATCTGCATCGACTGCAACAACCTCGAGGACGTTGTCCGCCACCCTTTGCCCTGGCATCTGTGAACACGGGCCATCTCTTCAGCCCTCATCGCCCAGCCCTATCACCCTTTGTCGCTAGATTGTTGATCGAGGTGCACGATCCATCCTTGTCTAGGGGTAGTATTGTTGGCATTGGGGTGGAGTCACTGATTGTCCCTCTTTTCTAGTAAACCCCTCTCAATCACCGAGATACAAGCAGATGGGAGGCGTCTCTAGGCTAGTGGCTGCATCAAGGCTGTCGGTGTCGCCAACTCTGGTGGTTCTGATGTCGGTGGTGGTCAAGGGGATGGATTAGAGGCAGGATGGAGGGAAGAGACGGGTCATGAGCCAAGAAGATGGAAAAGAGGTATTTTATATTATATTTTATATTATATGATATATATATTTTATTGTATTGTATTGTACTTACTATATTATATATTATATAAATACCGAGCTCGAGTCAAGCTTGGATTGGTTCGATGTAAATCCAAGCTCGGTCTAGCCCTTTAGGCTTAAAAACTAAACCTAGGCTTGTTCGAGATGCTCTGGAGCAAGCCAGGCAGACCATCCGGATTTAAACAGATCTACTTATGACTTAGTATATTTGATGATGGTTTATTAATTATTGTTTTTAAAAAATGATTACTTAATAATAATGCAAATGATAATTATACGTACACATTCTTGAGAACTTTCCCTGTTCTCTTTCCCAAAAAGAGATCTAAACTTTTTTTTTTAAGGAAAAATAAAAACAAAGAGAGATTCCTTAGAAAAAAAAAAGAAACGAAGGGAAAATACAAAAGATGGTGTATTTATAGAAAAGGAATATTTTTAGATGCAAGGGAAGGACAAAGATGAGTCTGTGTGTGTATATATATATATATATTAATATCATTGTCATTCAATTGTCAATAAAACTCTAGGTTTGCGGTCAACTTGAGGATTATATCATATTAGAAGACAAAAGTAGGTGCCAGAGCAAAAGAAAAAAAAAAGGCTACAGGGTGCCACTTGGTTTCTCCGTCCGTGGCTCGTACGTTGGTGTGACAAAGGTAGGATAAGAAATCAAAACAAAGCCACCAATTTCTCCAGAATGCCATGTTGGATAGATAACTCCGGGATATCGTTTTCTCAAAAGATAAAAATACAAATTGACCGGCCATCCATTCTTTCAGTCCTTAATTTTGCTTGAGCTTCCAAGGCATGGATCAAATTGCCAAGATCTCTTCCCTTTCTTCTCCATTTTACTTTTTACTTTTTTAAAAACTTACTTTTTACTTAATTCTCATCACTTACTATATATAACATCAAAATTTTATAGATTAAGAAGATAAAAAGGAAATATATATTCGAAAACAAAAGTACTTTTGGGGAAGAGAGGGGGGTGGTCTGCCTCTTAAGAACTTATTTTGGCATTATAAGATCCTTTGCAAAAGAGACTACCGAGCTAGTATTTTTTGTAATGGCAATTTAGGCATTAGTTCTAATAGTATTATCACCTTAGGATGCTGCACAATACTTTTTTTGTTGCCTCGAGATCCATTTTGAATTACAAGGAGGTTTCCTATCTTTCTTTTGATTACCAGAAAGAAAAAAAAATCATAAACCAAAAAAAAAAAAAAAACAAGACATATGATCATCCTATTATTTTGCTGATTTTTCTTCCACCTTGATATGTGCTACATCTTGCACTTTCTAGTAACCTCTCGTTAGGGTTTTCCGTCACAGTAAATTTTGAAGAATATGTTACACGTTGGGATGTTTATATTCATTAATTATCATTTAACTATATATATATATATATATATATATATAGAGAGAGAGAGAGAGAGAGAGAGAGAGAGAGGCATTAAACTATTCAGGGTGGTTACAGTAGTTGTCATAAAGCTCATCATGAAAATATTATATAAAAGATAGAAATAAAGACACATCTAAAGGAAGATCAGCATAAAAACACATCTACTTTGCCTAGTTGCTAATTTTGTGCGCGGTTATTTCTAGGTCTATGGGGTAGAAGCATGGCTGTTTTTTGATTTTTTTTGATCAAATAGAAGCATGGTTGCTGAGATTGCAATTTGGCAAAAATCTTAATATCTCATTCAATGACCAATTAATCAATCCATGCTAGGGCAATGAAATGGTCACACCTTAAACGGTTGGAAGTGAATTCATTGATCTCACTCACCATTAGTTCCAAGTCCACTAATTCCGCCAAAGCATGATCCACGAAACTTCTACCTAATCATTTCAAAAATAAAGAGAGAATAACTCATGAGAGGAATACATATATATATATATATATATATATATATAATTCTTTTTATTATATTTTGAAATACTAATATTGTAGCCTTGCTTATTATCGAGTTTGTCCAACTAGCCAACCAACCAATCCTCACATAGCTATTAAAACCTTTCTCCTTCCATTCAATTTCTCCGAACAAGGCTACTCGCAATTCCCTAATTGAAGGCGGCGCAATCCTGCCGGATGTTGCCACCGGAGCCGGTCTTGACTCCGACTCGGCCGAGCTTGGCGATGGCGGCGACGAAGGCCTGTTGGAAGGCGAAGGAGCTTTGGGCCCAGGAGTTGACGGTGGACCTGGACCTGGAGTCCGTGAAGAGGACCTGGTCCGAGGTGAAGAGGCCCATTCCTTGCAGCAGGTTAAGGAAGTATTGGTTATCAAAGATCCGGGGGCTGACGGGGTCCATGTTGATGGCTACGGTGGGGTCCACATTCTGGGGACAGATGGCCCGCAGCTGGGAAGCGTACGTCGTGTTAAGGGTGGGGTCCACTGGGTTCCCCGCGCTGAAGCTGTAGATGCGGTTGGCGAACTTGTTGCAGTGGGAGAAACCCACAGTGTGCGCGGCTGCAGCACAATTGGAGGAACAAAAGATTATATTAAAAAAAAAAAAAGAGAGAAAGTTGGCAAAGCAAAATGATATCTTATACCTCGGTGCAATTTTGGATGTTGAAAGATCTTAGCAGTCTAATAATTTTTTTTGTGATACATTTATTTCGATAATTCATATAGCAAGTGAATGGTTCAAAGAGATTTTTGACTGTTATTAACACAACTAATGCCTACTTGGGGAGATAAATATGTGCTTTCTGAGATAATTTATTTAATTTCTTAAAATAGGAAAATTTTATGAGATCTCAAAACATCGGAAATTTGTCAACACTTGCAAGTAATAACATTACAAAGGTGATATCCTAACCAACCACAAAGATTTAGTGTTTGAATGTAAGGAAGGAGCTAGATTCTTGTATATGGTTTGAGAGAATTGATGAGCATTACAATTACCCCGAGTTCAACATTTGGAGTTGGAGATGCGCCTTCAAGGACTCAAATCAAGAACCTTTGCTTGTTAACTGAGGTGGCATGAACACTAAAGCATCATCCATGTCACCAGAAGAGCAATATTCCAGCCATCCATTTCTAACTAACATCCAAATCTATATGGTCCCACCACTATTTGAGACCTATATAGAATATAGCCATTCTGCAATGATAGATGTGAGGTTACAGCTATTATATAAGTTAACCCTAATATATATTATTGACCTATTCTATACTTGCTTAGATTATTGGAGTCAATTGATTAGTTAGATGATATTACTTCTCAAGTTTGCTAGAGATCACAAGTTTGAATCCTTTTAGTTTATTTTTTTTAAAAAAATTATTCCTAGTTGTCTACTATCTTCATTTATCCCTCCAACCTAATATACATTGCGATCAATTCTCTATCAATTGAGGTCATGCTGATAAGTATGAACAATATAAAATTGTTCATTATGTTTGTGACTTGTACGGAATTTTGCAACTAGACTTTATATAAGACATTGATGTATGCATATCTTTTTAAGCATCAAGAGCTTATTATTTAGTTCTATGTTGCTTAAATGATTTTTCTTAGAGTAGTCAATAATGTAGACTAGCTATATTATCAAATTTATTTGATGGATAACAAGCCAAACGTTATCTATAATTTCTAAATAAAAGTTACACTTAGAAAAGTCAAGATTGAAGCACCATGCCCACAAGAGTGTGTTGGCTATGCCCCTTTGGACGGCACGCAAGCTCCCATGCATTGCTATCATGCACCAACATGTCAAAGCATAACTATTTTTTCTCAAAAATCTTATGCGTGTGCATAAGTACTGTAGCTCATCATACTTTATGAGAGATCAATAGCACAAGCAAAGAAAATTCTATAGCAATTATATTTAAATATTTGCTAAAAATTAATTTTGGTCACAATCCAACATTATCTGCCAACTATCAGTTCTCACAACTAGAAATGAATGAGATGCAACTCTCAATAATAGTATAGGATATGCATTGAGTTCATGCTGAAATTCGGGCTTACATATCTTTTGTATTTGGTTTTCATAATGCATATATTGGTTTCATTTTTTTTCTTAGTTATTCCACAAGACAATTTCCTCTTCTCTCTTCATATACCTTCAAATAAATAAATAGATAAATAGAGAATTGAGTCGGAGCATGCATGTTCTCAGACATCGTCAAAATATTAATTTTAAACATGGAAGAAATGCAATGGATAGAATGCATCCCACTCCATTTAACCTTGAGGGTCTGACATTAGAATAGCCTAATGTCATCAAAGATATCAAGCTTCCTCCAGTATATGTGCCCAACATTATTAGCTTACTGCAATTCCCATGGAAATGTGGAGGACTCCGAGCTATTAATGTTTGGCTCTAGACTAGAAACCAGGAAAAGTTGATCGATGAGTGAATTAGTTCTTATCTTTCCGTACCTGAAAGTGCTATCATATCCGTCTGAGTGAGTCCATTAGCCGCGAACAAGGTGTTCAGCTGGACCAGATCGAATTCCGGTTGCGGTAATCTCCCTTCCACGCTATCCGCGGTCGAGCTCAGCCCGTCCAACCTCCCCAATTCCACCGCATAAGATGGCCCACCGGACTATCTCCGCAAACATCAAAACCAGCCACCAAAGCTCGTCATTCAGCAATATTCGATTCCTACGCATACTTGATAACACCCTTATCCCAGCGGAAGGAGGGCGCGGGATTGGATATTTCGGATTGTGGGTGTACTGAATAATTAGTATGCAGAATATGAGGGACTAACCATTGATATCACATCCCGAGTGGCCATCACGAGGATATCCGCACAGGACACCCTATTCCGGCATCGTGGAACGGCATCGATTGCCGCCTTGGCCTTGACAACGGTATCAAATCCATCGCCGGCCAGGGATAGGTTATCGGGGTGGTCCTTCTCGGCCCTGTTATTCGCAGTGGATGCAATTAGCACTGAAGCATCACAGCCCTAGCATGCAGCAGCAATGATTTAGAGAAGGAACCAAACAAAGTAAGTAAACGTTATATTAGAATCCAACTCTTTATTTTTTTTTCTTCTTCTGCCAAGATGTTACCTGGACGAAACAGTCATGGAAAAGGAGGCGAATGGTCGCGGGGACGGTAACGAACGTCTCGTCGAATTTAGTCTTGACGACGTTTCTCACGATGCTTTCAACATTTGGGCAGACGTTGGCGTAGTAGTTCTGCCGGAGTTGAGCTGAGCCCAGCTGAGGAAGGAGGCAAATGCCAAGGAAGAACAGCAGCGAGGCCAATCCAAGGTTTCCCATCAAACGGTATCGAAGGAGAGAACAAATGAGAGAAGGCGGGAGAGATTGGGCTGTGAAAGTTGGAGTGGGGAAATGTGGAAGGGAGGGCTGAACTGATCTGGTTTTAAATCGTCTACAGTTGAGCAACGAGAGAGACTTGAGAGCTCGGACGGGTTCCTCTCGCTCATGGCTGACTTCGCCTTCAGGATGACGGGTTGGCTCATGCGAGAAATGGGAACTGAAATTCAGAAGGACGGATGCTAGGAGTGGTTGGTGGAGGGTGACATGGAGGCATGGAGCTAGCTTTTCTTGACGTGGTTTGGTTGGCGTGGAGCGGCTTCCTGCTGGTTTCTTAAATCTGTACTCGTGCTCGAGACTAGGTCCTTGGTATCTTTGCCTGTGGTTTTGGATGACTTTTTTAAAAACCTTTGTTTTCTTTTATTATAGAAAATTTGTTATTTAAATTTACCATTTGGAGGCAGGCTTTGGCTATGAGAATAATAATAATAATAATGAGTTAAAGAGTGCGGAGACAGAGTTCGAACTCAGAATCTCTGCTCTGATACCATGTTGAAATAACCACTTGTTCCAAAAATTTAAATTGATCGAATGAGATAGGTTTATTTATATATTTTATTTTTTTTTATAGAACGTTTGTCAAATATGAACGAGTAAAAGAATAAAATAACAAGCCGCCGATCCCATGAATCCAAATTTTTGGCGATGTATCATAGGATGGCAATGAGCATTTTCTCATGATTCTCTCCAATGAAGCATGACTAACAAATGAAAGATGAAAAGAACTCTACAACACAATGTTCAGGCGACCAATCTTGAGAATCACTTTTTTAATTTTGTTTTGCATGGTATCTCACTTATATCGTTGGGTGTTCAGTGTTCTCATTAACAACAATCTCTAAAATCTCCTTCAAACAAGATCACCATAACTTTCAAGACCCTCTGTATTGTTTCCAATTTTCAATAACAAAAGTCACTCTGAATAGATGGAAGGCAGAGGAGCTCTAGGCCCAGGAGTTGATGGTGGGCCTGGACCGGGACTCGGTAAAGAGGCTGTGCCCCGAGGTGAAGAGGGCCATCCCCTTCTAAAGGCTCTTGCAGTACTAGTTGTCTGAGGTCTAGGGGATGATGGGGTCCATGTTGATGGCTTTGGTGGGGTCCACTTTCTTAGGGCACGCAGCCCGCAGCTAGGATGCATGTCCCTTGCTTAAGGTAGGGTCTGCTGGGTTCCGAGAGCTAAAGCCTTTTGATTGGCAAGGAGATCCAGAAGGACCACCAGAATTTATGAAAATAACAAAACAAAAATCTTCTGCTCATGAAGGACCTCTTTGCATGAGCCTTTACGTCATCCTCCAACAGCTCCACCTCTCCTCCCCTCGTTGTCATCTCCACCTCCACCGTTACTATCTGTCGCAACCATCTCTATCACCATTTGTTATCTAGGAGCAGGTATCTAAACTGAAGAGAGAGAAAGAGAAAGAGAAAGAGAGAAAAAAGAGGAGGGCTTGATCTTGAAGCTCAACTAATATGTGGCATATCAACTGATATCCACAATGATATGCTGAACTCAACTATGCTGAGATGAAGCTTGCAGCTCCACTGATACTCCACTGATACACTGACTGATACACTGATACGGAATGCTGTGTAGAGCTGGAGCTGAGATGGAAAAGAAGAAAGCTCAACTACTAACTAAATTCAGTTAATCAGTTAGACTTGGATTCAACTGATAATTAAATATAGTTAAATTCAGTTATACTTATTGAGCTCAGTAGCTGAGCCAGAATAGAGTTGTATTACTGAGTTAGTTAAGTTAGTTTTAAACTTGCTTATAAATAGTTATCTTCATATTGTAATATGTGTAATTTTTGGAAGAAATAAAACTTTAGTCTTCCTCCTCCTATCTTTTTCTTTTCTGTTCAAAGTATCACATATTTTTTATGGTATCAGAGCAAGTTTCCATGACTAATGCTACGTCTGATTCTTTTCATTCATCTTTCCCTTCAAATTCTTCTGATGATCAGTCAAGTCCTTACTTTCTGCATCATGGAGATAATCTAGGTACCATTCTAGTTTCACAAATACTCACTGGAGAGAATTATCCAAGCTGGTGCAGATCAATGGAAATGGCATTAAGGGCAAAAATAAGATTGCCTTTGTCGATGGATCACTTCCCAAGCCAGATTCATCTGATCCATTACTTCCAGTATGGATTCGATGTAATGATATGGTACCTCATGGATTCTCAATTCAGTCTCCAAAGAACTCGCTGATAGTGTTCTGTACATCAATGCAGCTAGAGATGTTTGGAGTGATTTACGAGAAAGATTCTCACAAGGTAATGGACCTAAAATTTTTCAAATTCAGAAGTCTATTGCTTCTTTATCACAAAATCAGTTTAGTGTTAGTTCATACTTCACTAAGCTTAAGGGTCTTTGGAGGAATTGTAGAATTATAGACCAAATCCTACTTGTTCTTGTAGTGCAATGAAGCAATTGATAGAATATCAAAACCAAGAATGCACTATGCAGTTTCTAATAGGATTAAATGACACTGACTCACATATTCGAGGTTAGATCCTCTTGATTGATCCTCTCCCCTCCATAAACAAATTGTTTTCACAGGTGTTACAAGAAGAAAAATAGAGAGAGATTACTTTCTTTGTCAATCCAAATATGAATAATGCAGCATTCTTGAGTAGATTAACCTACAATAACGCTTCATTATATCCTACCAGATCTGGGGCTAGTCAGTTTTAGAGAAGAGAATGCCCCATATGTAGTTACTGTGGTATGACTGGGTATACAAAGGACAAATGCTACAAGTTACATGGATATCCTCGTGGCTATAAGCCTAAAACCAGAGGATCTCAAATTTCTGCTAACCAGGTCGCTTCCCAAGATGCATCAAGGCAGTTCAACAATATTCTATAGCTTTCATTCACGATGGAACAATACCGGCAGCTACTTGGACTCATCAACCATTCCTCCGACACTACTCATAATACTAATCCCACAGCTCTCCAAACTTCAGTGTTCCCTTTCACCAGAAGCATCTACCGCTTCTACCTCTAAAATTGAAAATTCAGTGGTCAACATGGCAGGTATACATCCTCATTTTTTATCCTCTACCTCTGTTTCTTTTCCTAAACATTGGATAATTGATACAGGTGCCACCAATCTTATGGTGCACTCACTCTCTATGTTAACAACCATCACTTCTAAAGTTTCTATATTTGTTAAACTTCCTAATGAAATTTCTGTCCCAGTAACATATACAGGCACTGTCAAACTTTCAAAATATATTACCCTCACCGATGTTTTGGTTGTTCCTTCATTTTCTTTCAACCTAATCTTTGTCAGCTCTCTACGAAAACAGATATCATGCTGTTTAATTTTCTTGTTTGATTACCTATTCATTCAGGACCTGTGCACTTGGACAATGATTGGTTTGGCTAATGAACAAGGTGGCTTATACTATATGGTTCAAGACTATGTTGTTAAATCTAACAATGTTTGTAAACCATCCGTTAGTAATGTCTTTGTCGATTTGTGGCATTGCAGATTAAGTCATCCTTCTTCATCTAGAATACATTTTTTATATGATTGTATCCCTGATATTGCAAATTCCAAGTTACAGCATTGCATTGTTTGCCCTTCAGCCAAACAACATAGATTACCTTTCACCATTTCATTGAATAAATCTCAATTTCCTTTCGAACTCATTCATTGTGATGTGTTGGGACCATAATTGATGATTTTAGTCGATCCACTTGGGTTTTTTTATGAACTCAAAGTCACAAACATAATCCTTGATACGCTTATTCTTTAACCTAGTAGACTTAATTTGGTACTAAAATTAAATCTGTATGCATTGATAATGGTGCTGAATTTAATCTTCATGAGTTCTTTAATTCAAAGAGAGTCATTCATCAACGCTCATGTGTTGAAACTCCTCAGCAAAATGGCACGGTAGAAAGAAAACATCAGCATCTTCTCTAGAGTATTAAGGTTCCAATCCAATGTTCCTCTTAAATTTTGGAGTGACTGTATTTTGACAGCCACTTACCTCATTAACAGATTGCCATCCCCTTATTGTCCGACAAGTCTCCTTATGATATCTTATTTTCTTCAAAACCTACCTATGATCATTTCAAAACTTTTGGCTATTTGTGTTATGTCTCCACTCTCACATGACATAGAACTAAGTTTGATTCTCGGGCTGAACTAGCTATCTTTCTTGGTTTTCCTTATGGGATGAAAGGTTACAAGATTTATAATTTGAAATCCAAATCATTTTCTGTTTCTCGAAATGTTGTTTTTTATGAGCACATTTTTCCATTGAAACAGTTTTCTTCTTTATCCTCAGAATGCTCTAACTCCCATTTCATCATTCCAAATTCTGTACCTGACATATATCCCTCTCCAAATCCTCTTTTGCCCGTTCAATCAAATTCCAATTCTTCTCTTCAACACTCTTCATCAGAACCTTCTTCACATCTAATAGAACCTCTCATACATTCACATCCTACGTCTGAATCAAATGTTTGGCCGTTAGAAGATCCACTAGAAATAGAAAACCACTCTCTTATCTTTAGCAATTTCACTGTCAATTAGCTACTCATTCCTCTGCTTCTCCATCAAAATCCATGGTGATTGGTTTTGCTCCTTTACCAGATAATCAGTATGACATCTCCCTTTTTCTTGACTACAATAAACTCTCTCCTGCCTACAAATCCTTTGTTCTTACTGTTAGCAATGAGGCTGAACCCACCTCATACAAATAGGCTATTCAATGCCCTGAATGGAGAGAAGCCATGGCCAAAGAGATAGCTGCTCTTGAACAAAATAATACTTGGACTATCATTGATTTACCACCTGATAGAGAGGCCATTGATTGCAAGTGGTGTTTACAAGATAAAATTCAATTCTGATGGTACTGTAGAATGCAAAAAGGCACGCTTAGTTGCTAAAGGATACACCCAACAGGAAGATTTTGATTATTTTGAAACCTTCTCACCCGTGGCAAAATTGACTTCTATCAAAATTCTTTTGGTTGTTACAGTTGTAAACAATTGGCATCTTCATCAACTTGATATCAATAATGCCTTTCTCCATGGTGATCTGAATGAAAAGATTTACATAAAAATTTCTCCTGGCTTTGCTAGCAAGGGGGAGTCCAAAGTTTGCAAACTTAACAAATCCCTCTATGGTCTGAAACAGGCTTTCAGGCAATGATTTTTCAAACTATTTCAATTCTTTTTAGTCACTGGTTTCGTACAATCCAAAGCTGACTACTCTCTTTTTACAAAACAATATAGTTCATCATTCATAGCACTTTTAGTGTATGTTGATGATATCATCTTGGCCAGCAATGATCTTACTGCTATTGATAATCTTAAAAATAAAGACTTAGGAGAGCTCAAGTATTTTTTGGGGCTTGAGGTTGCAAGATCCAGTGAGGGCATTTCCCTATGTCAGCACAAGTTTACACTTGATATACTCTCCGATATTGGTTTTCTTGGTGCTAAGCCGGCTAGAACTCCTATTGAACAAAATATAAAGTTAGTTAAAAATGCCGGTTTACCTCTTGCTGATGCTACTAAGTATAAACGTCTCCTTGATCTCTCATATTGCTTACAAGTTCTTAGTCAATTCATGGACAAGCCTCATCTTGACGCTACCCATCGTATGCTAAGATATCTTAAAGCTTTCCCTAGTCAAGGCTTATTCTTTCCATCTTCTTCTCAACTACATATCAAAGCTTACTCTGAGTTGGACTGGCCTGGTTGCCCAAAAACGAGGAGGTCTCTTACAGGTTATTGTGTGTTTCTTGGTAAATCTTTAATCTTATGGAAATCTAAGAAACAATCAACTGTGTCCAGGTCATCTGCTGAGGCTGAATACTAGGCAATGGCCTCTACCAACTGTGAAATAACTTGGATCAAATATATTTTGGCCGATCTTAGGATTCCACACCCTAAACCTGCTCTGCTGTTTTGTGATAATCAAGCAGCCCTGTCTATAGCTACTAATCCAGTTCATCATGAAAGAACCAAGCATATCGAATTAGATTGCCATCTGATTCGAGAAAAAAATATAATCTGGACTCATTCACACCTTACATGTTCGTTCTCAATATTAATTAGCAGATATCCTCACTAAAGCACTTAGCTCTGCTCAATTTACTTTTCTTCTATCCAAGATGAGCATTCACAACATTTATTGCTCACTTGAGGGGGAGTCTTGAAGCTCAACTGATATCAACAATGATATATTGAACTCAACTATGCTAAGATGAAGCTTGTAGCTCCACTGATACTCCACTGATTTGCTAACTGATATACTGATACAAGATGCTGTGCAGAGCTGGAGCTGAGATGGGTAAGGAGAAAGCTCAACTACTAATTAAATTCAGTTAATCAGTTAGACTTGCATTCAATTGATAACTGAATACAGTTAAATTCAGTTGTACTTACTGAGCTCAGTAGCTGAGCCAGAGTAGAGTTGTATTACTGAGTTAGTTAAGTTAGTTTCAGACTTGCTTATAAATAGCTATCTTCATGTTGTAATATGTGTAATTTTTGGAAGAAATAAAACTTTAGTCTTCCGCTTTCTATCTTTTTCTTCTCTGTTCAAAGTATCACTTCTTTGTTACTTGATCCCGAGAGGGAGGAGAGACTGGTTGAGGAGGGACACTCGCAAATATAAAGAGGCGGGGAGCAAGGAAAGAGGGGAGGGGTTGGCAAGCATGAAAAGGCGACATTCTTGATAATCTTATCAAGGCTGGGACCGAGGATGCATTCAAGGTGGGAGGAGCCCCATGGGCTAGGTAAAAGCCATGGCAGATGTCAGAAGAGATCAAACTAGAGTGACAATCGTTGGAGTAACATAGGAAAAGTCAGAAAGAGTGATAAAGATCGCCAGCCTAGACTAAAAATAGCTTTAGATCTAGCCAATGATGATTGGCTTTAAGAGCATCCGAAGAGGAGAGAGATGGGCAAAGGGAGAAAGGAGGAGAAAGAGAGAAATAGGAGAGGGAAGGAGAGGAGATTCGATTGCCGGCCGGAATCGGCCGACCGTCGGGAAGACATACTAGATGGGCGCTTATTTTTGCAAAAGGATGAAACCGAAAATGGAGGGGAAGGGAAGGGAAAGTACCTCACCCAAGCTCGATACCTTCAGTTTTGAGAGCGGAAGTCGTAGATGAGGTTGGCAGACCTGTTGTAGTGGAAGAATTCTAAAATATGGGTAGTTGCAAAGTTCGATAAAAAGAGAGGATCAGCTTAATTTCCATTTTTTGTTTACATGACATTATTATTTATATTTATGTAATACAAGTTTGTTTGCAATGGTTTGTTTGTTTTAAATGTGTACTTAGATGCATATGTTTGGGAGCCGTTCTTAAAATAAAGGAAAAAAGAAAAACTAAACTGATGTGTACTCAAATGTATAATCTTGAAAAATTATAATCAGCTTCAATTTAATGGGTGAAAAGACACCTACATACAAAAGCCAAACTAATAGTTTTTGGTTGCAAGATCTTCTATTGTTTCTTACTTATGATGGTTTCTATTGTTCATACGATGGCCATGGAACCATTCAGGGGTCACTAAATGAAACATGAGAAACAAATTTACAGAAAAGCCCAGATTTCGTATTTGCATGGTTAATGGAATTTGATCATCAAATTGTCTATGGTTTATTGCTTATAATAATCTTCAGCTTCCATACAGTGAACCATTTGTCACTATATGAAACATGAAAAAAAAGGTTTATATAGCAAGGTCCAAATTCTATGAACCAGCCCGGGTTCACCATATTAAGCATGACTAATGAGATTTGATCATCAAATCTTCGGTGACTTCAACCTTGGAAACGCAGTTTGGTGGGTTCTATGTCTGTTGAGTGATGAAATAATAGATGACACTCTTTGAAAAGAAGAAGAAGAAAGAATATGTTTGGAAGAGATGCTGAAGACCATTTATCCAAGAGGCTATTTTGCTGGCACTGTTAGAATTGCCAATGTATGCGGCTACAAATTTGTGAATTCAGGCCCAATACCCAATTGCTCTCTCTCTCTCTCTCTCTCTCTCTCTCTCTCTCTCTCTCTCTCTCTCTCTCTGTGTGTGTGTGTGTGTGTGTGTGTGTGTGTTAATTGGAGATAAGCTGAACGGAAGCCACATTTTGAGGCTTGACATATGACCGGCCAAATACTAGTGGTTTACGAAAAGAAAGACCGATTACTTTGTGGCAGCCGCACGTACGCCGGCTCATGAATGGCACGTTCACAGTGTCTCACGTCTCGTAGGCTATGCATGCCATACGTTAAAACTCGATTGCTTATCTTATTTGTACTAATTTTTATTTTATTTTATTTTTATTATCTATTTCAATACTAATAAGAATGGTTTGTGTTTTAGTGCAACTTTACGTTGAGCCTTAAGCTTTATATATGAGTTTATTTTGTAGTTGGAGTGGGATGTTGATATTTTTGTTTGTAGCATAATATTTTATATATAAAATAAGAGAAAATTACTTGAAGAGAAGGAGAAGGTGGAATATGTTGGAGAGACGTAAGACTTCCTTACGAAAGAAAATCAAATTATTTATTTCAGTTTTTATTTCTTTTTAAATAAATTTATTTTTGCTTCCAAATTTTTTATTTCATTATTACTTCTTTTTGCAATTTTCTGCAAATATTTTTTTCTTGTATTTAATATTTGTTCTAGATCTTAGACGGGCATAATCGATCTACTCCGAATAGTGTGCCATTGTACAATGCATGGACTAATAATCGAAAGAGTGAACATGGAGGCTTGGATGCCAAATGAAATTGGACCAGGAAAAAATATTGCCAAAGCAAAGTTTATGTTCGAATTTTGCTGGATAATTGGATCCTCTCTAGTTCGATGTCGGACAAGAAAAATCAGTTTTTTGATTTCAGATTCTCTCCATAATAGATCCTTATAGGTCCTCTCCAGACCACCGGGAAATTTGAGAGGATCCCAACTTTTTATTTTCTCTCTTTTCAATGAATATTCAATAAAATTAGCTCATTTAGGTAGTCTGCAAGCTTAGATTAAACATACACTTTTGAGCCCATCCATCTATAATGCCCATATTTATCAGTAGAATCTTAACTTAGTATCAAAACCCATTGATTTTTCTTGCCTATGTAAACCTTCACACACATGCTTACTAATCTATATATTGCTTTTCATTTCAGATTCTATCCCTCAAAATCTACGCGTGAGAGAAAATATTGAAGAATAATAGTTCCATATCGGATAGATTAAAAATTCTAATGATGCTTATATACTCTTAGACTCATCTAACTAAATGTATGGATTTTTAGATAGGATCTTAGAATGATTTGTTTGCTGCTTGCATAATGGATCCTAATATACCTAGATTAAACATACATGGCTGAACCCAACTTGATCACTAGGGATAGAAACTAACCTAGTTGTCGTGTAAGCATTGACATACACCCCCATCACATATTCACTTTACAACTTCATAAAAATCATAGTTTATTATTAATAATTTCATTTTTTTTGCCATGCCGTAGTCTTTGAAAACAATAAATTATTATATGATGCTTCATTCCATCTATATTATTTATTCTTTTAAGAATGACGTTTCATGAATTTGCAGAAACCACATAAATAATATAATTTTAAAATTATTTTTTTATCTTTTTTATCTAGATAAATGTATAAGTTCAAACTATAGTGTAATTAATTCCATGACTATTGTATCAAGAAATTATAATTATGATATATTATTCTTGTTTTTCCTTTTTCAGCTTTTGGCCCTCATTATATGACCAAACTGAGCTCGCCAGAAGCTCTAGATCTATACATGATTATATAAATCCCAAATCCAATGCGTTAAACACTAAACTCTTGGTCATTATGTGAATAAGAATCCCATCCTAATAATCTAACAAGAGATATTAAGTAAATCACGACAAGAAAAAACCATAATTAAACAAAGATTTCCTCGTTGCAGAGATTAATCCCATCCCCGTTGGCAAAAGCCAAGAACTAGTGTCCAAAGGGGTTTCCTTACATGAACCAAAAGCAACCATGTCTGAGTGACGGCAAGGCCACATGATCTTTAGATCTTTCCAAAGCAACATATCTCCTGTTCGTGTTCATTGAATCTCCATCTTTTTATTCCTTAATTCCAGAGAAATGGACAAGAAGGACGGCCAAGGCCAGCCAGGCCATGTCCCACCCAAGAAAGAGTAATCCCAAAGCTATGTCAACCAAAAGGATCCTATTCCTCGAGACCAATTGATGAACAATAAGAAGCAATAACAAAAGTACTCGATGATTCAGCTCCAAGCGTAAGCGTGACTTACTGACTTCTAGGGGCAAGACACCATGTGTTGCCACGATGCGAAAAGGGAGGCATTGGGATTGATATTATCATTATTACTATTTCTTTAGAATCTCTGTGTGATGCAATGCCCAAGGCCACAAGAAGACTGAAGAATAGAAGGGAAGAAGGGTGGAAGAATGTGGCTTCTTTTGAGGCCACATTGTGAGGTCATGGCTCGTCAGTTTTGATTCTTTTGAGAAGCCTTGAGGCTTGAGGGGGTTGAGGAATGGGTGGCGTGATAGGTCCGTGCCGGCCGGAATCGAGCCCCGAGACAACTTGGGCGTGCCCAAGGAATAGCTTGACGTGGGATCCGAAACTGGCCGCCCCACGGGACTCTTCTTCCACTGTTTTGCTTGGCATGCGGGGGAACACATGAGAGAGAAGTCAATGGGCTATGGACTAGAATAGTAATAGATTGTACAGTTTGTTGCTATTTTTGCACATTACATTTAGAATTTTTTTTTTAATGTATAAAATCTTTACTTATTCTGAGTTACAAATTGATCCGGATAAAATTATATTTATTTTCAAAATGGTCCTAAAGTTCGATCAACTCTAACGGACGAGTGGATGATCATTTCTTCATTTACTTAGAGACCACCCTCATTGTACACACCCTTCTGACCTACCACCATCTTTTTTTCTTTTCTTTCTTTTGGCACATCGACGGCTCACACCAGACCAGGGCCGGCCCAATCTTAAGGCGACTTAAGCGGTCGCCTAAAGCCCCGACCTAAAGAAGGCTCACCGCAGAAAAGACCTCAAAGATAAAATGGAAAGAAAAAAGGCCTCCCTATGAGTTCGCCTTAGACTGGCCCCCTGCAGGAAAAGCCTCTAAGGTAAAATGGCCTTAGGCCCCCAAATACATTAGTATTTGGACCGCTCATGCACCAGACAGGTGTGGATACAGCCAACAAAATCAGAAAACAAAATATTGCGCAAAAGCATAGGCACAGCTCCGTGGTCTATCCAGGAGAAACCTCCAAAGTGATGAGGCGCGAAGGAAGCAACCCAGTCTACAACACCGTTCGCTTCCCAATATATGTGCGTGGCCTGATAAGAGTTAGCCTCCCCCAGTGCCCTGCAAATAAAGTGGAGCAATGATAGATCCTCGACTGAACACTTCCGTCTCCAAATCCACTCAATCACTATGGTCGAATCCCCCTCAAGGAGGAGGCGACCCGCAACCTACCACCATCTTACACCGACGAGTTTTTATTGAGTAGGTGATCTGGGCGCTGCTCTGATTCCTAAATCGGACTTAGTTCTTCGTCTTCTTCATCGATGCCTACCCTAATTCATCTAATCCTCCAACCCTAGCTCGGTCCCTTCAATTACACCCTCTTTCACCACAATCTAAGCCTTAATTAAGTTGATTGTAGGGTTAATTTGACCAACACAAAACTACCATATCAGGTAATGGACACAATAGTGTTCTCAATGGGTCGAAAGGGGTTTGGCTAGGTTTGATTGACCATGGCCAAGATCAAATAGCCCAACAGTGGTGACTTGGACTGCATCAGGGGAGAACATGCAAAAAGCAATGATCAATAGATGGTGGCAAGGCTTGTGGGGATGCCAATAAGGCTCAGAGGGGAAATGCTAATGTTCATTGTCAGGCTCTACAATAAGAATTAAAATGGAGGGCTGGGGATGGAGTGACATTTAGGGGCTGTAGTACCTTTCGTACATTCTAGTAGTGCACATGAGCTGCGCATTAATTCGTACTGGTAACAATTCTGGAAGTATGGTGGGGCTTGCCATCGAGTGGACCAGTTTAACTAGAGATCATGGTTACTATGGTAAATGGAAGCCTAACAGAAGGTCTGTTTTGCAAATAAACATGCTTTATCTGGTTTGATTTGCAAATATATAAAGAGGAGGTCTTATATGCAATATTGGCAGAATTCTGGGTTTGGTATGCAAAAAACTTTAGGTTCTACACGCTGAAATAACTTTTTTATTTTTTTAAAATCGGATATATTAAATCAATCTAATCAAAATACATATGTGTGAATCAGAATATAAAATCTACAAAAAATATAAAGAAATTTTCCATACAATCATCTAGAAAATAGTTATATATATCGCTATCCAATTAGCTGTACTATTTGCTTTTCTGTGGACATAAGTTATCTCATAAGATAGTGAAAAAGTAGCAATACTCTAGCAATCGTATGGTATTGGATAGGAAGTAATCACAATTGCTAATAGTAGAGAAAACTATCTAACCACAGTCATCAAGTCACCTTCAAGTATAATATGGGTAGCTTTCAAATGCATCATTGCAATCTTTAATCCTTTTCAAGCAGCACATAAATTAGCCATTGGTACTGTCTCAAACAAATGGACTTCCACTGCTGCCACTAGTGCACCACTTGTATTTCTAATGACAAAACTAATACCACCAAACCCATCTTTATTGAAAATTAACTTTGAGAAAAGAAGGAAGTGGTGGCTCCCAAGAAAAATAAATCATTTGAGGAGATGTAGAGACCGTGGGAAAGAAGCCGCACTTTTCTCCCGCTATCAAAGAATCTTTAGTAGCAACTTTAAAGCACTCGCTTATTTCTAGCCAACTAAATCTAATATACAATATAGGACAGTAACACTGCCTTATAACTTTGGCTATCCATCATAGATTTCTCTTTAACCTTCTGAATAAACTCATCGATAGATAGCATTGGGATAACATGAGCATCAGAAATAAGGGCCTGTCTCCAAATCTGCTAAAATAACTTTTAATAATCTTTTTTTTGACATATACTTATGCTCCTTGGGGTGCTTGTCACGTATCAGCAATCATAAATCCCATAGTTAAATATCAAGACTAATCTATTGGAAGTGATTAATATTAAAAATAGGATGTGATATACGTGCACTCTGTGGTATGATCTACCATATGAAGATTTAGGCATTTTTCTCCATCGTTGGAAGTAATAAGGTACAGAACTGCCTTATTTTTACTCGTACAATATTGAATTCATGCCTAAGCCCCCTTATGCTATTTAAAATTCTAACTCTGAAAATTGTACCTGACAAAATAGTATAATATCAATGCAAGAGAGACAGAGAAGGGGGATGCAATGTATTAAATTACAAGACATAATTACATAGCATATATGTGCATTTGAAAAGCCTAGCACTGAAACTAATGAGGTTTAGCATGTGGAATTATAGGCATGTTGTTGGATAATGATGCTTACGCTTTATAAACTATATATAAAAATTAGTCACCAATCAAACCTATCAACTTACGATCTTGCATAATTTAAAAATAGTGTCATCCAGTCTTCCCTTCTTAGATTGCGTGTATCTGAATGGTTGGGTCCCCCCACCACAAGTAAGTGCACCTAAACCAATTATTACGGGAACAAGATTGCCATGAGATGGAACACCTCATAATTTGGTCTTCCCGTATTTGCGGCTGGAGTAAAGATAAAGAACAAACTACATGATGGATGAACTCGACTCAGATCACCATTTTTATCTTCTTCTCAAAAGGTATATCACCATTTCATCAGCCATCACCATATTTAACAATACATGAGGAAAATTGGCCATTGCTGCAAGCCATAGTGCATGGACTATTGCAAAAAGAGAAAGTCGATAGTATAAAGTATAAACCCTCGTTAAAGTTCTTTCTTTGAGAATTAAAAGTCTAATCATCAAGACCTTGTTTCTAAAGTAGAGGTACCAAAAGTAGCTTTAATCTCTTTTGCTTCCTTTTATTATTACCCAGGTCATTAACAAAAGGCCATAGCTTTAGTCTCTTTGCCTTGCGAGGAGCTTTTAATTCCATTGCTCGTTACATAATTTGATCAATTATGCTCGACGTATTGACTTGTTATGACTCTCTTATGATATTGTGGTGGGTCCATGGCTCGTGCTTTTGAGAAGCCTCGCGGGACCCATCACCCCGTACTTCTGCGCCTTCTCTCGCCGGCAACGCGTGCACCGATGTCCGGCCTTCGCCTGGCATTTGAGTCCGGGGGGAGTGTCCGTGGGACCGCTTAGCGTGCGATGATGCGGAACGCCATTGATGCTCACGACCAACAACTTCTTTTTTCTTTCTTTCTTTCTTTTCTAAGGGCGTATTACTTTATATCCATCCATTGCTTTCATGGGATTGGATCTACGGGCCTTTGCCTCGCTTAAAGAGACCTTTGTCAGTACACACCGAGGACCAAGTTAGCCCTTTCCTCTTCCCAAAGAAACGGATAGATTTGTACTATTATGGCAATTATGCACACACACTGACGTGTCCTTACTTGTTTTTTTTTTTTTTTTTTTGGTAAGATGTCATTGCTTGTTTCAGTGGTGGTTACCAAGCCACTGTTCCTTTTTCTCTTTTTTTTTAATTTTATTTATTGTATTCATGCATATTTTGTGAAAGACATCACTGTACTGGAAGAAAAAATATTGCACTTTTGCTAAGTAAATGCAATGGCATCATGGTCTTCATGCACCAGTTTGTTGATCCATTGAGACTGATTATAGATGATGGATATAAGTTGGTAAAATCAAATAGAATTGTGATGTTTGATTTTTATTTAAATTTGGGAAATGGAACATGGTGAATTTTAATGGCCTTTGCTGAAGGCACAGATTAAAAAAAAGGGATAAAAATTAAAATAGAAGAATTAAGATTTGCATGGCAGGATATTTCGATAACTGAAAATGGGATTTTTTTTTGTTTAAACGAGTAAAATAAATGAGAGAGGGATTGCAAATGAATTTAGTTTTGTGCAAGGTCAATGAGTGTATTTAGTACATGCAACCGAGCTGAATGCCCGCTTCAACAATAATAATAATACAAAAAATCCAAAGTAGAAGATCAAAATTTTTTGCTTGAATTCTCTGATTTGCCTCCATGTCTTCTTATAATTCTACACAGTTATCATAGAGCCAAAATCATCATGGACAGTACTCTTGCTGTGGAGACAAAAACACCCATCTTTTTCCAAGGAATCTAACACGCGTAATTGAAAGTATCTCAACAAATAGGAAAACACGGACCAATCTCCCTGCAGGAACAAGCCTCCATATCTTGTTCCTGGTTCAGAGACCCCACTCATACCCTCTATATCAGATCTCACAATCAAGGACCCACAAATCAAGGAAGCCTCAAATCCTGCTAATGGATGATAGAGTGCACCGGCAGGACAAATTTAATCGTCGTTAAAAATCCGTTTCCGATTCTGAGCTTAGATTTACATGAAAGAATTATTATGAGCTGATGAAACTTCGAAGCTCCTGTACAAACATAAAAGTGCACTCATTGGTTGCACACAGGCCCTTCTCGAGCTGATGGTAATAAGCAAGGTGCCTTCTTGATGCAGTTACAATTGTAAACATAGAAGATATTCTCATGTGGAAGTGTTACACCCCCTGCCAAATTCTATGTACAAGAACTGAATCTTAATCCACATGAGACACTGAAACAACTGGTAATGATCATTAGAGTTCCAGGGACATAGTTTACCATCGCAGGTTTAGCTGTTCTGTTTGATGGTTATCTGGATTAGTGCTCCTTAATTTTCCAATGCAACATATAACAAGTAGGTCTACTTAACTTTAGTCCTGTACTTTATTGGCACTGTTTGGGACATCTTTTCCCTCATGCACTTGAACTGCAATGGCTAGGAGACTGGGATTTCTTTGGCATGCCCTCGGAGCCCACTAAAATATTCTGCTGAGAGCCTGTAGGAGGAACCTTATGTACTTCCTGTCTCACTGGATTGGGAATAAGAAGATTGTTGTTTTCATCCGAAGGTAAACTGTGGCCGAAGGGAGAATATGAGAATGAGGAAGACTTGACTTCTTCATTGATGCAGCTCTATGTTCTCCCCTCCCTCTTCATAGCTAATAGCAGCTAATCATAGATATTTACAGGTGAGAATGCCTACTTACTCTTATATCTTCCTCCTCTTTTCATCGGCCATGAGCTCTTTCGATTCCTCTCTTATTAAGCTTGTGCAGAGAATGTTAATCATATAGGAAGTGATTGCAAAACTTCTCTTTTATTTTTAGATGTTTTAAGCATGTACTTGTTTAAAGCAGTTTTCTTCGGATGATACTCTCTTCCTGTATAGTTTTAAGCTTCAGTAAGAAAGAAGAGGCTTCTCTATTATGATGCCTTCCATATTTAAAACCTATTTGATTTTTTTTTAATTTCTTTTTAGTTTTACTCTTATTATTATCATCACTACTACTTTTGTTATTATTAACATTATTATCATCGAGGTAAGCAATAGTTCTTGCAATGTTTTATAAATATGTGTTCTGAATGTACACAATTCACCATCCATTATGGATCTCTGCTATGTGACCTAAGGAATCGTCGCAATTTATTGGAAGTAATGTGTTTTCTGTACTGGCAAGATGGTGGATTCTTCACCTGACTTCTGTTTAGAGAGACGCACTCAAAGAAATTAATGCAATCTTGCCACTTTTCCTTCAACATATAACAATATCCCTACTGATAAACAGATGACAAGCCAAAAATATGCGGCCAATTACTTTAGAATACCTAAAACAACCACTCCTAAAGTTTAGCTAATCTCATTAATCGGGCAAATGGACTTGCTGTCCCTTTGTTGGCAATGCAGAATTATGTTGGTAGATCTGTTTTGCTATTCATTTTAACGGCAGTGTGTTCCTGGAGACTGCACGAAGTAGCTGATATGCATCTGATCATGTAAATTTTAATCCCTAAGACAAGTTTAAGATGGCAATCCCAAAAATCTCGAAGATATGGTACCATGGAATTGGTCTGAAGTTTTTCAACAGGTTTGCATCTCACTACATCCAGGCTTGGCTGCCTTTCCATGATTGCTTATAATTACTTTTGGCATTGGATTACTTTGGAAGATGTTGCTCCATTATGCTTACTTTGATGCATAATAGACATTTGAATTTTTCTCCATCTCATACTTTTTATCATTCCCTTATTTATTAGGACATCAGAAATAGAATCTATAATTTATATAATGCTGCACTACTACAATTTATTCCTCCCAATCATATGACATCCAGCAACCAACTTAATGAATGAATGAGATTCCCAGAACATGAAGAAATTCTCTGCACTTACTCATATGATGCCATTGATGGAATCTAGTTTGTCTACTATAAAGTCAGAATTTGCCGCAACAAACTAGAGAAGTATAGCCAAGAAGGAAAAACACCTTAGCAGGAATATTGTAAACCTATCTCATTGGAGCACACCATTGCTGAAAGTGGATTGCCAAGTGTCAGAATAACTTTGTAATTTTATCACCATCTCTTTGCTCTGCTCAAAATGTCAGATAGAATCTGAGCTTTTTCCTTTATGTTGTTATCTTGGCCATCAGTTCCAATCTTTGCAATCATCATGAGGCATCTGATTAAGTGCTAAAACCAGACAATCGTCGTCCATGACTTTGAATCTGAATACGTGCAGGGTTCGATCAGCATTTCAAAATCGAAAGCTACCGAGCATAATCGCAACAAATCGACATCTAATTGACATCCATCTTCGGCAAAGTACTAATCGGAGATACGCAAACCAAATTGTGAAATTGTGACTGGCCGCAGGGAGGCACCAATAGACAGTCCACAGAAGACTGATGGAGAAGTTTCTGAGGAACTATGATCACAAAGAACGAATGAAAATGGCCATCCTGAAGCATGAAGAAACCTTCAGACAGCAGGTAGGTTCTCCACAGCTGAGCTCCCCTCTTCCCTTCACCTGTTTGGCCATTTTCTGTCCAAGTCTGAAAGCTTAAATATTTGTTCTTTATATACGGATCAGGTCCATGAACTCCATCGCTTGTATAGAGTTCAGAAGCTACTGATGAGTGATATGAAAAATACTAAGCTGAAGAAACAAAAACACAGAAGGCCTCATCGGCCTCTTAATCTGGAACTCCCAGCAGAAGAGTACATAGTAAATGCTGAAGAAGAGGTGATGTTAGATATTGAACAAGAGAGCGATGTAGAGCTAACGCTGGCCATAGGAGGCAGCCGGAAGAAGAGAGATGGAACTCCTTTTACTTCCGAGTCAGGAACGAGTTTTTCCTCATCTTCAACCGAGTCGAGTGGGATGAAATCAAGAGGCCTTGAATGGAGGCTGCAGCAGGCGCAAGACATAAACCTTGGCTTTCCAAATGAGAGGGACGGTCCCTTTAATGTTGAAGAAGGAATGAAACAGGATGGGCTGAAGCAGCCACCCTGGCTCGTCCGATGTTTGAGCCTCAAGATGGCATGACCTTCATAGATTGCAAATGTACGTTATAGTTCGGCAGTCAATGGCATTTGGTACCTTGATAGATTAAAACCTTCAGTCTGTTATGTACATCTTCTGACCAATGCATGGCTGATGCTTGAGCTGATCATCTACTTTGTGCTAAAATTAGTCTTTATTGTATCTTCTTTTTCTTTGATGTAAAATATGGGAAACCCATTGACTATTTTTGCAACATGAGGACTTCCTTTGTAGGTCATCCATCCTAGTGCAGCTCTTTTATTGTCTTGCCCGAGCATGCTTAACTGCAGTAAACTGATGAAGCCCGTTGCTTTAGTTCAAGTATAATTGCACCTCTAGTAGTAATTCTTCTCCTTTTGTGAAGAGGGTCATCATTTGATTTTTTTTAAGAACTAGTGTAGGATATGTCCCAACTGAAATCCGGGTGAGAGCAAGAAACGAAGCTAGGTCCATGGTATCAATTAACTCTTATGAGAGCTAGAAATGGGCTTAGGCTAGCCCAAGGCCTATCAAATCGGGCAGGCATTAGGCATCAGATCTGGCCCGAGAAGAGTTGGGTGGGGCTTGGGCTTGAAATCCAAGCCTGAAAAGTTCTGTGCTAGACTCAGGTCTAGCCTTGGCCCAGCTCGGTATTGCCCTCAAGCCTGATCCATTCTCCTCTCTCTCTCTCTCCCCCCACACTCTCTGCTCTCTTTCTCTCTCCTCTCTCTTCTCTCCTCTCTCCACTCTCTTTCGCTATCTCCTCTATTCTCTCTCCCTCCCCCTCTCTTCTCTCCCTCTTAATCACTCTGCCCTCTTTCCTCCTATTCCAACCCCAAACCCTAAAGATTTTACCAGCTACATCTGTTTGTACCTTGTCATTTATCGACAAGAATTGACAATTGACTTTGGTATTGTTAAATTACAAGCAATTTGCAATATCCAAAAATTACTTAAATGTACAATAAAAAATAGGTATGTTCCAAGGAAAGAAGATAAACTATACGATACAAAAGTTTTGATATGTTTTAAACCTCATCTCAACTATGTCAATAAATTGCAAATATTAATAAAGTGAATCTCTTATGCAGATAGAGGTAATTAGCAGTTAAATACAAGCTACTTCAACATACCTAACAAGAAATGATTCATGAGGTTTTACCAAGCTTGAAAATAAAAAAGCTTAGAGATTGTATGACAAAATTATATCTAAGGATGATGGGAGGCATACTATCTATAGTTGATCTTCTCTAAGTTCTTTAACCCTTCTGTTGATGTTGTTCTCTCCCGACTAGCCTTTTCTATTTTTATCCATTATCACTCTAGAAGAGGTCATACCATGCAATATGCTCAACCTCTTGTTTTTGTTTTCTTTTCCCATATACAATTTTGGCTGAATATAGAGATTGTTTAGAGCTCTATAGTTGAAGTTGCACTACAACTCTCAAGTTGCATTGCGACTTAAATTGCAAGCAATTGACCTATAAGGAAATGGAACCTTGAATCTTATGTTTGGGGAAGAGTTTGGGGGGAAAGTAGGATGTCTCTGATATACATTCCGTCGAACACCTTGCAAGTCGACGCCAAGTCGAAGCACTCAATGTACATAGAGATGAGGGTATTCTGGAGGAAGAGGTCGACATCGAAGCTGCCGATGGTGAGGACCTAGGCACGCATGGAGAAGAAGCGGGCAATGGTGCAGGTTTGAGGAGGGAAAGAAAATGAAGGAAAGGGGCGGGATGGGGGCCAAAGGTGGCAATGGTGGCATAGAGGTGGAGGAGGTGGGCAGTGATAGAGGAGGGTAGGGCTGGTGTCGAAATAAGCATGAAAAAAAGAGGATGAGCCTTTGGTTAAATAAATACCATAGTCGATAATATGCTTCAAGTAGTGAAGAATATGCTTGATTGTAAGCCAGTGTATAGAAGCAGGCTTATTCATGAACTGACATTCTTGGTTGACTACAAAAGCAATGTCAAGATGTGTAAGAGTAAGATATTGACGAGGATGTGTAAGAGTAAGATATTGACATATACTCAACTCACCACACTCCAATATTGAGTCGGATCAAAAAGTGGCACACCATCAAAATGAAAAAGTTAGAACCTAGTAGATATAGGTGTCCAGACAGGCTTAGGACCATTCATGTTGGTTTTGAGAAGAATATCAGAAATATACTTTAATTAGGTCAGATGAAGTCCAGAAATAGTAGTCTTAGCCTGGTGAATTTAGTTTGTAAAGAAAAAAAAAAGGTCATCTAATGGAGCAGTAAGAGAACTAGTAAGAATAATATAATCTATATAAACCAGAAGAAGTGCCACATATTCTTTGATGTCTTTGATAAAAAGTGGGACGTACATCAGCCTATGACCAATAAAAACCAAGAGTATGTAAGTGAGAGCTCAACCGCAGAAATCAAGCACATGGCACCTGTTTAAGACCATAAAGAGAATGTTGTCGCTTGCAAACATAAGTGGGATAGTCCAGGTCAGTGAAACTAGGAGGTTGTTTCATATAAACATCCTCAGTAAGATGTCTATGAAGGAACACATTTTGGACATCTAATTTCTGAATAGGCCAACTTTAAGAAACTGCGAGAGAAAAAATAGTGCAAATTGTGACAAGCTTAATAACTGGGCTGAACATCTCATCATAATGAACACCCTCTTGTTAATCGAAGCCTTTAGCAACCAAGCATGCTTTATAGCGCTCGATGGAGCCATCAAATTGCCTTTTTAATTTTGAACACCCATTTGCAGCCAATAACATGTCGTGAATGAGGGGATAGAACTAAAAGTTAGGTGTCATTAGAGAGCAAGACATTGTACTCATCTGTTATCGCTTCACGCCATTAAGGATCATGTTGAGCTTGTGTGAAGCACGTGGGCTCGACAGGGATAGTGGAAGTCACAAATGCCAAAGGATATTTTGTGCTAAAGCGATGTGGCTTGAGCGTGCCATCCTTGGAGCGTGTGACCATATGATGTCCACCAATATAAGAAAAAGAAGTCACCGGTTCAGGAGCAACAGGTTCAGCAATGGCTATAAAATGTTGATCATATATCATGGTTGGGTCATTGTCATGTGTTTGTAACGAACTAGGTTGAGTTTGAGGACTTGGGGCTGGAGATATGGATGGATTGATATGGGTCGATATTAACTGTTCATTAGGCTTTGGTGTTGGCCATGATAAAGAAAAGGTATTAGAAGGGCTACTGGTTGACTTGGGAGTGTCACTAGAAGAGTTCTTTGCATAAGAAAATACTGTCTCATTAAAGATTACATCACAAGATATAAAAATACGCCCAGATGAAGGATGATAGCACCAATACCCATGAAAAACTATAATATAAGCAAAAAAGACACATGGAAGAGAACAATATATTCTAATTTATTTATATTATAGGACTGAAGGCAAGAAAAACATAAGGAGCCAAAAACACAAAAAAAAATTATAATCTGTCTTTTTATTAAATATTTTTTCAAAGTGAAGTAAAATAGAGTGTACGTGCGGATAAATGATTAATGATGAAATTAGCTATTTCAAAGGTCATATCCTAAAATTTAGAAAGAAGATTAAATTGGGCAAGAAAAGCAAGACCTACTTTTACAATATGGCAATATTTGCGCTCCACAGTCCCATTTTGTTGGGAGGTATGGGGGCATAAGAAGCGATGACCAATTCCATGACCATTCAATTTTTATTGAAAACGGTTGCAGTTGAAACTCACAAGCACAATCAGTTTGGAGAAATTTGATTTTATATTGTAAAAAAAAATTTCGACATGCAATCAAAAAATACGAAAGACATGATAAATATCAAAACAGTTTTTCAATGGATAATATTAGGAGAAACAGCTATAATCATCTAAAAAATATATATAGTATTGATTCCCAAAATGCGATGGAACATGAGAAGGCCTCCAAATATCAGTATCCACAAGTTCAAGAGGAGAAGAAGATCTAGATTGAGAGTGTGAAATGGATAAAGAGTGACTCTTACTTAATTGACATGCAGAGCAAATTGAAACTTAATTATTGTCATGAAAATTCTGACATAATTTAATTAAGAATTCTAGAAACAAAGGGCATAGAAGTATGGCCAAAACGTTTGATGCCAAACAAATTGAGAAATACTAGTTGAAGCAGCAAATGCAACATAAGCGTTCTTGATGACACTCCCAAGTGAGAAACAGTAAACTCCGTCCTTAAGCATGCCCTTGAGGAGGGTTTGAGTAAAGGTGAGGTCTTTTACACAAAAATGGTCCGGGTGAAACTCAAAATAACAGAAATTATCACGTGTAATTGAGATAAAGATAAAATATTTTTGGTGATTTGAGGGATATGTAAGATGTTCTTAAGTTGGAACGAATGAGTAGAAATGTGTAAAAGAGAGTGATCAATAGTTTTTATAGTCAAACCCTGAACCATCTCCTATGGTAACTTGGCCAGGACCGCGGTCGGAGCTAAGATGAAGATTGGACAAATCTGAATGAGTTATGTATTGGTTGCTGGGGATGTTGTGGCAGACCTCGTTGGTTGCCTTTTTGTACATAATTTATAGTAGGTGGAATTCCACCTACAGCCGAATGAGTTCTGAAAGTTTGGAGTCTTAGTTGGGTATCATGTTGGAAAAGAATGCATATAGTTATTCAAAACTAGGGGCAATTTTTGTGATAAAGAGTGTAAAGACAAGGTGTTTGTACTTTAGACCAAGGTCGAACAAGATTTGATGGCGTAAATTGGCAGGCAATTTCGGTCTATTAATGGTAGCCAAGTTGTCAAAAATCCACTTTGCCTCTTGTAGATAATCCTTCATAGAGAGCGAGCCCTTATTAATAACATGAAAATCCATCATAAGAGTACTGTAATGTGCTTTACTCTGGATGCCATAAAGTCATTCAAGAGCAAGCCAAACATCTTGTACTTATGGAAACCCGATAACATGAACCATCATCACATTGGATATGTTGTTGAGGAGCCATGCCCAAGCGATTTGATCATGGAAAAGCTATGATTCAAATGCCAGATTAGAGATTGGTTTCTCTATTGTTCCATCATTTGAAGTTGTGACAATCACCGGAGGTGGAGGCGAGGTCGTGCCATCGATAAGATTTCATAGTCGGTTGGCTGTTAAAAGAGGTTGAATACATGCCTTCCAAGTAATAAAATTATCTTTGTTAAGTTGAACAGCAATTGACGGCAGAGTGGTAGGTGTAGGCATGGATTTGGAAGAGGATGCCATAGAGATAGCAAAGGTTGAAGGCTCTGATACCATATGGGAAAGAAGAATATGTGGAAAAGAAAAGTATTGTGAAAAACTTTTATACCTACTCTCATGAGGTAGTTATCATGTATATTTATAGTTGAGAATATACAAGAGATTATAAGTAGGATGATATAAAGATAGAAAGTAACAACAAATGAATCTCTAGGATCAATCTTAAATTTATGCTATTTTAAATTCAAAATTTTGAATTCAAAATTTAAAATTTCTAGAATCATGGATTTTTGATATGTGGCTTGATATGGGGTCAAGATGAAGATACTACTAATAGATACCATGAACAATAGCATGGATTCTTGATATGTGGCCTATCGTTGAGGACCTTAAGAAGCTGCCTCAAATCAAGCTAGCAAAGATGAAATACTAATACGAAGGAGGTTGCATTGCTGGGATATATACTATGTATTAACAAAAAAAATTATTTACTCTATATTATATTGATTTAAAGTGAGTATTAATAAAGCGTAAGATATGTATCAACATATAGATGTGCATATATAACTTGTTGGGTATATGGCAGCATACCAAGAACACGCACACGCCTGAATATGTGTTATGCATCGGCACCAAATAGGCATGCATCTATGAATTGTTGGGTATATAGCAGCATATCGAGAAGGCTGGCTCATATATGTGTGTGTGGATCTATTATATATTAGAAAAATATTGACTTAAACTATATGCGTATTACCTCAATTTGAGATTTATGTGTATCAATAAATCATAAGACATACATCAACAATAACTTTGGTATGTATCAATCAATTATGAGATCATTGTAGAGTTGGTCACCAACAAGACAATAGTGTCGAGGCCTCTTTCTTCCGGCGAAGCCTGAGCAACAGGCTCTCTCTCCATTCAACTGCGGAATGGAGGTAGGTTTGATCAGATCGGTTCCAAGCCGGATGCAGTGGACCAGAAGAAAAGGGCATTAGATTTCAAGGCATCTGCCCATGTGGGGGTGGCAAGAACAATTGTGACGAGAGAACCGAAATAGATGGAGAATTTGGGCATGGGGCGAAGAATGTGAGGTAGATCGAGAATAGAGCGGCATGGTGGCGGGCGAGGGATGCACAGGTCCTCAAAGGAGTGCTGGTGGAGTACTGTGTCCAGAAGTCATCCATCTCATTTAGTCCGAGTATGAAGCGCAAAGCCAGGCGGGAGATCAGGGGGATCCTTGAGATGTCGGAGTAGGAGGGGGTCTGGAGCTATCTAGGGGGTACCTATCACTGAAAGGAGGCTGCGAGTCTCGAAGTGCTCTGGCTTGGTGCAGCAAGTTCAAAGCGGGCTGGAGGGCTGGCAGGCTTCATCTCTCTCCAAGATGGGCAGACTGACGTTGGCTAGGTTAGTGCTAAGTTTGTGCCCGTATACCTTATGGCCAACACAGTGGTCCGCAGACAGTGTTGATCGCGATCGAGCGGCTTCTTCAGAGCTTCCTTTAGGGTTCGTATAGAGGGGGCCATGGGGTGCACCTGGTGGCCTTGGAGAGTGTCTGCTGACCTTTCAAGGAGGGCGGCCTTGGGGTGCAGTCTCTCCGGGTGAGGCGCGAGGCGATCATCACCCGACACACGGTGCGGTTTTTTCTTGAGCCACATGGGTTCTAGAATCAGATCATGGTAGCCAGATATAGTCGAGTTGGGTTTGCATGTGTGATACGGTGCAGATGGACAGTCTCCTTTATATGGCGTGAGATTGAAAGGTATCTGCCAACTGCTTTGGAAAATACCAGATGGCTGATCGGTGATGGGAGGAATATTGATGTGGCGGGGGATACATGGGTGGATGCCCTACCCTTGAGGCTATAGCTGACTATGGTTAGCATAGAGGTGGACGACGGACTACGGGTGTGTGACCTTCTTGTCTTGAGAGGGGAGAGTGGGATGGTGACAGGTCGCGGCAGCTGTTCGGAGAGCCTCTTGCTGAGCGTGTGCGGCTTCTCCCGGTATCGAGGTGTATGGTACTGGATGTTCGGGTTTGGCAGTCGTTATGCAAGACCAGAGTCAGGATGGGGGATGTCGCTCAAGCCCTTCAGCAGGAGCATGAGGCAGGCCCTGATTATGCTTGGGTCCGGCGGTTCGATCTACACCCGAGACAGGTGTTATTTCTATGGAAGGTGGTCTGGGATCGCCTTCCGACGAGATCGATGCTAAGCAAACGGAGGGTGAGGATACCCTCTCGGTATGCGACGTGTGGGGTCGACGAGACGGTAGACCACGTGTTGTTTCAGTGTGTATGGGCGAGGAGGATCTGGCGGCTTTCAAGGTTCCCACAGGATGCCTAGAATCAGAGGGACCAGTTCGTGCAGGTTGTCCAGCATTGGTCAGGTTGCCCCCAGCAGCGCCGGGTGGCTATCGGAGCCACCTACATTGCTTAACAGATATGGTTAGCCAGGAACGCTTGGACCTTTGGTGTACGCAGCTTGTCTTCGAGGTTTGTGGTGGAGCGTGCTGGGGTACAAGTAGCGGAGCTCAGTCATGGTACCTCTAAAGGTGGTCTTTGACAGTTTGGAACATCTGAGACTCCTTTTCTGCTCAGGTAAAACCATGTACGGTGTTCTTTATGTGGGAGCCTCCATCCCCGAGCTTTCTCAAGGTCAATTTCGGCGGATCGGCACTAGATGGAGGAAGTAGAGAGGGTGCGGGTTTTGTCATCAAAGACCCATGTTCGAGGGTGGCGGCGGCTAGTGGCTATCAGCTATCTGACACCTCGATTTCCGGTGCTGAGCTGCGAGCTACCTGGGTGGGTCTTCGCCATGCATGGCATGCCCTGCAGGCCAGCTCAATCATATTGGAGGGTGATACGGCCACAGTGATCGGTTGGATTCAGGGTGGCCTGAGCGGTAGGGGGACCTTTTGATTCGAGACATCTGGGTGATGGGCAGGAATGGGAAGGCCTTTCAAGCCAAACATATATTCAGGAAGGCCAACAGGGCTGTGGATTAGGTGGTTGCTTATATGGCCTGCCATTCTGGTGGTACCTTGTAGACCCGAGAGGGAGAGCTGCCTATGACACTCCGTGATATTTTATTTGCTGATTTTACCCGTATACTATAACTCGCTCGTTTTAGCCAAAAAAAAAAAAAAAAAAAGTGGCATGGTGGCGGAGGAGAGAGCCTGTTTGATATTTTATCATCTTATGGATGCATATGTGAGATGAGATGCTCTCCCTGGATGATAAAAACTGGGTCCCCTCCAAGGTGCCCGAACCGGCGAACGCTGCATCTGAACGCCCGCATATTTTTATATGCGGGCCAAAATCAGCCGTCCGTAGCCTCACATGTATAAATGACCGGACAAGACAACTCTGGTGGAAAACATGGACGGCAGATCTGACGGTCGCATATAAAGTTTATGAGTACTCTTAAGTTGATCGCCTTGCCGCCAGAATCGGGAGCTGATTCTAACGCCCTCCGGACTCCTCGCCTATATAAGGCGCTTCCCCGGTGTCCCTTGTGGTTTACGAGCTCGAAGCTCTCGTCTCTGGGTTCTTGTGCCCATCTGTAACGGACATTTCTTCCACCAATCCAGCCGTCCGCCATGGATCCTTCCATCATGAAATTCTTGGAAGAAGACGAGGTCTCTCCCTCTCTCCCCCCTCTCAAAAGAACTCATTACCTTGAAATCGGAATTTGAATTCTCCGTCTAGTCTAGTTTGCGGTTTTCTTGATGTTGTTTGATCTACTTGTTCTTGATATGATCCATGGGATTGGTAGGACGAGAGCATGCATTCGGGCGCAGATGTCGAGGCGTTCACCGCTGCTCTTAACCGGGACATCAGTGGCGGTGCTCCCTCCGCCTCCGAGCCCTCTGATTCCAATGCCGGTATTTGCGATACCCCAATTGAATGTCTGATTCTATCTCTTTTGGAGATCTGGTAAACTTATGTCTTTATTGCATGTAGCCATCGATTTGTGTAGGATTGAGTAATAATCAAGTGCCATATTAGATTATTAGTCCGCTTCAGATTCTTTATCATCGTGCGTCGGATGTCAGAATGGGGATCTTAACTTTTATATCGGATTTAATATTAATTAAGGGTCTACGTTTTTCAAACTGTTTTACAATTTAACATCCAAGAAATCCTAAAATCTGCCCCGTTGATGACTACATTGACTGATAACTGGTAGGTTATGCTAAAACTTTAAAACTTACGTGCCGAACTGGAACCAAAAAAAAAAGAGAGCAATGCGCACGGACATATTTTAGCCACAGAGTGGCATTAAATGCCCCACACGCCCCGCGCGAGTCCCCCCGCGCGGGCGCGGGGAACCGCACGGGATCGAGATTCCTGCGCGTGGAATCGCGTGCAGGACGAGCGATTCTCCGCTCGCGGGCTGCCTGCATGCAAAAAGATTTCTTCCTTCCCTTCCTATTCTTCCTTCCCGAACCCTTTCCTCCTCTTCTTTCTTTCCCTCTCTCCTCCTCTCTTTCCCTCCTTCTCCCGCAAGCAAGGAAGGAACCGTTGGGAGGGCGCGCGCGCGTCGGGGTGCTCGGGAGGGGATTAGCCCGAGGTATTTCGAACCGTCTTCTTCTTCTCTTCTTCTTCTTCTCCTCTTCCTCTTCTTCTTCCTCTTCTCCTCTTTCTCTTCTTTCTTCTTTACCGGTACGGTACGTGCTGACCATGTCTGAAACCATCATAAATCTGCTTAAACTTTTCTAAATCTTCTAGAAGGTGCTGCTCCCTCTCCCAAACTTTAGTTGCATCCCACATTAGGCTATTAGATTACTTATCTAACAAAGAGAACATATTTTTCATATTAGATTACTTATGTAACAAAGAGAACATGACTTGTCTGGCAACCAATGATAAATTACTCGGCAAGCTGTCAAAATGTCCCCTCCCCCTCCCCCCCACCCCACTCCCTGCTTTTCTTCTCCACTTCTCTTTATATTAGTATTTTCTCATTGCCTTTCAGATATCCGTTCATTCCTGGCTCCTTCTGCCTACATATACTTAGATGTTATATAGTTCAGAAGCATGCTTGCACTTTGTGGGGAACAGTCTTGTATTCTCTTTTAAGGGTCTCGCTTCAGACAATCGAAAAATCTAGAACTTCTGCTTTTTTTTCTAGGGATACAATGTTGTTATCTGTTCTGACCTTCTTATTTGAATTCAACAGGAGTATTGTTGCAAGGGCATAGTTCTACGTCAAGCCAGTTATTTGGACAGTGGCAGACTTCCAGTCAAGAGAAAAATCTTGTCCAGAATATTCGACTGGAAGAAGAATATCAGCAGTTCCAATCCATAGAGCGACATTTACCACATGCGAGTTCAATGCAGAATAATTTTGGTGCAGAAGACCAACTCCAACAAAATAGACAATTGGGGCATAATCAGCCAGTGTTGGAGCAGGAGAATTTGCACCATGATCAGCAGCAACAACGGATCAAAAACAATCCCTTTCAGTTTTTTGACAAAAATCAGGTCAACATTTCTGAGAAGAATTCGTCATATTGCATAATTCAGGATAGAGCTCAGCATTCAGAGAGCCAACAACATATGATGCAGCAGTTAAATAGTCAGGAAACCCCAACTGCTAGCCAAACAAACAACTCATTAAGTGGATTAAGGTTGCAGATAGCATACCATTATATACGTTGTTTCCAAAATTACAGCCTTACCTTGATAAAGATAGATTCATGCAGCTTCAGGCTGTATATGATAAACTGGCGGTGGGCTTTTCTAACTCACAGTTACATTTACACATATACTCTAGATCTTAGCTGGAACATTATATAAACAAAATCTGGGTTAAGGATAGATTTGGCAAGACAGAGATTTGCCAAAAGATTTGATGAAATTTGGACCAACGTTGGAGTTTAAATAATAGAAACAAAACATTGTTATAAGTTATAACTGAGAACCATTTATACGATATATAGTTTAAAGATATGATTCATGACTTGTCTGCATAATATGTGGAAAAAAAAATGAAAATTTGTTTTACCATGTCTTTCCGTTTAAATCTTAATAAAATCCTAGATCAATTTTTTGATGGATTAGAAAGTATTATTTGGGGCAGCAGAAAATAATTTTGTTGTTTGAATTACTCTTCTCTTTTGGAACATCCTCACCATATACTACATTGTTTTGTATCCTCAGAACAACAAAATTTCCACGGAAGACTTCGTAAGGGCCAGCGGGAATATTGTTGGGGACCAGTTGCTTAGACAGGCAGCTCATCAAGTAATGCAGGCAAGTAGATTAAAAGATTTTGTACAAGCTTACAGCATCAATCAACTTGATAATGTTGGAGGATGATTAGACCAAATGGTGACACAAGAAGTCAATATTGAACAGATGGGTCAAGGCTAATTAGGTATGGTTTATAGCAATATACTTGATGCACAAAATAACTAGCTTTTGTTGAAACTGGCAGCAGCAACAAGCTCAGGCAGTAAATCAGAACCAATGTAACCCACAGATTCAAGCTTCTTCTCAACAACTTCTATATTCTGGTACTAACCAGCATATCAGACCTCAAACGTTTCCATTACTCCCTCCCATGCCCTCATCACAGAATCAGAAAGAAGACAAATCATCTCCTCTCCAGCATCATGCTTCAGCTTCAACTGTTCAATTGCAGACTGATACAAGCTTCTCAACTCCTGAGAACACCGGTAGGAAGTCCAAAAAAATTGAAAATATGTCAGATTGCAAGGGGATGCATTCTGCCCCATCTCCTTCGACCAGCATGAATGTGGTCAGTCCAGAGAAGGAAATCTCAACATTTTCATCACAAGCAGTTAAAAAGTCACGGCAACAGTTACAAGTTCCGCAAACATCTTTCTCTATGTATGGAAACTCAATTAGTAATTTAGACGCTTGTACATATCCAAGGCCTTCTATTGGTGCTGCAGCAACTTCTTTGAGGCCTCAACCTCAGAATTCACAAATGAGGCAAGCTATGGCTTCTCAGGGCGTTGTTTCAACACAATCAAGGTCCACTCAGCCCATGAATGCAGTGAATATGACCAAATGTGAGATGCAAAATTTGTCAAATGAAACCAAAAGACTGCATGGTGACTCTCTGTCTTACCTGTCAAACCAATCAGCACATAAGAAAAATCCAAATGCATGGCAGCTGCCTACAGCTAATATACTAAATAAAAATCCGAAAAACAGTCCCTTCCCTTTTGTAAAGCAAGAAGTAGTTGATCAGTCTGCTGAACCTCAAAACAAGAGTCAAGTTGGAGCTTCAAAAGGTTCTTCTTTTGAATCAGAGTATGCTGACCAAGGGAGTCCAACATCTGGACATATGAAGGATGAAACACTTGAAAAAAGGTTATCTAGAGTGGGTTTATCTGCATCTACAAGTACAATGACACAGAATCTGATTTCAGGTTCAGTGGCAAGTCAATCAGTTTCCATAATGCAGGTTAGGTTATTTTGTCTGCTTATATCGTTTGGCTATTAGCTGGATGGAACTTCAATTGCTGCTATTGCAGGGGGCTTTGGACTTCTACATAACGTAATAAAAATATTTTTAGTTGAGAATTTATTAGTCTAAAAAGTGTTAGTCCTATTATTTGAAACATGATAAGAGTGCTAATGAGCATTTGAGAACCAATATTTCTTGCACAACTAGAAGTAAGGTTATTTAAGTTGTAATTCTTATGTTTGTTACTGAAGTTATGGAAGTCAAGACCACTTTAATTCATGTCTTCATATGCATGGCATATACCTCCTCCATTGTAGTTAAATGATATGCAGATGCATTCCTTTACGAGTTGAACATGTAACTTTTAGTGTTGCTGCTGCCTACTTTTAGAGCTACAGGGCAAAATGAAAACTAAATGAATATACTAGAAGAAAAAATCTCAGTTTTTGAAAGAGTTGCTCTAGATAGTTTAACCTTGATGCTTCATTTTTGCTAGAATATTCGAGTGTTGAATCTTTTTTGACACTTGGACACAACCAAGTTTTACTATTGTACCGTACCATGCAAGTACTGAACTAGTACGTGGTATGAGGGTGTACTGATACTTAGTACGCCGAACTGGATATTGTTTCCGGCGTACCGACACTATAATAGGATTGTACCGGTACGAGATCCGATACCAAGATGGCAAACCTTGGACACAACAAGATACAACATGACATACATATGCAGAATTCCAACTATTAGAATCTCTTATGCAAATGATGACCCTTTAACCCTTAACAATTATAGGTGTCAGAATTATTATCTAATGCTTTTGTTTTTATGAAGCATCATATATTTTCTTCTTTTCATTATTTTATAAAAAAAAAATAACTTTTTGAAGAAAATTTCATCAGCTAGTCAACTTAGTCTATTTGTTGACATTTATGTATACCATTATTTTTTGGCAGTTCAAGCATTATATATTTGGATTATAAACACTGTCCACAAGTGCATAGTGTCCCAAAAACATTGACCCTAGCATGAATATTGTGATCATGGTTGGAAGGGGGAAAAGGGACAGCTCATTTTGTGCTTTTCCACTAGTACACAAGCTGAAAAATTTAGAACCACAGATTT
The DNA here is from genome assembly GCF_051530095.1 of Phoenix dactylifera. Lineage (NCBI taxonomy): Eukaryota > Viridiplantae > Streptophyta > Magnoliopsida > Arecales > Arecaceae > Phoenix > Phoenix dactylifera. The sequence goes on from NC_143190.1 coordinate 5,852,704, forward strand.
TGGAAAGAAATAATTATTTCGTTTTTTTCTTTTTCAGATTTTATTGTCTGAATCAGACTCCTTTCTTATGCACCATTCATTTTCTCCACTCAAGTGCTCTCCAAACATCCTGCATTCAAATTTTTGATCTGATGTGATCTTACATGTACATGCGTATATGGATGTGAAAAAATCAAGGTTTCGTCGTCTCCATACGAACTACGTATCAGTGGGAGACTAGTAGGTATGATATTACTATCGTAATGCATCAACCCATACTATACACACAAAAAAACTATTTTTAATTTTTTGTTTCGAGATTTTTAAGCTTTCTTTGTTTAGTTTCGAGTGGAAAAGAGGATTTTGTGATTTATTTTTGATGTTTAAATGTAATATACTTTAATTTTTTATGTTGCATTGCCTAAAGAATAGTGTGACTATATACATATTAAATTAACTAAGTATAATATTAAAATATAAGATACTTATATTAAAAATTGCAAATGAAATATGCATGCATATGTTGAATTCCAAGTTGTGTCGATGTCCCTCATACACATATGCGTCATGTTATGGGACTTGACTCCAGTTTCAGTATTATGCCCACATGAGATCCTGGTAGGCTATTTGTACATGTTGGCCATGTTGATATTTCTATGCCATTGGGTACAATGAAGGGTATTTGAAAAAGAATTGCGCAAGGTCTGATCCATAGTCTCACAGATACTGAGAAGGATGATGCCTAGTCAAACATGAAGACTTGGCTTTTTTCTGCCCATATTAAGCACTAATAGCTTAAATTCATCTAGGAATCTAAAGTTTGGCTTTTATTTTAGAAGCAATTAATATATCAAAAATTAATCAAATTATTGTTAGAAAAAAACAGCGGATAGCATGCTAGATTGCAAATATGATACTAATTTTTGAAATCTAACATCTCCTTTATTTTTTGTTATTTTTTATCTAAAAATATTTTTAATAAAAATAAATAACAAATCAAAAAAAAATAGCATTGCATAGATTTGACTAAGATCTATGATATAGCACAAAATCATGCCAAAGTAGAAAATTTTGGTGTGATTTAGGTTTTTTCACTTTTTTGCCTATTTATGGGATTAAAAAAAATGAAAAAGGGTATCTAGGAAAATACCTTGCTGAACTAAAGATATGCCCTCCCTGCTCACCCTTCCACTCTCTCCCTCTCTTTCTCATCTCCTCTTTTTCTCCTCTGTTACGATGCTCATCAGTAAAATAGAGGGAGAAAAGGGTGTGGCAACCTTTTCTTCCTCAATTATTAAGGAGGGGTTAATTAGGCTCGAACCAGGCACTTACTGTACTAAACCTGTAAGGACCAATGAGGGCGTGTGTTTAGTTCCAGATTGATTATTTGCTGGGTAGATCTTGGGTACTTATACAGGATCAAAGAATCCAAATAATATCTTTCGGCTAACCTTTTTGGGTGGAGTCTTTGGTTTGACAAATGGTATCAGAGTGGACCTAGCCCCATAACCTATATGGATTAGGGGACACTGCAACACGGATTCATTGGGGCCGACCACAGGCCGATCGTGGTGCTTTTGATTAGATTTGAACTCTTAGCCTAACGAGGACGTCAGAGCTTAAATAGGGGAAGTATGTGAGGACACTGCGGGCGTGTGTTTAGTTCCACATCAGTTATTCACTGGATAAATCTTGGGTCTTATAGAGGATCAAGGAACTTAAATAATATCTTCCGGCTAACCTTTTTGAGTGAGGTCCTAGGTTGGGACAAGACCACCCAAACTACTCAATTCCAAGTGGTTCGGCCTATTAAGGGCTAGTTCACACTAGTTTAGGGCCCATTCGGTATCAAGACCACAAACTATCCTAATTCATAGTTGATATGGTGCTATATTCACCAAATCAGGTGTTTCAGTCCAATATCATATCAATGGAAAAAGTAGCTGTTATCAAACCACTATTGAATTGAGTTTTTTATATTCCTTGCTCTTTCTGCCAAGGAAAGGTGGAGTACAACACTCGGCTGTCACTAGTATATAAATCTAGTGCTATGTGGAGGGAATGTGTGGCTTCCCCTTCATACCATAAACTTTATAACAAGATCTATGGTGGAGATGATAATGAGATCCAGAAGTCTGCAAAACAACATAGAAGTTTTCCATTGGCAAGTCCAGGAAAACAGAGATAAACCATATTTAAAGCAGGAAACAACTTTAACCAAGCATGCGTGATGCCAGCAATATGAGAAAGCCAGGAGCTCTAGTCATATGGTCTAGCACAAGCATTTGATAACAGTGTCTGCTAAGCTGAGCTGATCTTCATTTTGAGGAGAAATGACAATCAAAATACATAGAGGTCAAAAAGCTTCTATTCATTTTGCAACTAAAGAAAGAATTGCATTTTGCATGGTTAAATATTCTGAGGACTAGCTCCACAAATGGCTGATTCTTGCATTGACCACCTGAACTTACAGGAAGTCTTAATAGAAAATAAGCCATCATGGTTCCAATTATAAGATTTGCAATCAGTGATATGGACCTGCATTGAATGTTGGTGATCATTTCAAGGTGTTCCAAATTTAGTCAGTTCTTCCTTCAGGTTCTCTCTTAGCAGAGTTGAATCCAGCAATAGGAGTTCTAATCAACACCGAGAAGCTCTTCCTCATTTTTTGCATCAGACTGTAGTTCTTTTGCCACAATCAAAATTATCACAAATGCCTTCCCTATTTATTTTCTTGGCTAATGAAATTCTTTTTTAAATAGTAAATACATTTCTGCTATCATTTCAGCTCAACATGATGGGAGTATGTATGAAGCTTGGTCCAAATCATTGGGTACAAGGAGTCCATCAAACAAAGACAAATATCCCTTGGTGACGAAAGGGACTATTAGTAAATTGCCAAATATTGGCAAAACAACTTTAGGAACAGAAAGCTCAAACAAGAGCAGTCTGTATGATCCACCAGGCTGCTAACCCTGTGATTTTCCATTGTATAGCAACTTAGATGATTTTGCTCTAGCTTGTGACATTGCTTTTGGATCCCAAGATAATGCAAACTGGCTTCTTTCATAAACAAAGCAATTTCTTGGATAAAGCTTTACCTGTGGAGGACGAATGGTGATAGTATGTTATTTTGGACTTTGTGTCAGTACCTCACTATGGAACCACATGCATTCTGAGTTCATGACCATAAGCTATGTTATTCGTTAAGCAATTCAATGTATATTCTTTAAGCTGTTAGTTTTAGTTGCCTTTTCCTTATTTGCATATACTGCTTTTGTCATGCCAAAATAGTTTCCAATTTGATCTACTCAATGTCTGCAGAAGACCTTAAACCTTTGTGTAAATATTTTTCATTTCAGGATGCTCACTATTACTTTATGTAGCATTTTACATGCTTTAACCAATCATCATTACGAAACTTCTGCTACGTGAGCAATGAAGTACCTATAGTTTGCACCCTTGATTATTAGATATATGGTTTAATTAACATGAGCCTTCTGTTACATGTAAAACCAGATGCACTCTCAGATTTCATCTGCAACCCCATCAGTTCTTGCAGGAACTGCTACGAAAACCCCTCCAAAGAAGATTACTGTTGGACAGAAAAAACCACTTGAAGTGCTAGAAACTTCCCCTCCCCAGTCGAGGTGATTCTCATTTTTTGGTACTTAACAGATCTAAGTCATTTAAATCTTACTATCTTTCTTCTATCTCCTTATGCGAATCTTTTTGAGTGATGTCACACAGCAAAAAGCGGAAGACTTCTGGAGCTTTTCTTGCCCAAAGCATTGAACAGCTCAATGATGTTACAGCTGTCAGTGGAGTTGATTTGAAGGTACGATGATTTCTTTGGTTTTCATTGTTCAATGTAAAATGATCTAATTCATGAATTCATGACTGAAATGATATTTAATTGGATGACAGGAAGAAGAAGAGCAACTTTTGTCTACTCCCGAGGAGGAGAGTCAGGCTTCAGAGACAGCTCGTAGAATGGTACAAGAAGAAGAAGAAAGGTTAATTCTGCAGAAGGGCCCTCTTCAGAAAAAACTAGCAAAAATCAGTATTTACTCTTAACCTCTGAGCCAGTTACCATCATTGTCCACTGAATAAATTGATCTAGATGTGAAAAGAATGATTGATTTCTGGCGTCTGTGGCAGTGTCCAAATGTGGTATTCAGAGCGTTAGCAGTGATGTGGAGCACTGCCTGTCAATGGTGAGACTTTGTAGCAATATTTTTTTTTGTTGTAATTTGATTACATGATCGTACTCATTTTCATTCTTTAGTGCCTGGAGGAACGTTTGCGGGGATTAGTAGTCAATCTGATAAGACTATCGAAACAAGTAAAGTTTTACTGCTTTGCTCGTTGGTCTGAGTTGCTTTCATATTCCCGTACTGACCTTTTCATATATGTTTGTAGAGGATTGATATTGAAAAGACAAGGCACCAACTTGTTGTTACCTCAGATGTTTGTCGCCAAATTTCAATGATGAATCGTAAAGCCAAGGAGGAGTGGGAGAAAAAGCAGGCTGAAGAAGCTGACAAGCTTCGAAAACATAATGAAGTGAGTACTCTTACACTCTGTTTAGTTACAACGGAGAGGAGAAAAGAAGAGAAAAAGGTAAAAGAGAAGAAAGGAAGAGGCATGGAAATAAAACACATCTCTTCTTTTGTTTGGATGCACAAGAAAGAAAAAAAGTATTAGGACTGTCCTTTTTTGGGAAAAATAGGAATAAAAAAAACTTAGTTTGAGCTTCTGGTTTCATTTCTCTCCAAATCTCTCAATTTTTGGATAGAGAAATTTGTGGGTTTGGAGAGATGTGAACTCTCTCTCCATTTCTCTTCTTTCTCTCCACTTTTTCCATTATTTTCTTAACCAAATGAGAGAAACTCAATATCTCTCCTCATTTTCTCCTCTTTTCTCTATTTCTCTTAATCCAAACTAGGTGAGTGTTTTTTCTTGGATGAATTTGCACGTTGATAATGATATCTATATAACAAATAGTGGGTTCCACTTCAATTATCATGCTACTTTGCCACCTTCTGGGAGTGTTCTAATTTTTTTTTACTAGTCAATTGTCATATCATCCTAGGACCCAGCTGTTATATGTTTTATATAGTAGGGACAGGATACACATTTTATGTTAAAAGAGCTATAACTGCTCATTTCCTCAAATATTTTGACAAGAGGATTTGAGATACATAGATTGATTAGGCTCGTGCACCTCACTGGTGATAACTGGACCATGGCTGGTCTGCATGGGTCATTATCTATGTATATGCATATTTAGTAAAAAAGTGATCTATCAAAAATTCAAATGGGTTTAGAAGGATAGAATTTTGGAAAGAGAGAAAATTATTTAGGGCTCGTTTGGTTCGCAGGAAAAGAGAGGGGGGGGGGAGGAAGTAGGGTCAACAGAAAAGTAATGAAATACCTTTTGTTTGGTTGGAGTTTTCAAAGGAGAGAGACGGAAAAGTCGTATTCCCATGGGAATATGATTCCCACGTTTCATGAAAAAGTCTTTTCCATGAGAAATATGGAAAAGTTATTTTTCCATTAGCCGGAAATCACTCTATTTTTATTTTTTTTCAAAAAAGCCCTTCAGCATTAAAGAGGCATTAAAAACCTAATTTTTATTAAGGGTATAATTGGAATTACATATAACTTTTTTAGAAAATTGAATGCTCAACCAAACATAAGTACTCTGAAAATCTGTCACTTTTCCATTATCAACCAAACATGCCAAAAATACTTTTTTAGGCATCCTCTTTCCAGGAATCTGCTTCCCAGGAATCATATACCTAGGAGGAAAAATGCTTTCTGCAAACCAAACGAGCCCTTAGAGATAAGTATCAAAGAGTTAGTTTAAGCAACTGGACGTTACTTTTCTAATATTTACAGTAGTGTACCATTCAGATGTATTTCTTTGAATAATATTTAACCTAAAAAAACCATTGAAAATTTGGTAGAAAAAATTGTCACTTGGAAGATCCATACATTCATGTACACGTGTGTGTATGCATGCACTTGCATGTGCACATGCATGCACCTAAGTTCGTTGATGTTCATCTTCACCATATATCTTATTTGCAATAATTTTTTTAGATTTCCCAAAAGCTATTTAAGGCATTGATTTATGGGTTTATAGGTTTTTTTTTTGCTCGAGTTCCCCCATCCATAAGATAAGCAAGATTATATGGCAGAATGAAAGCACATGTTTGTTCTTGTAATAAATGTGAACATCCTTAGTAACCGAAATTAATTCACAAGTAGCACTTGGAAAGAAGAGATTTTTGGCTGCTTTCAGATGGAGCATGCAAGTTAAATATCTTTTCCTTGTCGAGATGTTTTCTCTTTGAACTAAATCATCATAACGTTTTCTTTTATGATTTTGTGAAGGATCACCGACTGCTGCTTATGCATTTATAGAACCTTAATTGACATAATTTTCAACATTGTTGAATGCAGGGGGAGGGGAACACGGGGGCTGATGGAGACAAGCACAAAGACGAAGGTCGTTCCAAGACTCACAAGGTAATGGTTGAGATTCATGGACCTTGTTTGGTGCTTCTCTCTCGCCTTCTCTCCCCCCAGTAGAACTCTGTTGCATGCAGATCAGTAAGGAGGATGATAAAATCAGGGCCACAGCTGCCAATGTTGCTGCTCGAGCTGCAGTTGGAGGGGATGATATGCTCTCAAAGTGGCAACTTATGGCTGAGCAGGCCCGGCAGAAGCGTGAAGGGAGACTGGAGGGGGCTTCTTGTTGCCATCAAGATAAGATTACAGGCAACAAGTCCTTGCTGAACTCTGGAAGAAGTTCAAGTGAACGACAAGAAGTTGGAAGAAGAGGCGCCCCTGCTGCTTTTTTATCTGGCAAGTGTGATGTATTCATTCTTCTTAGCTCAGAGGTTTCCTTTAGCTTCATAATTAACCAGCCGGTGGTTCTCATATTTGTTTAGGATTGCACAGTGAGCTGCAAGGCAGGTCACCGTTGTATCAATTCATTTCAAGAACTGCAAGATGGAGGATCCCCTCCTCATGCTGAGATAATGTGGTATTCTAATTTAAGTGTTCTCTTTAAATGTTTTCAGGGGGCATGAGAAAATCTGGGAGGGGCTCAGCAACAATGCCGCCAAAAATTGCACGCCACATCTCTGCCAAGGACGTGATTGTGGTCCTGGAGAGGGAGCCACAAATATCGAGGTCAGCTTTGATTTATCGATTGAACGAAAGGATGCCTCGTGATTCTGCAGCAGCATAGCAAGCACAAGTATTATCTCCTACAGTAAGGCTCCCAAATTTGAGACCAGTGTAATTATCTTAATGGTTGTATCTACAATATTAGAGTCATTGGATGGATCCGAAATCGCCACTGAATAGATACAAAGGTGAAAAAGATGATTACTGAGCTTGTGGAGAGTCAGCCAGATAGACCATCAATGCTAACTTCTTTTTTCTTTTCTTTTCTTTAGTATATTTGTATAGTTGTCCACGGTCATTGGATTCCCATGAACCAGTGCAATGTCCACATATTCATGGTGTATGGAAAGTAGAATGGAAGGATTAGAAGGGTGCTGAATTCAAAAATTTTATCTTGTATATCCTGATACTGGGTGCTTCCGGTTTAGGCGCGCATGATAAGAGTAAGACCCTGGCGTGGATGCCATTCCTTGGGCCAACATGATCAGTCCAGGGATGAAGCAGCCTACATGGCCAGGTTGTAGGTCTTTGCGGGTGTTGTGATTACCTGAAGGGAGAAAAAAAGGTGGATAATGCTCTGTTGTAAATTGTAGGGTTACACATGCAGGATGTAGTCCTATTTTATGCTTTTAATTGGGTTAAAGTGATTCTTGCAAAAGAATAATCACCTATGTATTGTTTCTTTAAAAAATAATAAATTAATTCTTTTTACGAAACAATACATATGTAAGAATTTATGGACAATTTTGTTCTTGGTTCTAACTTTGAGATGAATGATATATATTTACTGAATATCTGATACTCTATACAACATATACTTTAAATATTCGATATATAATGTTTAGGCTGTCTTCTTGGTCCTAGAATTAGACCTACAAATCTTTAAATAATTTTCATGCTGGAAAAAACTTTTTCTTTGCAAAATCGATAATTAAATATCTGATTTGAGACATTTGCACTGCATGCTATCACTATGCTAGAGATAGAAAGCATTTTAGCTATTTTTACTTATATTGAAAATAACCTTAGGCTTTGTTTGTTGTGATCTTACCGAGTAGGTTTTTGGGGTTATACTTTTTTGTTATATTCTAACATTTGTCTAGAAATAGCAAACATGCTACCAACAACGGTAGGCTCCATTTAGTAGTTTCATTGAAACAACTTATTTCTTGTTTGTTTAAGTTATGTTATTCCATGGATAAAACTTGGAAAAGTTTGAATTTTCTATACTAAAAAATCAGCACTTATACATTTTTATCAACTAAAACAATACTATAGATTAAAATAGTGGTCGTTTTAGCATAACGATAGTTGTTATATAACATGAATAAAAGCAGCTAATTAGATTACCATCCATTTATCTAATTTTTTTATAAATCCAAAACTTTTATCAATTATTGCTCAAAAAATTTGGCACATGAGAAAATAACGATTTTATTAAATAATTTAATATTTTAGAAAATAATACTTTTATTTAGCGGTATTATTATTCATTATTTTCTATTATAATACTGTTCCAATGATCATAATATTAGTTATTATTCTTATATTAATTTCTTTTGAAATATCGAATACTAGTTATAATGATTATTGTAAATATTTAATACGATGTTAATAGATAATGGCACCTTTTGGAAGGAATGAAACTTTCTGCGTCTTCATAAACCCCCCAAAAAGGCGAAACCGGGGCAGACTGGGGTTATATCTTTTATTCGTACGCATTGGAAAGCCGTAGTGGGAAGGAACCCTCGTCTGTCGCTCTCCAACGTAACCCCTATTCCTTTGCCCATCCTCCCAAAAACGAAAGCAAAGGAGACGAGTGCTGGATCGGAGAGATACGAATCGAAACCCTAATCTCTTTGGAGTAGTGAGGAACGAACGAATGAATGAAAGATGCCTCTAATCTTGTACCAAAAAAAAAAGATGCTTCTATTCGCCTCTTCCTCGTCGGCTTCGTGCTAGCGGCCGTGCTCTTGGTTCTTCCCTCTCCGCCGGTGGGCTCTCCTCCTCGTCCGCCTCCGCCGCCGCTGCCGCTTGACAACGATAGGAACGTTCTCCCTGGCCGTTTGATCACGAACGCCAGCGGAAACCTCGGGATCCTGGAAGTCTCCGCTGCCGCCCCCATGTCCAAGGCTCGGGTCTACGCCGACGTCAACGTCCACCGCCCGAAGGAGTACTGGGACTACGAGTCTCTCACCGTTCAGTGGGGGTAAGAGAGCATCGGAACCCTAATTTTGCTCTAGTCCTCATTTTTCGCCGTTTCTTTCTTGGTTCTTGTGGCTCTAATTCATGCTTGACGGATCTAATACTGAGAATTGTTATTTATGAAGTTTTATCTTTTGAATTTATTTTTAGCTCTATCTTGTAGCGAGTGCTGATTTTTCTGGTTTTTTATTGATCTAAGATACATCAGCTGAAATTGTAACTCTATGCTTTTTGTATGTTTGTTGATATGTATGTTGGTTTCTGATAACATTTAATGGATTGACATAAGTTTCTTTTCTTTCTGGAAAACAATGAGATTTAAATAATCCAGTTTCTTGATTTGGTGAGTATTGGCTGCTTTGTAGTACACATGTTTTAGCGACTAATTCTGTTTATATGGTCTCTGAATTCCTGGATAGCAAAGTTGACTTGTGGAGCAAGCAGTTTCTTGTCGTAACATTTGTTTGGCAGCCACTGAGCTTGTGCTTTAGAATTTTTCAACCTCTTTGAACTAATAAGCAATATCTTGCATCGTTTGATGTTCTTCATCTTGCATCATTTTCTGGTACATTCAATTCAAATAGTCTGGATGGTAATAGCTTTTTTTTTTTAAAGAAGTTTTTGGGTCAATTTGAGGTCAAATGTGAAAGAATCAAGACTTATTAAAAGACGGGCAATCTAATGAGTGGACATGAAGCTTAGAGGATAAGTTGTATGCTGTATGAATTTTCTGGAAATCAGAAGGACTGAAGTACAAACTTCCAAAAGGAGTAAAAAAGACCATAGACTATGCTTTGGCTATTTCGTCAAAACAAAGTAAAGAGGGCTAATTAATTATATTGAATCTCTCTAGTTTGGAGTTTTTTGGACCTACACAATGATGCTAAAAAAATGATAGAAAAGCTTGAAGAAAATTTTATAAAACATAATTGCAGAGGAGGCCAAAAGATGATCACTTACAAATGCCATGCCTAGAGAGGGTTTTGGATCTCAAAAAGTGCTTTAATGAGAAAAAAGTAGAACGTGTTTTGAAGCTGGAAAGTAATCTATCTTCTCCCTTAATAGTTTATCATATACCTTCTGCTGTAGAGTGTACTTTCAGAGCCACTTACTCTGAGCCCTTTGTCTGTGTAATAAAGCGTGATCTCTAATTTGCACTTCATAAAAGATAATTTACATTTCCTTCCACATCACTAGTTGAATTCATGCTTTAACCTCCTTTGCCTGATAAGGGCTCTTAAGCTAGTCCACGTTCTTGCTTTTATTCCCTGGACATGATAATTTGGAAATGTGGTTCAAGATGTTTCGAAAAGCGACGATCCGAATACTATGACTCTTTGCTCATAGTAATGCAGCTCTGAATGCTGAACCCTTATACTCTTTTTAGAGTTTTGTTACTCAACAATTTTACTACTTCAATGGATAGTTAGGTTACTATTCATGCAGCAGTAGTTGTATTCCCTACACTAGTGTAACATTGTCACTTCCATTGATCAACTTTATTACTACCTTTTTTCTGAATATAGATGTAGAATTCCGTAGAAACTTGCTATAGAATCCCTTTAGGTCGATATTTATCAAAGCTCCCTTCTTATCTTATCATAAGTCTTCGAAAGTGGCTTTTATGACTATGGCTTTAGCCCCACCATAGTTATAAAGACATATTCGATCTAGATAATATTGCCTTTTCAAATCAAATTATGATGCATCAAAGTTTGGGAACTTCTAGTATAAGTTATCATGTTAATGTAATTTAAACTACTTCAAATTCTTCTCCAGGCAAATTTGGGAAGGGGCTGGGCCTGATTTGAAATTTTAAAAATCGGTTGGTAGAAAGGAGAGCTCGTGTGATGATTATGTTGTTTAAGCGCATAAGTATGAAGCACTTTACCAATTCTCTCCTTAACTTTAAGAGGGTAAAAAAGGCAAGATTTCATATATTGAACAGAATCAAGGTATGTCGTCTTGGTACCGGGCTTCGTATCGAGGCCATCTTATTGCTATGTTGGTACGCCTAGTACGGGGCTGGTTCGGCATATAGATTGTCGGTATGCCCCCTATTTTTGTACTAGGCGTACCGGTACAGTACACTGCGCTCTATACCATCCGTTTCGGTACAGTATGGCATATCTTTAACTGAATTCATCTTTAATGTACCAATTATAAATGACATGATTTGACACTGGTCATGTAATCATTATGCTTTTTCTCAAGATGCCACTTCGAGCAATATTATACAATACAAAAGCATATTTTCATGCTAGAACAAGTAGAGCGTGCTGCAGAAAATTCCTTTTGATACCAGTCACATAAAAAAAGAGTGAAAGTAGTTTTCCTGCTGAGGACATTGAATGTGTTGAAGTGCCTCAAACACAAGTATAATATTAAGGAAAACCTAGATGGAAGTTGAACTGAGGAATGGGGATCGCTAAAGAACACCTTAGCAAGTTGAAATGAACATTCGTGACTCCAATGAGGAGAAATATGATCTTAGTTTAAGCTAGTTTGCAAACAATCTGTCTTACCTTCTTGAGGTTATGCAACTCAAAGGCACCAACGAATGGAGAGATCATTAGAGCATTAACATTTATTATTTCTCGAGCTGTGAGAATACTATTGTTCCTGTAAAGTTCTTTTCTTGAAGATTTGTTGAGGAAGTTGTGACGTGACTATTGGTGAGAAGTTCTGATGAGATCTTTATCTATTGACTTGACAGAGTTAGTATCTCTAAAGCAATTTCTGTACTCATTGACTAAAGTAAGAGACAGCACATGGAAGCTTCAGTTTTTTAAGAATTTTGTCTGCATTTGTTTGTAAATTTGCCCCCTTTTTTTAATTTTAGCCTTTTAATCTGTTTACCTTTCTAACCGCCAGAAGATGGCATCACAGATAACAGCTGTGGCTTTCTCAACAAATGGAGTAAAGGAAAACTAATATGGCACAATGCTGCAAGATATTAGTCAAATGATTCCTTTTACTACTACTGGTAAAAGGTCATAATAACATTTGACAAATTATTCAATGTTCTTTTCATTCAGTGATCAGGATGATTACGAGGTCGTTCGGAAGGTTGGAAGAGGGAAATACAGCGAAGTCTTTGAGGGCATAAATGTGTCCAATAATGAACGTTGTGTAATCAAGATACTCAAGCCTGTCAAGAAGAAGAAGGTACTGATAAATGATAAATTTTGAGTTCCAGCAAACCTATCATATTTCTGTCCATTCCTATTTTCACTGTTTTATTTTGATTAACTATGAGAAATATATTAGTTGTAAGGGCTGGATTATAATTTGTATGACATGGATGGTGATATTGACTACTGACTAAGGAAGCACGGACACGGGTATGGGATATGAACATGATATGATTTGGATACAAAGATATGGCAAACCTTGAAAACATAGGATGTGATACGGCTAGGACATGTCAATAAGAATATTGTATTTATTCATTCAACATGCATACATAAACAAGGATATATACTTCTGTATGTTTATAAAAAATATTCCTAAAGCATACTAGGCTATCAAAATAATGCAGTCCATATTTCACATGATATTATCAACTTTTACTAGCTCATCATTAAGTCATCATTCAAATCTGACCCCGATCCATACTTCATATTTAAAAATTAACATCATAGACTATAGAGTTGACCATTCACCTGTAAAAGATTAACATCAATAAAAGAGAGAACACCCTTCCTCTCATTTTTGTAGGTATTGGGGGAGCATCTTGAGTGCATCTTAAAAGTATCTAGAGTTTTTTTTTTAATTTAAAATAAATACAATATTTTACACAAGTATGGATACATATTTGGGAAGTATCCGATGAGTATCAGTATCTGATACCTATTCAATATGGACACAGTATCTGATTTGAAGTATCTCTGCTTCCTCCATATTGTAGAGTCAAATACTCAATGAGTAGAACTTAGCATCAATGGCAAATTATGATAAGAAAACAAAGTCATATATATTATTCTTTCAAATTGAGTAACTAAATGAGAAGCCATGCTATATCAACATGATTTTTAATACAATATAAGATTTAGCTAAATGTTGGAGAAGTATGGAATGTATGTGTATAAAGTATAATGGTTTTGATAATCGAATAAATTGACAACTTATTATATGGGCTAGGAGTAATCATTCTTTCTCCCAAATTAAGGGTCACTAGGATTCAAAAACCTTCTCTTTATAGGATTCTATGTCATATTCATTAGAATAGGCTTTTTCTTGGTGCTGCATCCTTATAGTCGTGCTGTGTCAACCTGCCCCTTGTTCTGCTTTTACCCACTTAGATGAGAAGATCTGGATTATAGGAATGTTATAACCAGTTGATTGGATGGTTAATTGCTATGAATATGTTGATTGCATCTTTATTTCACTTTGCTTAAATTCTGATACTTTTATATGTGAATTAGATGCCTTTGAATGTGCAGAAAAGTTGCAACTTAGTGAGGAAATTACAAGGGAGAAGACCATTTATTTATTGCAACTCTCTTTCCTCTTATGTACCTTGGATGTGCGACTGCAACGGTCATAGTATTTGCTGTCATGAACCAATTTCCACACAAAAGACCCCTCAGTCTATGTTTTGCCCATTTGGATGCAGAAAATATTCAGTGTAGTTAACAGAAGTGTCGAGATTCTTTTTTACCAACAAGCAAGAGTCTAAAATTGATTCAAACTAGGTCCATTGGATATAGCAAATCTGCCATCTTGTTCAAACCTCATAGGAACATGGTAATCGAATCCCCCCATCCCCACCCCCCGTTCTTTCCTTTTTTGTGTCTTGGTAGGTTTTGCAGTGGGGGAGGGGCTCAAATCCATAAATCAAAGCTGGTGTAAAACTTGTGCAATGAACAGCAAGTTAACTATTTGGTATCTCTTTTTATTTTTTTGGCTGGAGGAAGGACATTTCTAGCCATTTTGGAAGACTACAACCTTTTTCTATATACCTTCAGCGAATTTTCCTTCTTTGTTCAGGTCGTATTTGTGCTTTTATGTGTAGGATTATAAGTGAAAAAGGTCACTATCAATCTTTCTATATGGGAACTGGAAAGCAAGGATCAATGGAGTTTTGCTAATATTGATTAGTATATCACATTAAACAAACACATAAATTGTCCCTCTGGTTCTCATCACCTACTGGTCGGGCCGGGGCTCCGCGCTCTTTCTTTCTGTGTGGGACGATGCCGGGGAATGCGTCGAGGCGGCGAACAACAACAACACAACTACATTTTCTTTTTCCCTCCATGAGATGAGCCCAGTGCATTGGACCGATGGATAAGAGAACTGAGCTGGCCAAAAAAGCGCTTGGGCACTCTACATACGATGTAGACTCCATCAGATACATATCGATTTATTTCTGATGGATCCAGAATAGATAGATATCTTGTCTCATCAATAGATAGAAATAGAGATTTTCCCTATTTTTGAAAGATTCCCTCTTCGCTATCCATTCCTACTCTTTCGATCTATCAGAACATATCAGGCCATCTTGTCAACTCAACTTTCCTTGAGCAACTAGCTAGTCAGTAGGAGTCTTCTTCAGCCTTTGTGGGAGTTGCTGGGGGACAGGAGAGCTAGTGGGATAAAGCTTTTTCTTCTCCTCCATCCTTTCGATAAGGTCAATCAGGAAAGGGCAATCCATGTTCAACCCAAGGTGATCATTTTGAGAGCTCAACTTGTCACTAATTTCAAATTTTCAAAGGAACAACTCTTACCCCATCCTATCATTTATCTAGTTTTGGTAGAACATAGTGGTTCCTGAAATGAAACAGGACATAGTATAGGCCTAAGGCCAGGTCAATATATCAATCAAAACCAAATTCAAATACCTTGGAAAAGTGAACATTTTCAGGTAAGATAGGAGTTGATGGCCTCGTGCTACTACAAGTATGCTTTTTTTTTTCTTTTCCTGTAAATTTTGAGTAGTGTTGGTATTATGTAAGCTAGCTTGCTGATTGGCAAGTTTGGAAAATCTTTTATATGTACCTGTGGAGGATCTATAGCAAAGATAAAAAGCAGGAGAGGTTTTAGAACTTTGCAGTTGTTATCAAAAGTTAGATTTGATATCTAAAATATTTGTGATGTTTGTAGGCTAGATTATGTTATTGTAAGTCTTATATTCTGTGCAATTTACTATAAAAATCTGATCATTACTGGGAATCTCAGACGACAACCTACCAAAATGAACTTCACCCTTTAGAAACCCATTATGTCATGGCATTGTTCTGATGGGTCAGCATATCCTTTTGTTTAGTTGGCTTGATTTATATACTTCTGCAAAACCATGTAAGTAGCCAAAAAGAAAATGGCCATGACTCAGTTATGTTCCGGACAAGCCAGGGTTCTGAGAGGGGCGAATTGGGGACAGACTAAATCTTTAGCTTTTTTTAACACATGGTGGCTGCCCCAGGACACGAACCTATACCAATGCACTTGTCAGTCCAAGCCTTTACCATTGCTCCAAGCAATGGGCCCCCGTGTAAGGAGCCAAAGGTAACAAAACTAATTAATCAATGAAGACCTTATCCAGTGATTGCAGATCATTCAAATACATCTCCTGTATTCTTGAATATAGCTTAAATGAATTTTCTTAAGCGGTGCTCACATTGGTCAAAACCAATGCACTTGTGATACCTTATGATGTTGACCTGGTTCATTTCATATCTCGAAGGCATAAAATACTGAAAATGACTCTTCACTGCATAGGAGACACAGGATCTCTTCCATTGCCTAGTCATCCTTCTTTTCTAAAGAAAATCTAGAGCTATCAACTCCAACTAATGAAATTGAAAGTAAATCATATTTTAGTAAAATGTGCTGTTTATTGTTGAGAAGCGGCCATATAACAAACAATTTAGACTGGTCTATAAGTTGAGCATGTTTAGATGACTGGTTTGTAATAATTATATTCCTGATTTGTCAACCAGTGGTTTGTTTGCCTTGCTTTTCATTCCTCTTGAATTAAATTAGTATCTTTTAAGATTACTAGCTATCCTTGTTCCAAAATAATGAAGAATTTTTGGCTATTTTACATCTTAGTTGCATTGACTTATCATTTGCAGTTATGGCACATGTATAATCTCTATATTGCTACTTTTGCAGATACAGAGGGAGATTAAAATACTTCAGAACCTTTGTGGGGGTCCAAATATTGTCAAGCTGCTTGACATTGTCAGAGATCGGCACTCAAAAACTCCTAGCTTGATATTTGAATATGTAAACAGCACAGATTTTAAAGTGTTGTACCCCACACTGACTGATTATGACATCCGCTACTACATTTATGAGCTTCTCAAGGTTTTTCCTGGTCCACTTCTCTGCATCTTTTTCCTTAGTATCTTGCTTATGCAGATCACGTTCATCTGTTTGAATCTGTGCTAAAATGTAACCGAGAATTTGAAAATTCATAACATGCAACATGAAACTATTATTACTGATACATAAGTACTTTTATGTATATCCTTAGCTGCAATTGTAACTGCAATTGCGATGTCACTCTATATGATCTGGAGGTCAATTTGCTGTCTCCATTTTGATATGGTTCTGATTCCTTCAACATGAATGCCAGGACTACTTTGTTTTCCATCAAAAAGTATTGCCCACATGCAAAGTATTGACTTGTCAGCATGAATTCCTAAAAGAATTTTAACATTGGTGCTCTTTCCTTTTCGTCTACCATATCATCTAGAGTCTACTTAACATGAAATGGTTTGCGGTTATTTTTGCTTCTACCGTCAGTGTAGTTAACTTTTCCATTTGATCACTCAGAATTTATGCCTCAAGCATGTATAAGCGATTTTAACTGCATATCATCACTATTTGTTGGCTGCAGTAATAATTTTATTTTCATTTATTTAAAATAAATATTAAAATGATCATAAAATTTGTAAATTGCTAGATGTCACCTTGGTGCTCTTCTGTGGTCACAGGCACTAGATTACTGCCATTCTCAAGGAATTATGCATCGAGATGTCAAGCCTCACAATGTCATGATTGATCATGAGCTTCGAAAACTCCGTTTGATAGACTGGGGACTTGCTGAGTTTTACCATCCTGGCAAGGAATACAATGTTCGTGTTGCTTCAAGGTTAATGTGGATTTTGATTTGTTTTTCCTCCAACCCACAGTTTGATGCTGCTTATGCTTCATGCTGTGATGGCTATAGCTTCTGTTATTTCATAATTGCATAACCTCTCAATGCTATATTCCATAAGGACTTTTACAGCAATTCCAGTATTGACATTACTTTGTTTGATAAATTAATACGTAGTTAACAATTCATCAGCCTCATTATTGTTGTTGTTGTTATTGTTGTTGTTGTTCGTCGTCATAATAATCATCATCATTGGTGGATGCAAAAAAGGTATCAGAGAGCATGTCCTTACGAGAAAGATAGCCTTCGAGTTACTTGTATCTATATATTAACAGCATGTTTTATAATAATGAGAATATATGGTATTCTTTAGTTCCTATTTTGGTGGCTTAGGTGAATGCTAGTAAATAAGCATATGCAATAAACATCTTATGCATTAGATCCAGATCCAGCACTGACATTGTACTACCAGTGAAGCAGAGGCTAAAGTGTAAACTCATTTATTTTGTTCTCGTTCCTTCCATTCCTTACTCTCTGTTTCCTTTTGACACCCTAACCATTGCTTTTGAAAACCTAACCATTCCCTTCCATTCCCTGTCTAATCATGCTCAGCTTCCTTAGAGCCCATAACTCTCCCCCTTCCTCCTCCGCGAGGCCCTAACAAATCTTACTCCCAAACCCCCTCTTCTCAAGCCCACCAGCATGGTCCTTACTGCTGCCACAACTATCCTCCTTCCCAGCCTCAAAATCTCTTCCCTTATTGTCATCTCTTCTTTCCCTCTCCATCCACTATCGTCCAGTCTGAGAATGTGTCTTCATCATTGTCCGAACTTTCGGAAACCCAAATGAGCTTGAGTAAGCTGGACTCAAGCCTCAGCAGATGTCTGTTTGATCCCATTTTATTTGTCTTCTTCCTCTTTACCTACTTTCCTTAGGCAATGTTGTTAAGATTGGGATACAATGTTGTTAAGATTGGGATCATGGATTGGCTTGCAGATTGTTAGATTTTTTCTGATTTTCTTTCTCTTTTTTTTGAAATATATAATTTGAAATATGAGACATATATAGAGTAGATGAATGGAGAACAGAGGAGGCATACATATTAGAATTCTACTTTCTACCAACATACGCCCATATGCGGCATGCCTGATGAAGCAAGTGTTATGTTCACTTATTCAAGATATTTGTATAATACCTGTCAATTCAATTATCCTTGTACTTCTAACTCCACAAACTCCATAGAAAGATTGCGAATTCTACTACTCAAGACGTAACCAGTGTGATAAGTAGTTTAAAACTCCCATGATTAAAAAACTGAGTAGCATAATCAAGTTGGATCTAATGGCCCAAGGGACAATATAGTTCATAATACAAATCTAGATCCTACGTTCCTAAATGACCCTGATCTAGAGATGAGACCTAGATCGTTTAGGGACATTTTGATCAGGATCGTAAGATCATACCATGAATTGTAAGATTTTAACAACAACGTCCTAGAGCACCATGCAAAAGAAAAGTGAAAGTTGCTGATGCCGCAGGGAATATTTTAGACTTTTTTTATTGCAAAAATGTCCCTATGAAGTATGAACACGCCATCTAGCTAAAGACAGATAACCAAAAAAGTTACTGGGGCAATTGAAGCAACTAATGCAGGACAAATCAGCTAAGATGCCCAGACGAAAGCACCCAAGCACATGACAACCATCAAGGACTCCAGAGAACAAAGACCAAATTTGGAATAAAAGATGTTATTAAACGAATCACAAAGTTGGTAAATATCATTAGAAAATGCTCTTCCATCACATATTAGTTGTGGTCAAGCCAACTTGCATTTCTGATCTTTTAGAGTTTATTGGATTTGTTTTGTTCTTTTGAGTTATGCCTAATTAGTTTGGGTTAATTTGGGTGTCAATCAAGGTCTAGGAATCACTTATTTCAAGTAGGGTTTTAGGTAATACTCTGTAATATGTCCACTGATCCAGGTGACTACTTTTGTTTTCTTATAATTAGCTGTTTTGGTGGATTCTACATTCCTCCTTCTCCCCCTTCTTTCTCCTGCATTCCTTTTTATTCTCTATCATTGAGTTAATGCTGCGTTTCTTGGTGACCCAGATATTTCAAGGGACCTGAACTCCTTGTTGATTTACAAGATTATGACTACGCCTTGGACATGTGGAGCCTTGGATGCATGTTTGCTGGAATGGTATGTGTCTTGTCTTATTGAAGTTTAAATTCAATTTTCTTGCAATGCTTAATTTATTTTTATTGCCATTATAGATTTATAGTTGTTCTTCATTGCTCATTGGTGATTTTCCTATTACCTTTTTTATTATGAACTTATATTATCAGCGGTTGACTGCAGATTTTTCGCAAGGAACCCTTCTTTTATGGCCATGACAACCACGATCAGCTTGTCAAGATTGCTAAGGTAATATAATCCTGAAGTTGCTGCTTGTTTCAGTGGGATGATTAGCTGAAAATGCCCTCTGAATTATTACCTGTTTGCTTTTATGTACTATCATGCTTTAGACATTCATATCATTGATTTCTCAATTGCTTGCTTACCAATTAAAGTATGATGGGAAATATGCCTAGCTTTTATAGCTGATGATCATTTATATTGATTAACTTCTTTTTTTTAATTCCTATTTTAACTTTGTTAAAACATGAGTGTGGTTAAATGGAACTACGAAGGGTTTATTTCATTTGGTGCCTATTCTGTTGTAGGATTAGCAACTGGAGTCTAATCTGTTGGTTCTATACCCATAGTTCCATGGAGTTCGTTGACATAGATGTATCAAAATTTGAGGCCTTGGTATTTAGAAAACTTTGCTGTCCAGAAAAAATAAAGAATAGGAAGCATAAAGGATGCTGCTTTAGAGAAATTGTTAACAATGTCATATACTACTACAGATTTATTACTTTCTTCTACGAATTATTTTTCTTTTCTAAATAGATTCATTCTAAATGGGTCTATCTAAATGGAAATATCCCTAGGATGCTGCATCTGTAGGGAACAAGCATGACTTTTAATGTTGCCTGATGCTTTCCCCCCCAGGTTCTTGGAACAGATGAATTAAATGCTTATTTGAACAAATATCGCTTAGAGCTTGACCCACAACTTGAAGCTCTTGTTGGCAGGTATATCTCATGTTCTTTTTTCTTACATCATTTACATAAACAAGTTTTTGAGTTAAATAATTGTTTTTAAGTTTAAATGCAAAGTGGTCCGTAATATTTTGGCAAAGGTTAAAGTCTTGTCTGCACATTATTCAACCTTACTTTCCATTCTGCAGGCACAGCAGAAAACCTTGGTCTAAATTTATTAATGCAGACAACCAGCATCTAGTTTCTCCGGAGGTTCTCTATTAGCACTTTTACTTCTTATCATAAAAATTTTCTTTCATGACATTTTGGATGCATGCTGTGCAGGCAATTGATTTTCTTGATAAGCTTCTTCGCTATGATCACCTGGATAGGCTTGCAGCCCGGGAAGCTATGGTAATTCAACTTTTTCTCTTACATGTGGTTATGCCATTTTATTTTTTGCAGTTTGAAACTTAGTTGTATTTCGCTTGTTGTTATGCTATTTTACTCGTAATTTAGTATTTAGTTACATATTGATTTTGTGAACATTTGTCATGGACAATCCATATAGACAGCTTATCTCTTTTTATATCTCGCAGGGCATTTTATTTGACATACTAATTGCTCGTTGACTCATTAAATAGTTAAGCAATTCTATCTGTAACCCCTGTCAGTATTCTATGACTGCTATATTCTTTATGAAGTGTCTATAAGTTCATGAAAACAAAGATATGCCTAATTTTGATTTGGAAGATAAGTAGGTGGGACTATACATGTAATTAGCAAGAGTTTAAGCTGTTATGATTTGACTTATGAGTGAAATCTGGTGGGAGCCTGGGAGGTATGTTAGTCACTTCTGAGAAATTTGATAGATAAGGTTGTTCGGTTAGTATTGCTCCTGGTCTCTTGGACCAATTTACCTGCAGACCTGAAGACTTATTCAATTTAAGAATTTGATTTATTTGTTTTCATTTAATTTAAGAATATGATTTATTGGTTCCCTATGTAACAATTATCTACTGATTATGGTATGTTCAACAAGCATTAGATGGGTTGTGTCTCAGGGTCAAATCAGATGCATTCTTTTTATTGCTCAGATGGATCAAACTTGAGGTCCATGACATAATGATTTAACATGAAATAAATGGATCACGTATTTTGCATGATTCATCCATGCTGGCTACGTGGATGTGGGATGAGTTTTCCTTTTGAGGGTGATGATAGGAGCCATTGCTTGGTGCAAAGGTAAAAAGCTTGGGCTGACAAGAACAATGGCATAGGTTCAATTCTTGGGGCAACCACTTTGTACAAAAAGTTGCCAAAAGTTAGTTCCATCCCATTTTGTCCCTCTTAGGATCCTGGATTGTCAGGATCATAATTAGGCAATAACCCTTTAATGACCCTTTTGAGGGTGCTAATGGGGTGATATTAGCCCTCGCTCATATGCAAGGCACTTTTCACGGCCTTACACAGTTTTATTTGAATATGTGATTCATTTTGATGTCAAGAGTGCCTTATGACAAACAAGTGCAATAGCTCAAGTTGCCTGTAAATGGCCATGCAACGAAGTTCTGTTGAAGCAGCCCTAAAGAATTAGGGAAATTAATAGCATAGGTATATTTTGCAATCTCATTCATAATCGCAATGGACTTGTCTTGCTATGTTTGTTGAGTCTCATCAAATAACAAATGTTGTAATTTATCTAAGTTCTTGTATGATTTTGTTTTTATGTCCTAATCTTGTTTTCTTTTCCTTTTTTCTTTATGATTTGCAGGCACATCCATATTTCCTTCAAGTGAGAGCTGCAGAAAATAGCAGGCCTCGCACACAGTAATGTTGGCTCTTGGAAGTTGGGATTGACGTATGTTGTGAATTATGCAATGTATGTCATTGATCGGGGGTACTTGGTTTTATACAAGTTTGCTGCCTTGTAGTGCTAATCAAACAACAGTGGACAGTTGTGTATACTGTACCCCTTTCTGAGCAATATTTGCGTGCATGAATGTTTAACTGTGTCCTTGGTCCCGATTCGATTCTTTCCTGAATAGTTTTAGAACATGTAGATGTTTGTGCAAGCACAAGATCCTTCTATTATGGCTGTTTAAATTTTGATCAAGGTCATCTAGCATGAGGTCAAATTGGCATTTGTCTGTTCTTGTGGAGCTAAAATCGCGAAGGCGTGGACTCTTGTTGGTTTGCTTGGAGATAAATTGGCTTTGTTATGTTCCCTATAACATTTTGCTCAAGAGATGATAATTTAAACTAACTCTTTATACAAAACCCAACCTGGTGCCATGCTTGATGTATCTCTTTTGATGCCAATTATTATTGGCTAAGACGGGTGTTTAACATTATTCTAGCATAAACACATCCAAAGTTGTCGGAGTGCTATAAGTCTCGAAGAGCAATCAAGCATCATATCAGTCCAAAGCACCCCATCAAATTGGTCAGGCATGAATGAACCTATCTAACCTACAACTTCATTCATCTTCCAAGAGATGTATCTTGCTGCAAGAGGAATGCATCCTTCTATCAAACTCCAAATATTTTTGAAGCAGAGGTGAATATTTCTTAGACCACCCCTAGATCCAGCCAATTATTATAGAATTGCCCTAAATCAGAATGAAAAAAGCTCTCTAAATGCTAAAGCCAACCCAAGTGACCCTTCGCTCCTCTCTTAGAATTGAGGCCTCGAAAATTGGGCTACAACCAACTATGAGTCTAGAGTCCGAGCTTCTGATTACAAAGTTGTTCCATCTCTGCTACCACCATCCATCATATCTTCATCAAAGTTGGCCTTGACAAAACTTCAGTGGGTTCTACCGCAAGAGCTAAGATAGCGTCCCAAATGTCTTGAGTTATCAAGAATTTTCCAGAAGGACCCGAATGGATAATCTCAGCATCCTACATTCGAGCCCTTTCCAAAATGAACCTTGCCGACCGAACTGCTTTTTCAAAAAGTTTAGGTATTTTCTGGCCAACTCGATATGATAGACAATATAGATAATTGTAAGTGTAACAAATCTGAAGGGCAGCCTACTAGAACTGCTCCTCAGGTACTCTATGAAGGTATCAACTGGGTCGTTGCATAGAGCATCTTCTGAAAAATTGTAGCCAATCTCCGTACCCGCACCGTGTTTCCAAACTGAAAGAGGACATGACAATGTACCAAAAAAAGAGGACATGATAGATTCCACCGTCTCTCAGCGGGAGCAAATCACGGTAAGCTCAGAACGCATACGGTCGGAAGGCACCTCCAAATATCTTTAGAAACATGTAGTAACAACGCAAGTGGCTTGGATGTATATCTGTATGGTAATTTATATGATATACAGCAGGCTTAGAGACATGCAGCACTGCCCGAGGAATCGTGATGCAAATTTCAGCTCTCGCTGGTTTTGGCTTAGGAAATGACAGCCTTTCCGATGAGAAATCCTTAATATAGGTGATTTATGGCCAGCTTTACAAACAGCTGCAGCACCGTCCTAATGTCGGCAGATATGAGGGCACTGCGATGCAGCTTTCAGCCCTCATTGTTTTTGGCTCAGAACGTAACAATGGGAAGCATCGCCGGCAGCTTTTCAGAACTCACTTGTGTTTCTCGATATCGCCAGGCTACCTGGATCGAACCTATATTGGAATAATAAGCAGGCAGTTAAGAGGTAGATCTTTCCAGACAACAAAAAAATGATAACTAGAACCTGATACTGCCTATGCAGCGCAATTGCTGCCCGGAAACCAATTTTCCCCAGTAACTCAATTTCGTAAGAATGGAACTTTTTTTTTCTATTGCAGAAAAGGCTAAAAGAATAAATGGGAACTTATGCGACGAGCCAAACGAGGAACCAGCATCACTTTCGGCTCACCGTGGGCAAGCCTTCTTTGAGCGGAGCATGCAAGGTTACTGACATTTCAAACAATATTTTAACGTCATTTATGCGACGTGACACATGGAAGCATTGGCGAAGTTATCATTTCAGGGAAAAACTGCCTCACAAACCCTTGTTAGTCGTCGGTGTCATGTTTTCTTTTTTCTTTTTCCTCACCTTTTCTACAAATTTCCAGGAAATCTGCATCCACAAAAAAATTTAAGCCATGAGAAAGAAACAGAACACAAGCAATGAGTTCAACAGGAAGGATGCCAGCTTTCTCCAATAGTTCGTAGGACAACAGAATGGACTACAACATAAAGATGCACTCCACATAAATAGTCCAGGGGATAAAGTTTACATCCGTTAAATTATAAAACATATCCATATCTAATGTAATTTAACTGGATAAGATTCTTCCTAATAGCTCGCTGTTACTTCTTAAGGTGGGGAAAGCACTGATAGAGATCGGATTTTGGATGCTTTGCTTCAGCATGTTCTCTGCACTTCACTTCTGATGTGGTACAAATAAAGGTCTGCATGCATACCTTGCACTGCATTCAGGTCAAAATAGCAATATGAATAATTGAAAAAAAGGCTTTCAAGCGGGAGACCTACAATACATAACAATGATGAAATTTTGGCTTATGATGATAACACAGTTCAACACAAATCATAACAATTAGCCTGGAAATTCAAATCATAACAATTAGCCTGGAAATTCATGGAATCGTAGCTCTGCACTCAAAAGCCAGAAAGAAAGTGTCATTAACGAGGTCTCTATCAGCAAGTTCAATGTTAAAAAGCAAAATTGTGAACAATAATCCTTCCCCCACAAGAGAGAAACCTACTTCACATTCAAGTATTCATATCAAAAACTCTTCATCGCCAATTTCTTTCCATATGTTTGCCTAAGGATAAGGGCAGCCTTGACACAATGTAATAATATAGAACTTATCTAATGTAAACAATAAATTATCTCATCAGAGAAATGAAACAATGTAGCAAGGTATTGCTAAGGTACGTCCATGACACATACAATCCCTATATCTTAAGTTTTCTAGATCTGATATATTAGCATCAGAATTATAATTGTAACCAAAACCATGATTAACTTGTTTGCGAATTTCTAAATGAACCATAAAATATCTCCATAAGAGAGAGAGAGAGAGTAACAATTCAGTAAAACTTTGCATTTCCATCAACGTGACAGAACACTTGTTTGTAACCAGCTAGTAAAGAATCAGATGACCTGCTATTGTAGCTATAGTTGATGAGCTGGAATTGATGGAATTGAGCTAATAAGCCATATTTACCCTTGTAACCTCCATACAAAAAGCGCAATGGAAGAAGCTACCTATAGTTACCTTATATGATAGTACAGATCTAACACACACAGCCGCATAGACCCATATAAGGATGTCCTTCACAATCAGTGATCATATTCCTCAGCTAAAAGAAATTTTGTTTCCACAAATTTAGTTTAGCCAAAACAAAATTACCAAAATGAATTTGGTAAATTCTACCTTATCTTTGTTTGATACAACCCTCACTCCAAGATACCTTGAACTTGATAATTCAAATACCCCACAAGTCCGAAGTTCAAAAAATTCTTGACCTGATGAAAACAGCCCTGGTTTGCAGCGCCATTGTACAACAGAGTCACTAGTTGGGTCTTTTAGGCAGCATGCAACTATTGCAAGTGTTATAATTAAGTGCAGCAAATCTATGCTCAAATCACTTTACGGATATTGCGAGTTACATAGATTTTATTTACCTCTTTAGCAAAGGTCAATGATGGTTAACCACCAACATAAATGGTCAACCAAAGTTGGCCATGCAAGATGATCTTTGTCCTTGTCTTCCTCTAACATTAGCAAAGGGTCAAATTTATCATGCCAGCTTCTTGCATGTTTTCTTTTTAATATTCGACTATTCATTGCTCCTATGGCCTTTAGTTTATTTCCTTTCACTGACTTGAAGTTGCAAAATTAACTTTGCCACTGACAAGTATGGAAAAACCAACTTGTTCCTTTTACTGCTCTGTACCCGATTTTTTGAATAACAATCCTCTACATATAGATATAAACAAGTCATCTACTTCATAATTGACTGAAGCACTTGATCAACTATGGTTAGATGCTTTTTACTAATATACATGAAGCTTAAATTTACAATAGATTTAGAATTAGTTAATTTATTTATTTCAATTTTTCATGTATTATATTACCGTTATAAGTATAGATGTTTTACATTTCTTGCAAATTTGGTGCTCAGTGTTAGGGCTATTTTCTGGTGAGTCTTGGATACTTATTTTAGCAAGGCTGCATTTTCTTGCGAGATTAACCCAGATAAGAGTGGGGACAGTGGGTTATTCCACCAACCTCTGCATCTTTTTTCTGGGACAGTTATTCCCGTCAACACAGCATACCCTCCTTTTCATGTAATAAGTCGATTCTGTCCTCCCCCATAGAACTGACTTATGTGGTGATTTCTGCTATGGATTATTCCTATCTTTACCATTTTTCACTATCCCTTTCCCGCTTCTACTTTTTCTATTACATTTCTTTATTCCCATGCCTTTCACAATTGCTCCAGTTACATAAAAACAAGATCATTCCCTGACTATGGGAAAAGTACCTTTGTGGAGGAATAACAACCAATAAGGATTGCTATCCCCCCCAATTCCCTCTTTCACAACCAAATGAAGCTGTAAAAATTAGTGTCAATAAGTCCTACATTAGATCTAGCTGCACTAGGAAAGTTCTTTGAGTAACTATGATTGTGTCACCAACTGATTTTGAAGGCTTTCTATGATGGACTCTACAAAGGGGGGAAAAGCATGCTACTTTTTGGAAGTATTACATATGTTTCTTTTTCTTATTCTTTCTCAGGGTCATGAAAATGTCCAGAGGTGTCCTAGTTAAATAAGGAGGCTATTTGGTAAATCTTGATGTTTTTAGGTACAAAAGGAGGAGATGAAGGCGTAGTTGATTTGATGATCATTTGAAAAAATAAAACTCTCTTATTTTGTCTTTTCCATCTACCTTCTCCCCCTTTTTCATATTCTACTTTTCACAAGCCCAATTTAACTCTATACTCTGTTCACTTTGTTCTTCTCTTCTAAATTCTAATTAGGTATATCTAATTAGGTATATCAAATTAACAAACTAATTTCTGCTAATTACATCAGCCCAAATCTGATCTAAATGAACCTAGAATCACCAACACGTAGCTTTCAATCAATGATGCACCATCAAAAGGTCATGCAAGATAAGGACAGGAGAAACTTGCCAAAAACATCACAGGTAGTTCAGCACCAATTATGAAATTATGAAGAAAGCAATCACCACTGATGGCTCAAAAAGACTTGTCTAGTCCTATGACCGTCCACATTAGTTGGATGGGCCACAACATAAAGAAAGAATAGTAGCAAGCTCGTTAAAAGTGATTTTTATCCCTTTAAGTGGTTCTAGACAAGTAATACATAAATGAGGCAAATCATCACCATTCAAACAAAGACCAATTGACCCTCATCCTATTGAAACCCAAAATTGTTCCCAAAATAGTTGATACACACAAACAAAAATGTGTTGTGTATAGACACAGTGATAACAAAAGGATTATTTGCACAAATCCCTCTAGTGCCTGATCATTGTCCTATGGGAGGTCTATAATGCTAAAATAAAACATGCAAAGCTACATTTAACCTCTTATAGCACTTCATAATCATAGACTACAAAAAAAAAAAGATACTTAATATTACATGCAATTAAACATTAGATTTGATAGGAGAATAAATGTACAAACTGATCAGGAAAACTGTGGAGTGATTGATTAAAACCCTATTTGATTTTGATGAGCTCAAAGCATTTGAGTATATCTCTTGTTTACTAATGAATTCAATTAAGTGTTTCAGTGAAAATCTTGTCTAAGTGTCTCTAGACTTGGTTCATAATATTTTGGATAAGTTAAGAAGTCAGCTTGAACCAAAGTCTGAGACTCGAGTCGACTCCAGAGTATCACGAGTCGACTCCAAGCGTATCAAGTTCACTGACACGAGCTCGAGTCGACTCCGGATCAGTACGAGTCGACTCCGACTGAGAACAGACAGACGAACAGAAAGCATCAACTCAAAACCTGTCAGCGAGTCGACTCCTGAACTGCGCGAGTCGACTCCGATGTTCACCGAGTCGACTCCAGGGTAGTATGAGTCGACTCCTAGAAGTCACAGGCAGAAAAGTCAGAGAGCAGTTTTCGGGTCTGAGATTCGAGTCGACTCCAGTGGAACGCGAGTCGACTCCGATGGTTGGCAAGTCGACTCCAAAGAAAGTGAGAGTCGACTCTCAGAGGAACACAAGGAAAAAGTCAAAGAACGTTTTTCGGACTCTGAGATTCGAGTCGACTCCCGCAATACGCGAGTCGACTCCTAGACACCGCGACCCCAAAGAAGACAGAAGACCAATCTGCTGTGTCTGAGAGCCGAGTCGACTCCTAGAAAGCTCGAGTCGACTCCAAGGCAGCGGTACACCAAAAGGGCAGAAGACTTAGTTTCGGAAACTGAGAGCCGAGTCGACTCCGGGGAAGTTCGAGTCGACTCCAAGACTGGACGAGTCAAAAGACAGAAGATCGGAAGTTCGGGCTCTGAGCGCCGAGTCGACTCCCAGGACAGTCGAGTCGACTCGAGTTGGCCAAGTTGAAAATTGGCTCCGTGGACTTCATGGGATGAGCCGACTCCGAAAATGCCAAGTCAGCTCCAGAAGTTGGCGAGTCGACTCCGGGTCAAGACGAGTCGACTCCCAGTCAAAGAGGCTACTTTAATTCAAATCCGAAACAGTTGCCGAGTCGACTCCAGAAAAGCATGAGTCGACTCCCGCTACAGCCGAGTCGACTCCTGATCGCGCGAGTCGACTCCAACCCACCAACGGACATATTGTCAGGCTGTGCAGAGTGTGCAGAACGGGCAGAAAAAGGTCTCTAACGGCTAGTTTCCGTGGGGGGTGGTTTAAATAGCCACAGAGGACTGTAGCAAAGTAGAGAACAACCATTCCACTCAAAGTAATCAAGCTTTCAATCTCTGCAACCTGGTTTTCAACGAAAAGAGGAAAGAGCAACATTAACTGCATCCACCTACTTCTTCCCAACATTGAAAGAGATCTCCTCCTGCATTCAAGTCGACCAGACATTCAAGAGGAGACCCGAAGTTCAAGAAGCCCTACTCTACTCCAACTCAAACGTGTTTGAGGGCTTCTAACTTCTCTTTTGTTTATATTGTTATTTATCTGCTTTTGAGAAGCTCTGTTTTTTCTGTTACTCCTTTTTTACTTCCATCTTGTCTTTGCTTGGTTCAATCGGGGGATTGAATCAAGGGTATTGAGGTTGGTTGGTGAGCCGAGTGTAAAACCAACGTGTAAGAGTTCGATTGTGATCCCGGGAAAACAATCGGGTTGGTTCTAGTCGGTGAGCCTGGGAAAACCGACCGAGTTCGTTGTGAGCTCGTAAAACAACAAGTTTGGTTGTGAGCTTGGAAAACAACCGGCTGTAATCCAAGGAGTTATAGTGAATTCCCAAGTGAGACTTGGGGAGTGGACGTAGGAGCAAGGGTTAGCTCCGAACCACTATAAAACATTGTGTTTGTGATTGTTTGTCTCTCTCTATCTCTCGCATTTCATTCACCGCACATAGAAACTAATTAATCATCTCGCTAAAGAATTAATTAGTTATCCACAAAAGATTTAATAGCCAAATTATTTTAAAACCCAATTCACCCCCCCTCTTGGGTTGTCTATCTGGGCAACAAGTGGTATCAGAGCCTAAACTCTTCTATTCTAAGAGTCAAAGATCAAAATGACAACCCCATTTGGATCTTCCCACATTGAGGGTCAGTCCACCCAAAGACCCCCATTCTTTAATGGATCTGACTACTCATATTGGAAGGCTAGGATGAGAATATTCATCCAAGCCCAAGACTATGAGATGTGGACCATTGTAGCAAATGGGCCATACATCCCATCCATTTATGTAGAGGGGGTCACTGTACCCAAACTCGAAAAAGATTGGGATGAACACGACATGAGAAAGGCACAACTAAATTCTAAAGCTATGAATGTGCTTTATTGTGCCTTAGATAGAAATGAATTCAATAGGATCTCTACTTGCAATTCTGCAAAAGAGATTTGGGACAGACTTGAAGTGACCCATGAGGGCACGAATCAAGTCAAAGAATCCAAAATAAATATATTGGTTCATAAGTACGAATTATTTAAAATGGATTCTAATGAAACAATCACATGCATGTTCACTAGGTTTACTGACATTGTCAATGGCCTAAAAAGCCTTGGCAAGAACTATACTAACAGTGAGCTTGTCAGAAAAATTCTTCGCTGTACACCAAGGTCATGGGAAGCCAAGGTGACGGCAATCCAAGAAGCTAAAGACTTGAACAAGCTTCCACTTGAAGAGCTCCTTGGATCCCTAATGACTCACGAGCTCACAATGAAGCAGCACAGCGAAGAAGAGTCCTCCCATAAGAAAAAGGTAATAGCTCTTAAATCTACATCATCTAATAAAGACTTGTCTTGCAGCAGCAGTAGTGAAGAAGAAGAGCTTGAGGGAGATGATGGTGAGGCTCTTCTTGTGCGCAAATTCAGAAAATTCATCAACCACAAGAAGTCCTATCATCAAAGGAGAGGCCCCTCAAATTCCTACCGCAAGGACAAAGGTAAGAAAAGGAAAAATGAGGGGATTGGGTGTTACGAGTGCAAGAAGCCGGGTCACATAAGAGCTGAGTGCCCTTTACTGAAGAAGGGGAGCAAGTACAAGAAGAAGAAGGCTCTTGTCACAACACTATCCGACTCTGACTCATCATCCTCTTCATCGGATGAGGAACAAGAGGAAAAGGCCAATTTCTGCTTCATGGCCAATGAAAATGAGGTAACGTCCGAATCGCCTTTAGATTTTACTTTTGATGAGCTTTATGATGCTTTTAATGAACTAATGATTGAATATAAGGCTATAAATGCTAAAAACAAAGAACTAAAAGTAACTAATCAAACTTATATCCGTAAGTATGATTCATTAGTTAAGGATAAAGATGTTCTTATCAAAGAAAATTTAGAACTTAAGACAAGCAATCAACTCTTAACTCAAAAGACTAATACCTTGAGTAAAGATAATGAAAAATTAACTAAGAAAACTTCAGAACTTAAAAACAATAAACAAAACTTAAACGAGAAACTCATAAAAGATTTAAACATTCTAAAAACCGAAAAACAAACTCTAACTAAAGAACTTGAAAAGTACAAACCTTTGGTAGAAAAGTTTACATATAGTTTTGAAAAATTGAACATGATACTAAATAGTCAACGAGCAGTATTTAATAGAGCGGGTTTAGGGTATAATCCAAAAAATAAACAAAAACTTCTTAGTAACTTCTTTGTTAAAGCTGGAGAAAGCAAAACTAAGAAAGTAATCTGCTTTTGTTGTGGAACTGTAGGACATAAGGCAAATGTATGTGACTATAGGAAAGGGAAAACTAAAAGAAAAATTAAAAGGGTATGGGTTCCAAAAGGAACCAATATGACTAACCATAAAGGACCCAAGAAAACTTGGGTACCTAAGATTATATGATCTGCTTGTGTAGGAGTGTCTTGCAGCCAAGGTCAACAAAAATTGCTGGTACTTGGATAGTGGCTGCTCAAGACACATGACGGGTGACAAGGATCAATTTTTCACCATTGAAGCTAAGAAGGGAGGTGCTGTGACTTTTGGAGACAACAACCAAGGTCACATCATTGGTATTGGTAAAGTTCAAATTACCTCTTCTACTTTTATTGATAATGTTAGATATGTTGATGGTCTTAAGCATAACCTATTAAGCATTAGTCAATTATGTGATAAAGGGTATGATGTTATGTTTAAACCATCACTATGCATTATAACAAACCCAAATGACAATAGTTTAGTTTTTAAAGGAATTAGACGTGGGAATGTGTATGTTGTAGACCTTGAAGATCTTGCCAAACATAACCAATGTTTAGTTGTTAATGAAACTAAGGATAATGATGCTAGTTGGTTATGGCACCGTAAGTTAGGTCATGCAAGCATGGACACAATAACTAAACTAGTTAAAAGAGATTCCGTGATAGGTTTGCCAAAATTAAAATTTGAAAAGAATAAAATATGTGAAGCATGTCAATTTGGCAAACAATCTAGAAACTCATTTAAATCCATAAAATGTGTCTCTACCTCTAGACCTCTAGAATTATTACACATGGACCTATTCGGACCAACTAGAACAACAAGCCTAGGTGGAAATAAATATGGTCTAGTTATTGTAGATGATTATTCTAGGTACACATGGGTCATGTTCCTAGCACATAAGGATCAAGCATTTTTTGTTTTTAAGAAATTCCATAAAGAAGTAACCAATGCTAGAGATACCTCAGTAATAGCTATTAGAAGTGACCATGGTACCGAATTCGAAAATCAGTCATTTGATGAGTTTTGTAGTAAAAAGGGGATAACCCATAATTTTTCTGCACCTAGGACACCACAACAAAATGGAGTTGTGGAAAGAAAAAATAGAACTCTAGAGGAAATGGCAAGAACTATGTTATGTGAAAGTAACCTCCCTAAGTACTTTTGGGGAGAAGCCATTAATACTTCTTGTCATATATTAAATAGAGTTTTATTAAGACCCATTATAAAGAAAACACCTTATGAACTTTGGAAAAACAGAAAACCAAAAGTTAATTACTTTCATGTTTTTGGATGTAGGTGTTTTGTTCATAATAATGGGAAAGATAATCTAGGTAAATTTGACTCTAAATCTGATGAGGGCATATTCTTAGGTTACTCCACAACTAGTAAAGCCTATAGAGTCTTTAATAAAAGAACCCTAGTTATAGAAGAATCTATACATGTTGTGTTTGATGATTCTAGTGATTTTTCCTCTAGTAAGAAAGGTAATTTTGATGATGAGGCTGAAATTCTTGAAGAAAAGATAAATGAGATGACATTACAAGATGACAATCAAAAATTGATTGAAGATGCATCATCAAGCCAAGAGGCTATTGTGGATCATGGGCTAACTAAAGCTTGGAGGTATGCTCACGGGCATCCTAAGGAACTAATTCTAGATGATCCATCTCAACCGGTTAGGACTAGAGCATCCCTTAGAAATTTAAATAACCATCTAGCTTTTGTCTCACACTTTGAGCCCAAACACATAGAAGAAGCCGAAAATGATGTAAATTGGATAAATGCAATGCAAGAAGAATTAAACCAATTTACTAGAAACAAAGTATGGAATCTAGTTGAAAGACCTACTGAATATTCAATTATAGGTACCAAATGGATTTATAAAAATAAACTTGATGAAAATGGTACTGTAATAAGGAATAAGGCTAGATTAGTAGCCAAGGGTTATAATCAAGAAGAAGGTATAGATTTTGATGAAACCTTTGCTCCGGTAGCTAGACTTGAAGCAATTAGACTTTTACTAGCTTTTGCATGCTCTAAGGACTTTAAGTTATTTCAAATGGATGTAAAAAGTGCATTTTTAAATGGGTATATTAATGAGGAGGTATATGTAGAACAACCTCCTGGTTTTGAAAATCATCAATACCCTAATCATGTTTATAAATTGAACAAAGCACTTTATGGTTTAAAACAAGCACCTAGAGCATGGTATGAGAGGCTTAGCAAATTCCTATTAGAACATGAGTTCTCTAGGGGTAATGTAGATACTACATTGTTTCTAAAGAAGAAAAACAAAGATATGTTGTTAGTACAGATTTATGTTGATGATATTATTTTCGGTGCTACTAACAATCGTCTCTGCGAAGAATTTGCTGATTTGATGCAGAGTGAATTTGAGATGAGCATGATGGGAGAGCTGAACTACTTCCTCGGGCTTCAAATCAAACAGTCTGAAGGAGGCATCTTCATCAATCAAGCCAAATACATCAAGAAGATGCTCAAGAAGTTTGATATGGAGGGAAACAAATCAATCAGCACCCCCATGAGCTCATCATGCAAATTAGACCAAGATGAATCAGGTAAATCTGTAGATCAGAAACTGTATAGAGGTATGATAGGATCTTTATTGTATCTTACTGCAAGTAGACCTGATATTATGTTTAGTGTTTGCATGTGTGCTAGATATCAGGCTAATCCTAAGGAATCACATCTAATTGCAGTAAAGAGAATCTTTAAATACCTAATAGGAACAAAGAACATAGGGTTATGGTATTCTAAAGAATCTAGCCTAAACCTAATAGGATACACAGATTCAGACTTCGCTGGATGTAAGCTTGATAGAAAAAGTACCAGCGGGTCTTGTCAATTTCTAGGAGAAAACCTAATCTCATGGTTTAGCAAGAAACAAAACTCGGTTGCATTATCTACTGCTGAAGCTGAATATGTTGCAGCCGGGAGTTGTTGTGCTCAAATCTTGTGGATCAAACAACAATTAGAAGATTATGGCATTAAACAAGATAAAATACCTATTAACTGTGATAATACAAGTGCCATTAATCTAACTAAAAATCCAATTCAGCATTCAAGAACTAAACACATTGAGATAAGACATCACTTCATAAGAGATCATGTACTGAATGGTGATGTGACACTACAATTTGTTTGTACTGATGATCAATTAGCAGACATTTTTACAAAACCCCTAAGTGAAGAGAGGTTTAGTGTGCTTAGGAGGGGATTAGGAGTGATTGATCCATCCTAGTGGTAGTTTCCACTAGATTCGTTGATTTTGATGATTAGATTGTGGTTAAAATAGAGTTTCTTTTCAATGATCATCAAACAGATCATAATTTAGCGATTTTCCCTCATTCGGCACGAACATAACATGATTTTTAGGTGCGTGCCAAAGTTAGAGACGACTCGAGTAAGTTTCAGAGTCGGCTCCTGAGGGGGAGTCGACTCGCGCATATTCTGGAGTCGACTCGAGGTCGAGTCGACTCGCAACTCAGTGGAGTCGACTCGCAGTCGGGATCCGACTTTTTAACCCTAACTTTGTCGTTTCGAAAACACTTCTATTCTCCGCCGCCACTGTTCACAAGCCCTAGAGCCGACTCCTAGGTCGTCCCCGGTCGTCCCCAAGCCTTTTCCGTCAACCTTTCACCGTCCCTTAGGGTTTTCCTCCCAATCTAGGTCCTTATGCCGCGTAAAACCGTAGTCCGGAAGAGGTCCCGACCCGAGGCCGGTCCCGAGAGGCGCTCCAAGGCTCGGCACGATCCCGCGAGGCAACAACCTCCGGCTCGTTCCCCGCCGAGGGCGGTTCCCGCAAGGCCGTGCGCCGGGAAGGCCGTCACCACCGGGAGATATGTCGATTTCGACTATCTCTCCCGGGAGGGTTTCACCATAGGTGAGAGATTGCGTGTCCAGGGCTTAGAGTATTTCCTCACATTAGATCTCCCAACTTACCCTGGATTAGTTAGAGAGTTTTACGGTACCGTCCATCGAGGAGATGGGGGTATCGAGGACACGGTAGCCGGTGTCCCTCTGTTCATTACGGAGGATCTTATTGCCCACATCCTCCACCTTCCACAAGTAGGGGTGGCTCCCACACACCCCGAGGACAGGGTTGAGGCCCTTACGGCCATTCTAGGGCATCCACCCCAGTCACCCTTAGACGAGGTATCCGCTAGCTCACTTCCGATTGAGGTGCGGATCCTCCTGAGTATATTGTCTAGTTCCATCTTCCCTAAGACCGGGAGATTTGATTTTGTATCTGAGAGAGACCTAGCTCTCATGTTCTACATGCTTCAGGACACCCCAATCAACTTCCCCAAACTCATTTATCGATACCTGTGTGAGCCACTAGACAGACCTAGGCTCACCCTACCCTACGGTATGGTATTCACTCTGTTGTTTAGGGAGTACGAGATTTCTATTCCTGAGGGGGAACCCTTTCGCGCATTGCGATGGACTGATCGCATGCGTCCGGGGACCCTACACAGGATGGGGTTTCGGAAGATAGAGGGGACATAGGTTAGGAAGTCCTCCATCACCACACAGACCACCAGACACTCCCCTAGTCCTGAGCCAGATTCTGACTATCCTGACTTACCGGACTTTCCATCCACTTCTGCTCCTACCACCTCCGCCGGACCCTTCTCCTCGGCTCCACCACCCATGGAGGTCCGCATCGCTCCTGAGCAGCTCAGGGAGCTGCGGCAGGAGATAGTCCGAGATCTGCGGGATAATCTGCTTCGGGAGCTCCGAGGTTCAGTGCTTGCTCCCTCTCCCGCTCCATCTTCAGCGTTGGTCCCTTCCCTGACGGCCGTGACTGACATGACGGCTCATGTGCGGGAAGAGATCTACAACATGAGGACTTTGCTCCAGGCCCAGTTCCATAGCCTGAGTGAGGTCACGAGCACCACTCGACAGATGCGGGATGACATAGGACGTGACATGCACACCACTACCGAGGGGGCCGAGCACTTGTCGAATGTGCTCATCGACAAGCTGGACGCACTTCAGACGTCGGTGACTGAGCTCTCCACTACACATAGCAGAGCCACTTTGTCGATTATCACTCAGCTCGGGCATGTTACAGATGCAGTCACCCTCCTCATGGAGCAGAGCAGATTGAGAGGAGGAGCCACATCCTCGAGAGGAGGAGCCACATCCTCGAGAGGAGGAGATACATCTTCGAGAGGAGGAGCTACATCCTCGAGGAGACCATAGCTGTTTTTTGTGTTTTGTTTTGACATGTATTGTTTTTGCTTTACTTATTGTATTCTCAAATGTATTTACATACAAATCAATACAATGAGTAGCCATATCTTCTTCAATTCTGTGCCATTTGATCTATGATTGATTGTGTGCTTACCTCCTTTTTGATACGATGACAAAAAGAGGGAGAAATATGTATAAAATATGTAAAAGGAATCAATAAAAATCAATATAAAAAAAAAACTTTTAAAACACACAAAAATTTGTTCTAAGTGGATTTGGTACCTCGAGGCTCATTATCTCTCTTTTGGGGCTCCTAATGGAGTAATCTCCAGAATCTATTCAAGGGATATTCGGAGATTAGCTGAATCCTACTCAAGAACAAATTGACAGATTTTCCCTCTAAAAACCAAAAATTTAAAAGTCAAAAATTCTTATGAATCAAAACAAAGTAGATTGCATATGTTGAGGGGGAGAATCTGAATTTTAAGCAAGCTAAATCATTAAAGATATATAAGCCAAACAATTGATTGCATGATATGAAGGCTTATATAATTCCAAATGAAAGGGGGAGCTTTAACTCCGAAATTTATTGTTCACACCTTTCAAACTTGGATAAATTAAATTACCAGACATCTGAATTCATTTATGGATTTTACTTCCTTGTTTATAGAGCAATTCACTTTACATATACTCAATGTTTTGTCATCATCAAAAAGGGGGAGATTGTGGAGTGATTGATTAAAACCCTATTTGATTTTGATGAGCTCAAAGCATTTGAGTATATCTCTTGTTTACTAATGAATTCAATTAAGTGTTTCAGTGAAAATCTTGTCTAAGTGTCTCTAGACTTGGTTCATAATATTTTGGATAAGTTAAGAAGTCAGCTTGAACCAAAGTCTGAGACTCGAGTCGACTCCAGAGTATCACGAGTCGACTCCAAGCGTATCAAGTTCACTGGCACGAGCTCGAGTCGACTCCGGATCAGTACGAGTCGACTCCGACTGAGAACAGACAGACGAACAGAAAGCATCAACTCAAAACCTGTCAGCGAGTCGACTCCTGAACTGCGCGAGTCGACTCCGATGTTCACCGAGTCGACTCCAGGGTAGTATGAGTCGACTCCTAGGAGTCACAGGCAGAAAAGTCAGAGAGCAGTTTTCGGGTCTGAGATTCGAGTCGACTCCAGTGGAACGCGAGTCGACTCCGATGGTTGGCAAGTCGACTCCAAAGAAAGTGAGAGTCGACTCTCAGAGGAACACAAGGAAAAAGTCAGAGAACATTTTTCGGACTCTGAGATTCGAGTCGACTCCCGCAATACGCGAGTCGACTCCTAGACACCGCGACCCCAAAGAAGACAGAAGACCAATCTGTTGTGTCTGAGAGCCGAGTCGACTCCTAGAAAGCTCGAGTCGACTCCAAGGCAGCGGTACACCAAAAGGGCAGAAGACTTAGTTTCGGAAACTGAGAGCCGAGTCGACTCCGGGGAAGTTCGAGTCGACTCCAAGACTGGACGAGCCAAAAGACAGAAGATCGGGAGTTCGGGCTCTGAGCGCCGAGTCGACTCCCAGGACAGTCGAGTCGACTCGAGTTGGCCAAGTTGAAAATTGGCTCCGTGGACTTCATGAGATGAGCCGACTCCGAAAATGCCAAGTCAGCTCCAGAAGTTGGCGAGTCGACTCCGGGTCAAGACGAGTCGACTCCCAGTCAAAGAGGCTACTTTAATTCAAATCCGAAACAGTTGCCGAGTCGACTCCAGAAAAGCATGAGTCAACTCCCGCTACAGCCGAGTCAACTCCTGATCGCGCGAGTCGACTCCAACCCACCAACGGACATATTGTCAGGCTGTGCAGAGTGTGCAGAACGGGCAGAAAAAGGTCTCTAACGGCTAGTTTCCGTGGGGGTTGGTTTAAATAGCCACAGAGGACTGTAGCAAAGTAGAGAACAACCATTCCACTCAAAGTAATCAAGCTTTCAATCTCTGCAACCTGGTTTTCAACGAAAAGAGGGAAGAGCAACATTAACTGCATCCACCTACTTCTTCCCAACATTGAAAGAGATCTCCTCCTGCATTCAAGTCGACCAGACATTCAAGAGGAGACCCGAAGTTCAAGAAGTCCTACTCTACTCCAACTCAAACGTGTTTGAGGGCTTCTAACTTCTCTTTTGTTTATATTGTTATTTATCTGCTTTTGAGAAGCTCTGTTTTTTCTGTTACTCCTTTTTTACTTCCATCTTGTCTTTGCTTGGTTCAATCGGGGGATTGAATCAAGGGTATTGAGGTTGGTTGGTGAGCCGAGTGTAAAACCAACGTGTAAGGGTTCGATTGTGATCCCGGGAAAACAATCGGGTTGGTTCTAGTCGGTGAGCCTGGGAAAACCGACCGAGTTCGTTGTGAGCTCGTAAAACAACAAGTTTGGTTGTGAGCTTGGAAAACAACCGGCTGTAATCCAAGGGGTTATAGTGAATTCCCAAGTGAGACTTGGGGAGTGGACGTAGGAGCAAGGGTTAGCTCCGAACCACTATAAAACATTGTGTTTGTGATTGTTTGTCTCTCTCTATCTCTCGCATTTCATTCACCGCACATAGAAACTAATTAATCATCTCGCTAAAGAATTAATTAGTTATCCACAAAAGATTTAATAGCCAAATTATTTTAAAACCCAATTCACCCCCCCTCTTGGGTTGTCTATCTGGGCAACAAAAACCAAACAATACCGTGAAATATCTCATTTTCTATGTGTTTTCACTAACACAAAGCATGTAAGAAACAGAAACA
The DNA here is from genome assembly GCF_051530095.1 of Phoenix dactylifera. Taxonomy (NCBI): domain Eukaryota; kingdom Viridiplantae; phylum Streptophyta; class Magnoliopsida; order Arecales; family Arecaceae; genus Phoenix; species Phoenix dactylifera. Next base: position 5,892,635 of record NC_143190.1, read on the forward strand.
ACATATGTACAAGAATGAATGTCAAAACAGTCATACATAGTCATACTACTGAATATAGAATAACGTATTTTGCATATAATGCAAACAATTGTTCCAATGGGGGATCCATAAATCCATTTGCATAGCAAACCACAAAATAGTTCAGAACAGATATAAATTTGGTTTGCTCCAATAACTAAAAGATTAAAATGCTTATACAGTGAATGACAAATAGTAACAAGATTTTAAAAATATTTTATTGGTTATGAGTATTAACCAAGTCTCATTCACCCTCTTCAGCAATGGAAAGTAATCCACCAAATTCATAAAATCATCAATATTCGGTGTATCCAGTGAAAATTTCTCATAGATGCCAATGTATTGTTTTCTAAAGGAGCATATCCTCTCTTTCGCTATATTATTGTAACTATAAAAATATCTGATTTTTTTATCATCGTTTTAATCTCTACTGAGCATTCTTAGAACATTCTTCCAAGAACCACCATGCTGACAAACAAATCCCCCAACAAAGCAAGATAACCAAACAAACAAATAACCTGCCATTAAGCTATAAACTTCAGTGGGTAATCCAAAGGCCTCGAGATAAAACGCTGTCCTCCTCCATTATGACTAGTACTCACCTTAACCATCTAAATTTCCACTAAACAAGAACGATTCTGCAAGATCTGACCGATTTCATATGATCTCGAAAGAGACAACGGAAAGATCAAACCCTAAAACATCTTTGAAAAAATCAGAACATTATTCCAATTGAGAAGGGGAACGAGAGATGAACCTGGATGGTCATGGCCTTCTTGTTGGATTCCAACTGGCTCCCTGCACCGAAAACGTCAAAACAGTCGATCGATCGGTGAGAAAACAGCTCGAAATCTAAAGAATTCCAACAGATCGAGACATCGAGAGAGGGGGGATGAGATCAAAACCCTTGGGGGGCTTGTTCTTCTCCACGTTCCTCTCGCGCGCCATCTTCGACTTCTGCCCGTTGCCTCCTCCCATCTCCGCTACCTTTCTCTTCTCTTCTTCTCTTCGAGGTTTCTTCCTTCGTTCGCTGCTCAGTCCCAAGAAGGGAGAAGGGGGCGGAAGGGAAGCGTCGCGGTGGGGGGAAGGCAGGGGCTGGAGCTGAGCGAGAGGGGAACGAGAGAGGCCCGGAAAATCTTGGAAGCGATCCAAGGGTTAATAAGAGGAAGATAAACAGAGAGAGAGAGAGATGTATAAAAAAGCGTGGCTTCGTGGACAACGGGAATAGATGCAAGCGGAATTATAATAGTCTGATACGGGATTGCTTTAAGTGATATTTTTTTAAAAAAATTTCTGGTAATGACCTCCTGATCCTAGATTCCAAATTCCCTATAATTTCGTGTAGTATTCCTTTTTTTTCACAAAAAAACCCTTCCCAGATTGGTATTTGTACATCGCTATAGTCTAAGCTGGTTTACACTTTATATTAAGCCCCTTGTTTTAGATGAGTTGTAAGAAGCTAGTCCTTTCTCTTAATGATTATTTTAGTCTTTTAGATCCATATATTGTAGGGCTTTTCTTTTTTTTATCTTTTGAAGTAGGTCCTTTGCGTTGGTCAAAAGCATCAAAATCATTCTATTTTAGAGAAAATATTATAGCTTGCTCAGAATATGATTGGCATAGCGATCATTGTTCAAAGTGATTCCTCACTCTAATTAACTCTACGAAAGAAAGTAGTAGCTTCACATGTTCGAGGATATTCAAAGCTACCTTAAACACATATTTCTATTAAAATACAGAGGTTAACAGAAATACAAATTGGATTATCAATAAAGGTCAGTTGGAAGAAACCAGCCTGTTTCGGGATCATGCGCCACTCGATTCTTGCAATATTTTGCATTTTGATATTTTATCTATTTATATTGAGTTGCCGGAAACCTCCTTTTCTTGTTTTGTTTAAAAATATATATATATTTTGTAGTAAAAAGAATCATTCCACTTCAATCCTTCTTAATATTTACTCAACTTCAAAGTGCTCCTTTCCTTTGATATATTAGCCTCTTCACTAGAGCCATATCATGCGCCACGTATCACCATTTTGGAAGAGCTTTATCTCCCTTTTGCTCTACTCATGCTTGGTTGTATTATTGCCACTAGTTTTAAGAAAGCTTGAGTGGCCAAACTGCAGTTTATACGTCACTAGGTGAAAACCCAATCCAAACGCAAAACTAGGCGAGAATAAGTACTTTGCAGGAGGTGATGTTATAAAACGAAATAATTCCATACCATTAGCCGTCTAATATTGACTTTAAGAGCAACGTAGCCGCGGACCGCTTTGCCAGTGGTCTTATCCGATCTCCACCGGAGAGGAGAGAGAAAAAAAAGATGGCATGCTGTTTTTGGAATAAAGTAATGCTTTCAAGGAAAAGCTCAATAAATGGAGAAGCGGCAGTTGGCAGTTGCTAACCTGTGGTGGACAGGGAGGACAGGTGTACGTAGGGCCCACTCACCCCTACATCAATGAGTGTGCCTCCTGAGCTGTCCTCCACTTTGACGATGTATCACGTGACAGAGGACCTGCAGTCTTAAATTTTTTTTTTTTTTTTTTTTTTGCACCATGCACTAATGTCGCATAAGTTCAACCAACATAGTAAAAAAAATAAATAGATAACTCAACAGTAAAGACATTAGATTAGAAACTGCAAGATGCTTAGAGATTCCCAAATATAGATAATGATAAAATTTATTTTAAATTTGATCCGAATATATATATATATATTATAATTTTTTAAATAAAAATAATTTATATGTGAAAAAAATATTTTTTATAATTTTATGCAAAACTCTATCCATCTTGTAAACAGAAATCTGGGATCCATCACAACCTCAATCTAGTCAAAATCTGGGATCCAAAATCTGTGCAGGTTCCATATCTATTGTGGATCCTTTTCATAGACTGCAGATATTGTGACATCTTGGTATCCTTAATAATATTATAAAGCAAACTTCCAGCTTGAATGGATATCCAAATAATCTCCTATCTTTCTAACAGGAATACATAATTTATCAACCAAAATGCTGAACCGGAACAACAGTAAAAGTGGCCAATCTCTCTAGAGGTGTTTTGTGAGTCACAAATAAGAAGCTATCTAAAGTGCTCTATAAAGTACTGTATTTTGATCTTTTTAGATATAAACGTATTAAAATTATATAAATTATTTATTTTAGCAAAAAAAAGAAGAAGAAGAAGAAGGAGAAGAAGACTGTAAGAGCCATTGGTTGGTGGGGTGGTTGCACACTGCATACATGAAAAGCATGAGTACTTGCGTATCGATAGGCTGATACAAAGTTCTCATAACAGGTCTCTTCTTAATTTTTGAGGATAACAATAGAAGCAGTGGTCATATTATCCAAGCCGAACTTTTGGGAAAAATTCCATATAGGTCTTGAACCCTGGACATCCTCTTCCTCTCAAGTGATATGCAGGGGAGGAGTCCTATTTGCATAGTTTTTTACGACTTTCAAAGAAAATGAAAAATGAACTACATAGTGTCAGAAAAGTAAGGAAATTAGCTCACAGGCTGCATTTTTATGTGAAGCTGCTATTCTTGGTTAATGGAAGGAACAACTTTAGGCAAGAAGGCGACATACTTCAACATAAATTCTCTGCATTTAACTCAGTCCCAAGCTAAGCCTGGTATTAGTATATAGACCTAAGGTTGGAGCAAGTCTTGAACTTTGGGCACAAATAAATATTCGTGAAATCAGACGCAGAGCAGTTCCAATGAAAACCAGCTGGAATCAATTGAGGAATGATACAAAATTATTTAGAAACGATACCAATGATCATCCAGATTCGGCCCAAGCAAAATCCTGAAAGGGTTATGTCTAGTCCCAAATTTTAATTTAAATCCAGCTAATAGAGTTCTAAGATGATCAGTTTAAAGCCATGCAGTGCCTATATTTTTAGTAACCTCGCTTAGATTACTATTTTATTTGTGTATCAAAAACAAATTTATGGAAAAACAATCAAGTCTATACTCCTTTATTTTGAATACCTTCTTCTTGAGTAGAAGAAACACCAAAGACAGCATGAGAATCTTAACAGTAAAATAATAAATCTTCTCCTTTCCCTTTTTCACTTCTGAAACTCTCCTTCTAAGGTGGTTTTTAAATTACCTTCCTTGGTTTTGTCGTAAATTCATAACATGCATAAATATATATTTAAAATCTTAGCTCCCCTTCAAACCTGATTTAACTTTGAATTTTCTGGGTTCGGAAAAAAAAAGAAACGTCAACAAGAAAATAAAAAATATTTTATATTTAGTTGGAATATTTGTAAAAAATCTATAAAAATAAATTTTTAGTATTTAATAAAAAAAAATTTACGTCGAGCATGAAAAAATTCAATTCTCACCAGCTGCGCATTAGAGTTTTTTTTTTTTTGGAGGGGGGGGGGGGGGAGGGGCGGACGTTGGCGAAGCACGGCAGGAGCGAAGGTTGATGGTATTACGACAGCTCATGATCTTGCGGAGGAGGATGCCAAAATTGAAAGATGTCGGTCTTGGTGCTAAGATTTTCCGGGCCGGGTGATGTGGCGGGGGTCAAGATAGCTAGGTGATATGGGAGCAGCTTTTATATAGTACTAGAAGGTTGACTATTTTTGACAATTTTGATAAAGATCGATTAAGTTTGGCACAATCAATTATAAACTAATTAAAATTTTAATAAAAAATATATCTAAAATAATTCTACCAGTCGACGAGCCTGCATCTCTCGCCGGAGGCACTACTCGTCGTAGAACCACTTATTGGAACCCAGAAACCACCCATGAGGGATTCCTCCAGCGCGACAAGAGGGGTGGAGGCCACCAAGGGTGGAGATCAGCGGTGAAAAGAGAAGAATGGGGTTCGGGCGAGGGATCAGAAGAGATACTTCTCTCCCTTATTGGAAATGACCCAAAACTTTTAATTTTTAATGGTTAACAGAGTTAGCGTACAAGAGATCATGAAGCTGAAATGATTACGAATGAGCTAATTTATCCCAGACCTTCATATACCTGCTTTCAAAAATCAGACCTTCAAATATATCCCAGAAAAATCCTGCACAAAATATATGATATCTCCGTGATATAATCTAATTTATCAGGAAAAAAAAACATCAAAATACAAAATACAAGATATGATTTCAAAATTCGGTTTCCAAAACAGACTAATAACAAGAACTCCATTGGGAACGGAACCAGCATGGGATAGCTTTGATCGAGGAGTTGGGCTTTTCTTTACTGATGAATCGATTACATTATGTACCGATTAACTCGTTGGTTCTAAAAATGGATTAGACTTCATTCCTGGTTCATCGCTCATCACCACCATGAGATATATTTTGAGATAGATCAGATTTTCGAACTATATATAAATTTATTTTAAAACCGGTTTTGCATACATAGTCCAGAGTCCAGTTTTCCATCCGATTTTACAAAACAGACTTTAATAAAAAAATTTAAAAAATATATATTATTCAAAAAGGTACTTGGCTGGAGCTCTCTCTGACAGTGCCCTCTCTGCTACAACGATAGCTCACATAAGTCTAGTATAAGTATTATCAGCCGAATTAAGAAAAATAAGACGAAAAAATTTAGACCATTTTTTGATTTATGCGTATCGTCCTTGTGCAGGAGCCATGCTAATCTCCTTTATATGGTTCTAATTTTATCGGATGTCTCTGAAAAGACCATCGTCCCTTCATTCTCTCCCAAAACCACTCCTCTCTCCCTCTATTTCTCTCTTTCTCCAGTTCTCTCCCAAAGCCATAGCGATCTCCTCACCTCTTTGTTTTTCCCGTTTTTTCCCCAAACAGCCAGTGCCCTGCCTTTGTAGGCAACTGGACCTCCCGCCCTCGCTTTATCTCTCCATTCCTCTCCCTACTCTAAACCTTTCTTCTTGTCACCATACAAGGAGAACATCAACGACTTAACAGTTCAGGCATTCTTATCTTTTTTTTTTTTATTATTTCTTGGATTTTGGCTGTCTTGTTGCTCGACATCCATATATTGATTTAATATGACATATCATGCATCCGTTTGGTGCTAGAAATCCATTATATTAAGAATCATGTGCAAAGTGACATCGATGGTGAAAAATCCACAAGAGCATAAAGAGCTAAAGAAAACCCTTGCATGATAACTTAGAAAGATATAGCTTAAAATGAAACAGTATGATGGTTTTACATGTTTACGTTAAATCAGGAACAAATCCCTTTTTGGCATTCAAAAATGCATCATAGTAGAATGGATATGTCAATCATTAGTTTCAACTTTCAGATTGTCTTTGTTTTCCATAAATCCAGCAACTTAGAAGCACCGAGAATATTAAACAAATAATTTATCTTTTTTTGAGCAAAATGGTGGGGTTACTATCACACCCCAAACTCATCACCCGGGTTGGCCACATGACACGGTCATACGCTTCCTAGGACAAAACCCTAAAAAATATGCTAGGCCTGAAAAAGTTATTACAACCTCAATATCTATGAACAAAAATAATCTCATTTCATAACAAGTAATAAACTTTATACATAATTACAAAATTCATTCATCCAACCAAGAATAATGATGCTCTATCTATTTCATCCCTTTCATTTGTGATCTCAACCATAGCCAAATACTAAAAAAGAGAGAAAAATGATTGTGCGCTTTACGACCTAGTAAGAAGCTCTGCACATTTGCACCAATAAAATAATATAGTTTGAAAATAGCAATCAATACCAAAATAAAAATATAAATTATGAAATCGCTTTTCAAACATCCAATACAACTCAATTAAACCAACAAGAAAGAAATCCAGAAAAGAAGCTTGGAGTTCGTGGTTATTTCTCAAAAGATTAGTGATGGAATTCAACGAAGGAGGAGGACTTTAATAGATGAGAACCTAAAGTTTTAGATAAACTTGGATTGCCCTAGGAGTCTCAGATTCCGCCGAGATAAACTTGGGAGTCTTCTTCCTCGCCCACTCCGCCCACACGTGCAGCGCACGTGCTCCCCCACTCTAGGGCCCTCACAGGCCGGCCCAATAGCCCAAGGGATTGGGCTATTACAGTTACCACCACTCGTCACATGAAAACAAGGCATCGCCTGTTACAATAGAACACCCTAAAAAGACAGCCAAAACACCCCAAGGTCTCAACACACAACCCCGCAGAAGTTAAAAATCCATCCCTTTTCCACATGAAGTATATTAGTGATGGGGTTCAGCAGGGTCAGTTCTGACCTTTGATTTGAAAGCAGACCTTTGCAAGTGGTAGGCACATCTCTTCCATTTAATCTTGGCTATAGTGTATATTGGAAGCTGAAATTACTAAAGTGACAATTGAGATTGTAAGTTGGGTGAAGTATATATTGAAATTAGTAGATTTCGTAATGTTAGAAATTAAGCCACAAACAGATGGAAGCCATCATAGTTTCAAGAAAGAGCTAGTTTTTGGCAACTAACTGGTGCATGCAAATCCTACAATGGAGGTGGTTTTAAGAAAGCTCTGAGTTGATCCTAAGTAAATCCTATTTAATACTTGATAAGTGGTCAAAAGTCAAATTTATCTCATAGAACGAGTTTTGCAAAGCAAATTATAAAAAAATATCCCTGGAATATTATTGTCGGAATTTTCCTTCAAGGAACTTCAAGAAAGAGAAAACTTTGTTTAGTTTAATGCCTACCTACTATAAGAAACTCAATAATAATAAGAACAACTGTAAATTTTAAGTCTTAAAATTAAAATGAATTAGTGATTAAAAAAAAAAACCTATAGCATAGCCCACCAAATGAACAAGTGGAACATAATTTTTTTTACTTCAAATCTGAGATAGAGTGATGTGTTTCTATATGCAACGATCTTGTAGAAAATAAACAGATTCTTGTAATTTACATGTGGCCATGATTTAAAAAGGAGATCTGGCATAGTTGGCGTAAGCTACGTGCTTTGTCTATAGGCCTTGGGAATGATTCAGCTATACCGATGTAAAGTACACGTTCTAATCCTCATATATTTGTGATTATGCTTGATCTTTCGAGAATAACAATGCTGTGGATCACTGAATATGCTCACATTTTGTTCCTAAGACCAGAGGCCTGCTTGAAAATTTTCAGTATTTGGGAAACTTGTTCATGAATCATGATAGATTTAATATAAGTTCTATATCTTCATCGATTTTCAATAGAATTGGACCCGACTTGGGCTATTGGGCTCAGGAAAGGATGGAGAACATTAAGGATTAATTTCCAATCTTTCTGCAAAACTAATGTACGTTCTTGCTGTGAGGAGTAAAGCATCCAGCAGTTTACATTGACCATTCATTTCACGTTTAATTCATCTTCTTAAAATACATTTTTTGCCTAATTCATCTACTTAAAATACTTCTTTCTGCATCAACTATCAAGTAAATGATAAGACCATACCTGCAGTCGCACCACTATAGTCACCGGATAATGGGCATGTGACTCACAAATAGGGGCTCAATTTGCATAGCAAAATAAAAAGCCTTTTCCTCCCCAAGAAAATAAAAAGTTTTTTTTTAAACCATTTGGAAAGCAAAGAGTATCTGATTTAGATGGTGAGATTTCATATTTGAACTGGATAATGGCTGAAAATGGACAGAGTTTACTTTTCCAATTTTCATTTGTTTACATCTTAGACACCAAGATGCCCACACATTGTGAGGATATAAAATTAAACTGATAACTGCACGAAAAAGGGAAAAAAACTTTGTAAAATTCCCGAAAAGGATAAGAGTAAATACAGCTCAAGCTCAAGTAATGCCAGCTGAGGGTGGAGGCACCTACCTTATTGGTTATGCGGTTGAGTTCAAGTAACTGAGGAGCAGTCCTCCATTGTCCCCCTGGACCTGGAAAGAGTTCAAACATGCAGAGAAATAGGCAAGGGTTTAAGTAGTTCCTGCAAAAAGGAATCAAAATATATTCATACAGTAATAAAAGTATTATCTTCTGTAACCATAATATGGAATTCTTATTTTTGATTTACAGATATTTTGTAATGGCAGTTTCTTGAAACGTTTTCGATCCTTTGAAGCATGGGATTAACATAAAAACAGTAAATAAATGACATAAAGGATAACTTAATTCCCATATTCCGTCTATGGAATACTATTGCTGGGAGAAGAATGAAGTTGGCTATTGACCTTTGCTGGTCTCTGATGCGAGGAGTGGTGGTAGGACATGTTGCATGCTCGAAAACTGGATCCTCCTTTTAATTTCATAGGGTAATGAGTCCAAGTTGTATTCATTGATATCATTAAGATACGAAACCTGGATATTCCTTCTGTACAATACCAAGAGATAAGAGCTGCAAGATTGTCTTGTTCATATAACTCACCGTTCTTGGACCTACCATTCAGTGAAGCCACGTCTGAACATCAATGCACACAAATGAAAATTTATAGAAGTTGCATTATAGCAGGGTCCACCATATTATATCCTTTTGCAACTGTTTGCTACTTTCAGGTGCACTGTTGAGACACGAACCACAGATGATAATGGTGACAATGACACATCCTTTGAAAAGATAAACTGAATATTGTCAAAAGGTCCCAAGATAGCAGAAGGTCCGTAAAATTCCTCCTCTTCCTATGTCCAAAATCCAAATTTATCAAATTATAGAAGCTTCTGACACCAATGAAGAACACTATAAAATTTTGCTTCCACAAAACCCCTAAAACTTCGTTTCCTTCTTTTTGCATCCTCAAGATCTAATGTTCTATATGCCAGAGCCAGCAAATACATGGCAGGATGCAATCTCCTGCAATTCACATACTTAAAAGTCTGTGACATGCAAAAGAACCAAATACAAACTTCTTATCAAGATTTTAGTTTATCTAAATATATTCATAAAGGACTTTTAATTGGCCATGTAACCAGAATATTTAAAGACAAAATCAGAATCAATATATATGAAGCAGCATTGCCTAACAATTATGACTAGATTATGGTCACACCAAGCTAAGCAAACATAACTAGCTACTCCTCCTAATTGAAGTTAAAGTATTGTAATATAATGCAAGGAATGGAATGTGCTTCTAGTTTTGTATGTACTTGTCATCTTGGAAAGTATCCTTGTTTGTTTGTCAACAGTGAGAGAGAGAGGAGGGGGGATTGTGCTGAGATTTTCTAGATGTCAATATACTAGTGATGTTTGTTACGCAATTACTGGCATGTACTACAACATAAGAAATGCAAAGGCATCATCAGAAATCTAGATATCCACAACTATTCAACTTTTAACTCTTTTGTTACATCAAAGTCATGGACATGTCAATTGTCCATGCCATGTTACATATCCATATCACTGTTCAAAAGTTAAAAGATTGTCTTGTTCATAGAGCAGAGGATAGTCGTTGGTAAAGTCTAGGTGTATAGTATTATGGTAACCTAATAGCCTGCTGATTAGAAGTGCGCAAAAAAGGGATGTATGATGCATGATGGTGATACATTGGAGAACAGTTTTGTGGATGAAAGCAACGTATATCATAATGGTCTACATTGTTCTGTCATGTGTCATTGTTGAATTGTTGAGCACAATAATGAGGTATTGGATTTGTCAAACCCTTACTGGATTCAGAAATATGAGCAAATTCAGAAATCGGTAAATGAACATCTAACATTATGAGCTACATGTCCAATAAATAAGAAATGTGTAAATGCAAAGAATAATTTAATTGAAGGTAAAACATGCTTGTATAGCAGAAGATGACGATGTGTCTATCATAGCAGCAAAATAAGATGATTACAGAATCAGGCATCATAGTCACATGGTACACTTACTTTTCAGGATGTTCAGTCATACCATCCCATTGCCTTTGGGAAGGCACAGTCCTTCTTTTCTTGTCCTGACCAAATGTTTCAATGTACCAGCCACCAATGTCATGCATGCTACAACGAGGCTCAAACAGCCAATATCTGCAAAATAGAGATGCATACGGCATGACATCTTTTTTTTATTTAAGAAAAAAGAGTGCATATCAAATGTCTAGTACTCGGTCACTAAGAGCAATAGTAATTTAATGATAGTGTGCAAGTTTTTCTGTCCACTTTGGACTCTCTGGCCCCTATGCTCCAGTCTCAGTTTTACATCCAAACTGCCACAGCTTTGTAATGCTTTTGGACCGCTCATGAGTTTGTTTTTTACTTTTTTAATGCATATTGTTGTGAAAACAATTCTTGTTTCTATTGAAGTCATACTCATTCTTCCAACAAATTAAGAGTCCAGATATCATGGGCTTTATAAAACAGGATTACCTTATTTCACTATAAAGTACATTTACAAGCACCATTGAAATTTATTGCATTATCTCTTACTTCATATATAGCAGATCTTCAGAAGATTCCATGACCAACAAGTCAGTCGGTAGCACCTATGGATTTGGTTTGATAATCCGAGTCATAATTTGTTAGAAGTTTGAGAACATTTCATGTCTGGCTCGGCCTATCATCAACAGTCTACAAAGTTGAGGTGGGGCCAAACACAATTTGGCATGAGAAGGAATCTACACATAACCGGTACTGGTTGGCACCCATGAAGACTGTTAACGAAATTTAAACCCATTCAAAGTAGGAAGCAATATCCAAGATTCTGCTGAAATTGGAATGCCTAAATGAAGTTGAAAGAACACAATGTTGAATATAAGAAACTGCTTGTTAATGCATAAATTACAAGCCAAAGAGTCAAATTGCTAATGTATTGCCATTTAAGTCAAAAGGCATAGGTAGCTTAAACTAGCTCGAATATATCGGTAATATATTACTATTGATCAATCCTGACATTTACATAATCACACTCCACTTGTGCCCTGCATGGAAGTCTAATGACACCTTACATGGTCACCTTCCACTTCCGCCCATAACACATTATACCCAAGAACCCTTGACTCAGACCAGTGGACTAGGCACTATAAAAGAGGAGTTCTAAGGATAAATCTCTGTCACTTGCAAGTTACCTGTATCTATTTTAGCAAAAATCCATCATGTAAGACTCCAGTAGTTTCTCATCAATATCCACACAGTTATCCAATGTTTTACCATGTGACAAATGTTAAAGCCAACTTTATATTTCTGGCATACATTCCCTTGCCAACCACAATGCCCACAAGACTGCGAGGTATCCAGCTTGCTAAAGAAACTACAGCATAAGCTTAAATGGTTAATCTGCTAATATGGGGAAAAACTAAAGGTGAGGTAAGCATAAGATTTGACACTATGACAGTTAGCTAGAAGCCAATAAAAGGGTCCATCAAATTATAAAGAGTCTGGAAACAAGAAGATAACAACTTACTTGCTAGGTGGTAAGCCTGCTCTACTACACTGGCATTCACAAGATGAGACCTCACCCCCAACTCGAAACCAGCGCACGTGCTTCACCTGGGAGTCGATAAAAGTACTATTACCAATTGTAGAATGTGCAGCAGAAATACAATAGATACATATAACCACTCAATCTAGGGACATGAAGAACACTTGCATTAACTTTTTATAAAAGAAACACTGTTTTAGTTCTCATATTCTGTATCAGATTATAAGCTGACAGGTCAATTTTTTAACAAAAAATTTAATTCTAGATGACATTCAAACATTTCAGGTTTCTTTGAACATTAGGTGTGTATTCATATTCCCAACAGATTACGGCTCTAAGAACATGGAGCCACAATCATGGCAGTCAACGATGAAGGTTGCTATCTTTACCCCTTAAAAAAATTTGACATTGCTGGGAAGCTCAGATTCCAGAGAGATGACCTGACAACCAAATAACAACAAATTTCAATTTCTCCCATACTAGAGCAAGATCTTTCTTGCTCTCGTATCAAGTTGTAGCTCTTGGATCCTAGAGACGTTAAGCAATCTAAACTACATAGATGAACAACAAGAAAGAATATAAGAAATAGAAGAGGAAGGAGAGAAGAAAAGAGAAGACGAAGATGAATTAACCGGGTCCAAAACTGGCCCATGCAACTGAAGATAAGCCAAACAGCCTGTTTATGCTTAAAACTACATGGTCTCGTCTATGCGGTACACAGTCTGTACCACTCATGACAAACAAAAGCATGCTTTCTTTCTTTTTTTTAATTGTTTAATCATGATTCTTCTTAGACTTCCTCTCCATTCTCCTCATCGTGCTTGGACAAAGTGGAGATAATGACGAAGCATGCTCTAACACCTAACTCAGTAAGATGAAATGCAACTTACCTAGTATGATGGACAACAAAGTCTATGCATGCTTGCAAGAGGGTCCCAGGATGGTGAACAAAAAACTGAAGAGGTGAATATAATGTTGGAAAAATGGAAACAGAAATGCACCATATAATTTCATTATAGCACTGCCGCAAAAAGAAAAAGATAATCATTTGAAAATCAAGTTTTTTGATCATGAAAGTTAAGAAATATGCAAAATAATTAGACCGATTTAAAATATCTTCTATTTCATGAGTAAAGGATGATCAAGGTAAGGTAAGGTAAGGTAGAGAAACCCTTGCAGCAAGTTGAAAATAATGGCACTAGACTAATAAAGAATCAATATTACATCTAAAATAACTAGGAATATGAAATTAAAAAATCCTAAAGTGAAATAAAATTACAGACCAGCAAAGTTCTGTGTTTCATAATCACATGAGTTTTTGTACCACTGCCATCATAAACAGAACAGGATGCTTCTTCTGCACTTGTTCCTAATCCAGTTATTGTGCCTAGGAGAATTTTCGATCCAGATGAAACTGCATCTTGAGCATCATGTAAAGTAAGAAAGACATGAATGTGATCTTCAGAATCTATTGTTTGTGTGCCAATGCATTTGCATTTAGGGCTCCTAGTCGCAACAGCGACTGCTCTTCCATAGATATGCAATTCAAGATCTTTGTAAACATCTGATTGAAAATTACTGTCCTGTTTAACATCTTCTTCATGGATATTAATGCTTCCAAAAGAATCACAACATTTTTCCATTGCAGTATGTGTAACATACTGACAAAGTCCAGAAGCCACGGAATCAAAGGGATTCAGCTTTTCATGGCTTATATGTGACAACTGAGGAATCTTATCAACTATATTAACAATTCCAAATAGATCTCGTCCTGAAACCAAGTGCAACACCTCAGAAGTTTCATATACAGACCTCTCTTCAGCTTCAAAACAGTCAGGAAGAAGATCCATAGACTCAATAATTGGGCCATAATATGCAGTACGTATTGCTGAATAAAGTTCGCTCTCAAGTTTACCGAAGTAACCAGATCTTGTCACAACTTTTTTCTGCATAAGAATGTCATCAATAGTAAGTCTGTACCACCTTAGCCACTCCACTACATTATTTTGCTTTGTCAAAATTACAGGTGAATTGTATGCATAAACAGCTGAACCAAGCCCATGATCTTTATGAGGTATTGTTCTCTGGGAATACAAATAGCTGTCGTAGTGGGCTCTTCTCTTAGAATCCGAAAGAATCTGCAGTAGAATAACAACAAATATGACAAGAATTAGAAGGATATAGCTGATGCACATCTAACAAGTTTCTTAGGAAGCACAATTTAATTTAGTTTGTTCTTGCAAAATGCAATCATATGCTAGTACAGCACTGAATTTTTATGCCTATGGAGATATACAAGCCAGCATGTTAGCCTCCAACTAACATATTTAACATTAAAAATAATAATAATAATAATATCTGGGCCAATATAGTGAGATATTGTAAATTTAGTGACGGGACATTATACTTTCCGGTAGAACAACTGCAGAGTTTAGGTTAACCAGTTTACAAGTTGTCTATTGACTACTCTCAATAGCACCATGCTATTGTCCTATCATCTTATATGATATAGTTTGCGGTAAGATGGTATTGTTGTGTGATTGCTCCTTCCTTTCATTTAATCTCCCTCCAAGTTTTCGCATCATAGTTTCACATCATCATGTGCACCTCACAAACCCAACAATCGTTCTTCAAATCACTTATCTAGAATCCCATGTATCATTACACATTCAGCTCACCTGCCCAATGCTAATCCTATACAACATAAGTAGAGAGGGGAAATTCTTAAACAATAGTGATCGGATAGCCCGGATTAAATCTAAAATTTATAACGAAGAGTTGAAAAGGATTGCAATCATCAGTCCCACCAACATTGACATCAAATCATCAGGTAAACAAACCTCAACCCTTGATGCAGCACACCAACTGTCACTCATCCTTAACCTAAAAACTCTGAACGAATTTAGTAACTCAAACACTAAGCTTACTCACTACTACCAGCTCACAGGAGATAATAATCCCAAAATTCATCAACCTAAACACCATAATCTTGACAAATTCATAAGAACCCTCTATCTTGTCAAATCCACCAATTCCCCTCGACTCGTAACCTAAGAGTTGATTCTTTTTTCAATAAAAAAAGAACCAAATTTTTGTCTCCTTGGGACAACCGAGTCATTCGAACCATAGTCTTAATCACTACCAACACTCCACAGTGATCTAATTCCCCTAAATATATCAATCTCTACGAATCCATAATAGACACATATCAAATTCAGCAAAACGTCAAAGATATTAAATTCTCACCCGATTCAGATCAAGCTATCAAGCACTCACAAGGATGGCAACTTCGTACCTCATAAGCGGCGAGGATCTGGAGGAACCGCTGGGAGGCGGCAGGGTCATCCGGCGACGGCGAGACATCGGGGTGGGTCTCTTTGGCGAGTTTCCGGAACGAGTCTTTGATCTCGGCAAACGAGCTGGTCTCCGAGACCTCAAGCACCTCGTAGGCGCTCTTTCCGGCGAACTCCTCGCCGCTGGTGTTCCCGGCGCTCAGCAGCCTCCTCCCACCGCCGGCCATCCCGTAACCTCCGCCCCTGGAAAGCGATCCAAAGGCCTCTGGGAGTAGGTATTGAAGGCGGTGGAGCTCTCTCGCTCGAAGTACCATTGCGGCCGGAAATCGGCGTCGGAGAAGAGAGAGAGAGAGAGAGAGAGAAGAGGCCGTCCTCCGCCGACCGAGCGCGGCTAAACGGCGAATTACCCTGAAGAAAAGTGGTGACGTGGCTTACCAATAGACCTCCACGTATGAAGTAATTCTTTTTGGGGCCGCTGGCTAAGAAATGGATTTACGGTCATTTAGGCCTGTTAATGATAACTTGGGCTTGTCTCTTTTTGGGCCGTTTCCGAATAACCTTTGCAGGTTTATTCCTTGGTCATGCAACAGGCCCATGCACAATCATATACTTTTGTATTTGTAATTTATTTTCAATTTCTTAGGTTCTATTGGTCCTAGAGAAAATAAAAAATATAAATTAACCAAAAAAAAGGAAGGAAAGAAAATTGAATATTTTTTTCACATTTTTTTGGAGACTTGGAGTAAGATTTTTTTTTTTTCTCTAGTAAAAGATTAGGCATAGACTAGACTTTTTCATCAAGAAAATTAAAAGGCGAAGGTACAAAGAAATCCCAAGGGTTCAAGATAAAGAAGAAGGGAAAAGAAAGAATAGTAAAATAGATAAAACAACATGGACTAGAAGGATGACAGAGTCATGCTCAAAGCAGAAAGGCAAAATCTACTAAAAGTAACACATCCTTCACAATGTCTGAAATTGGTTTGATCTCATTTCATAATCTATCGCTTCTTTAGAATAAGAAAATTGAAGAGATCATAATTGAGAAAGTAATTAAGATACAAATAAGTTATCTTAAGCTATATGCCTGCTTATTTTCTCTCAAAATCACTACTTTCTGAAAAAAATAAATTATATTACATGAAAAGAAAATTTTGATAATATAAATCTTCTCTTTGGATTTTTTTCTTGAGTTTTATTTTTAGTGCCAACAAAATTAAAGAAATTAGATTCTTCTTTAACAATGGTTTTTTTCTTTCGATTTATTTCCCATCAAAAAAAGCCTTGATGAATTAGCTTTGTCAAAAGCAGGATAAAAAATTCAATGTTGATCGACTTATATAATTTTGTATTTATTTTTATGATATAAATGATATACCCAAACTTTGTAAAAGGATTTACTAGTAACTGGTTGAGGAAATTTTCAGCATACAGGAATTAATTGGATAAACTATTTCTATATAGTTTCTAATTCACAAATTCTTTATTCGTATTTATTCTTTATTTATATTTTTTTATCAAATTAAAATTTAAATTTACAATTCATTTTTTTATTTTTTGTTTCCTTTATTATACCAAAATATATAATTTATAAATTCGAATCACATCAGCTATTGAGTTGCTTCAGAACTAGAATTTAGGTAATTATATCCATGGTTTAAATATGGGCCATTAGTCCATCGAATAGCAGGAACGTACGGCGACTGTTTTGTTAGTGAATTGTTGCATGTGAGAGGACCATTCAATCTGCGACTGTTTCGTTAGTGAACTGCTACATTTGAGAGGGACCGTACAATTTTATTGCTGTCATCCTTTGTTTTGCATTAGCCAATTTTTCTAATCGAAATATCCAATCTTGAGTGGATATCAGCATCAAAACCCTAATCATATGCTGCACCTTGCTGGATTTTGTAACAACTTAAAACCTTATCCAAAATGGCTAGCCGAAATATATTATTTGGGTTCCTTGGTCCTATATAAATACCTAAAATCTATCCAAAAAATAACCGATGTGGAACTAAACACACGTCCGCACGGGTCCTCACACACTCCTCCTATTTAAGCTCTAACGTCTTTATCGAGCTAAGAGTTCAAATCCATATAAATCTAATTACAAGAATTACAATCGACCCATGGTCAACACCAATAGATCCGTGCTACAGTGCCCTCTAATCCATATATAGGTCGGATCCGCTCTAACATTATTTGTAGCTTAGTCAAAAAATATTATTTAGATTTTTTGAACTTATATAAAATTCCTAGGATCCAGCGAATAATTGGTATAAGACCAAACATATATCCGTATATTTCCATATAGTTTTAACAATGAATATGATTGATCATTGAAGAGAAAAGCTTGCCGTTAGTTTAAATTACTAAATGACTCAAATCATATCAACATTGACCGCGGTCCCAAAATTTGGCATTAAGCATGAGAAATGACGTGCTTTCTTTGTCCATTCTCCCATGCAAAGTCTCTCTCTCCTGGCCCTCTGCATGGAGCGAGACAAAGATAGCTGTAAGCCAGCAAATGCCCCAATTATTGAAGGACGCGATTATTTCGGATAAGATCTGTTATCTGAAGGAGAGAAATGGTTGGTAATCTTTGCCACAAATCCCGGTTGGATTTGTTCTTCCATTCCGCTACCAATTTGCAATCCAACTAGATTCCTTATCTGGATGCCAATTTTCTACTACTCAATATTAATAAAAAAAAAAGTCATCTTCCTTCCAGGTATGGAAGACCACATATTATGAGCTATCTGGACGATGACTCGCAGCTGTGGTTGGTGTCTCAGCTCACCAGTGGGACACCTAAGAACCATCTTGATGCCCAGCTATCATGCTCATAATTTTATACATGCATGCATAGCATCCAACTTGGAACAGATAAGATAGATTTTATTCCAGTTTTATAAAAGAAAATAAGAAGGGCAAAAGAGGACAAGCATTACGTAAGTAGAGAATGTGCAAAAGGGAAAAATTCAGAGATCAATGAGGCACTCAAACCACGTAAGGCCAACATGAGTACCACAAATCACCTTTTTCAGCAATAATCTTAGTGCATAAAAATCTAACTCAAACTTCATAACAATGATTTGCCTTCTCCAATAGTAAGGAAATCAAAAATCATGGTTGTTCCAGCAGTACCTCAAAGGTCTATTAATATGTTACATGTATACATAAAAATGTCAATTATACAAGTAACATGCTTTCTAAATATAACCACTATTCTACTATAACGGTCATTATATGACAAAAATAATGATGAAATTTTGGCCCATTTAAACCTCCCAAAAAGTTGGTACTGTGTCGTAGATTTTAAAAAGTTATCCAATCTGGATAAAAAGAATCATCTCAATTGAATGTCGTATGGCTAAGTTTTTGCCTCCAAAAATAGCACACAATTCGGCTTTCAATATAGTAAATCTTGCTCATAGATCCTATCCATCCCTACTTGTAGCGGCCAATATAGTTCATATTGAGTTTTTTGATCCTTCTAAATCAAACCAATACTTTTTTTGTTAGCGCTGCTGAAAACTTTGATTAAAAGTGGGTCTATTTTTCATATATAGTTTGTCTATAATGTAATGGAACACCCAGTTCAAGAATATAATTTTGAATTTAATTATTAGATCAAATCTTTGGTTAGGAGGTCACTCATGCTAAAATCTCCAAGAAATGCCATTTCGAGTGTACATAAACCATTCTACCATCGTAGTAGAAAAAATAAACCATTTTGATAAAAAAAATTGCCACTAATTACCATAAACAATTTTACTAAACATTTGCAACCATTAACTCTTTCCTCTATTGGTTTTCCACCTTAATTATAACTTATTTATAGGATTTGCTGGCTAACCTGATCTACTAACTCTTACTCTACGCATAGTATTTGAATATTCTAGTCTTGCAGTTAAGGATGTGGCTGCTTTCGAGAGCCAAGGCTATAGCTTACTAGTCCCTAAAATCAATCCAAGTTATAGGGTTTGGGTCTGAAAAATAGATCCAGTAAATTATTAGGTCTGGTTTGCTTGAAAAAATTAGGATTGAGTCTTATTCAATCTGCCATGAATTTAGATCGATACACACATACTTGAAAACTTTAATCTGACAAAGTATATATCTATATGTACACACACACACACACATATATATATATAATAAAATATTGAGTAGAGAATAAGCAAACCATAATCCACTCTATTCAACCAAATTCTATCCATTCATGTATGGCTATGACCAATTGATTTTATTAAAATTTTAATATTTTAATATATAGAGACATAATATTTCAACTAAGCTTGATTATTTTGAAAATATTTCTTTCTTCTTCATGTCTTTTAATTGCATTGATGCTTAACAATATAATAGAACTAATAGCTAAAGAAAAACCATTTGGCTTTTTTTCATATTTTCTAAATTAATTTCCTTTTTCATGTTTCATAATTTATGATTCATCATTTAGGGTGCATCAAATAATCTAAACAAATGATCCAAAAGTGTAGCAAATAATTTACAAATCATCAAATTGGGTTTTTTTTCTCTCTCTAACATTGGATATGGATGGAAGTTTTATTTGCATTTGGTTTTTTTTTTCTATGTTTTTACTAAGATGGGTAATTCATACAATACGTGTACGGATACACCCCATGAAGTCGGAAAACAGAACATCACAAAGCCCCCGAGGCAGCTCCCTATCTCTTGCCCACATGATGTTGTCGGTGTAGTTGGCTACTTCCGCAGCTCCCCATCTCCTGCCCACACGATGCTGTCGGCGTGGTTGGCCACGTAGGTAGCCATCTAGTCCGCAGCCCCATTAGCTTCTCTAAACACATACTTAGCCTGGACAATCCCTCCATCCCTCATCATCATCCAGATGTCTCGAAGCAAAGGATGGTCGCCAGCAGCAACCCTCAGACCCTCTGGATCCAGCAGATGACCGTAGCCGAGTCACTCTCCAATATGACTAAACTAGCTAGTAGCACATGCTAGGCACGTTGAAGGCCCGCCTAGGCGGCTCTCAGCTCTACACCAAGAACCATGCAGTCAAATAATTGACAGCCACTCGCTGCCACAACCCTAGAATTTGAATCCCTAATGACGAATCCTGCTCCACCCTTCATGCCTCTATTCAGCACCGACTCATCGAAGTTGACCTTAAGGAAGCTGGGAGGTGGGGGCTCCCCGGTGAAAAACACCATGCGGGGTGCTGCCAAGGCAGAATGAGAACTTCAAATATCTCGAGCTATCAAAGGTCCTTCTAAGAAGGAAGCGTGACTAATCTCTGCCGCCAGCACCCGGACACTCTCTGCTATGAGCTTGGCGACATACTATGCTCACCGAAAGTTCGAGCATTCCTTGCCAGCCAGATCTGGTATGCTATGCAAGCCGCTCTAACCGCCACCTGGCATGTCAGTAGGTTGCCCGACCACCAATTGCGTTTGGTTTTGAATATAGACATGGGTATAGCCAAACTTGAGCATATTCACATCTTACCATTTTTCATCGAATCTTAGTGTAAGTTTTTATGCCTTCTAGATAGAACCACATGCATCTAATAATTCTAATACCTTCATCCGCGCCATACATATTGCATGATCAATTGCATGTAAATATAAGTTGAAACAAAGGAAGCCAAGAGACAAAGAACTGATCAGAGACCCAATGAAGCACCAGAGTACAAAGATGTTTCAAGATCGTTGATGTTGACGTGTCAAACGCCTTTGGGCGTTCAATGTGGAGTCCAAAGTATCAGACACGTCCTAATGGTCCGTACCGTTAAAATTATTAAAAAGCCGGTATAATGAAATAAATTTATTTATATATTTTATATTTTCTTACATGCACGCATAATTGAAGTAGGTGGTGCGCTCATTCACCCCCGAGATAGCGACCAATCACAAAAGATCAAGGGACGTCAGGATGATGGGGCCTTCCTACCTCGGCAAAATAACTCATCAGATTCTTGGTCAGGATCCCTTTGGAATTGCTCTTATTTTTAATTTTTATTTAAAAATCCAATAAAAAAATCTAGACTGAACTGTGCATATATATGATGAAATGCTTTTATTTCTCAAAGTTGTTTATAATTTTTTCATGGTTTCTGGAAGCAAAGAATTTATAACATTTTAAGCGAGTGAAAAATAAAAGCAAGAGGTAGCAAAAATTTTCAGCAAATACTATTTAAAATATTACATGCGTCACTAATTTCCTTTTTCTTTCTTTTGCTTGACAGCAGAAACCTATAGAACTGATTGTTTGGTTGAAGTGAGATGGGACGCATCTCATACGTTTGAAACAACTTGATGGGGTGCTATGGCACTCC
Source organism: Phoenix dactylifera (assembly GCF_051530095.1). Classification (NCBI taxonomy): domain Eukaryota; kingdom Viridiplantae; phylum Streptophyta; class Magnoliopsida; order Arecales; family Arecaceae; genus Phoenix; species Phoenix dactylifera. The sequence continues at coordinate 5,914,565 of NC_143190.1, forward strand.
AATTGCACCAATTTAACCTACGCATTGATGGCATCCTGAGATGACATATACTAAACAGTATTTTGGCTAGTGGAAAATACTTAAGTAATGAAAAATGCATGGAATGAAGAAAAAAAAACTTAGAGAGACTAATGATGCAAAAGTTATTGCAATTCGGAATTGGCAGCACCATAAATCACCCGAAGAAAGATACTTGGTAGAAGGATGATGTTCATTAGTAGGCGATTTAAGTCCAGCTGAATAATATGGGTACACCAAGCAAGAGATTTTTTATTAGAGCTGTTGAGGAGAAAAATGGACCACCCCACAAATACAATTAAAGCACCCAAATCCGACAGCAAGGCCGAGCTCATCCAGGCCGAGCTCATGCAGGCTACCGAGCTCAGAAGGCTGCCGAGCACAGAAGGCCGAGCTCAGAAAGCCGAGACCAGAAGGCCGAGCTTAAAAGGCTTCTGAGCTCAGAAGGCCGAGCACAGAAGGCTCCTGAGCTCAGAAGGCTGCCGAGCTCAGAAGGCTACCGAGCTCATTCAGGCCGAGCACAAAAGGCTGCCGAGCTCAGAAGGCCGAGCTAACCTCAGAAGGCCGACCTTGTCTTCCACATGCTGCGGCCATGCCCTGCAGCAGTCTCACCGCACCATGCTTTACTTACCGGCCACGCCACGATATATCAATCAGGGACCATACCCTGCTACGACTGTCAACGCCTCACCATTTCCAAGAATAGACTGCACTGCGCGCCACAAACAAGCTCTGGCTGCACGTCATCTCCTCCCATGATGGGAACGGGCCATCCACGGCAACTCATTACTTCCACGCCCACGTCGAATCGTGACGGTGATCCATTAATTCGTCCAGTCACATCACAGGTAACCCTGGCACTCCCCCTATAAAAGGGGAGCTTCTTCCTCTAAAAAGGGGCTTCTTCCTTCCAAGGAAGGGCTTCAGACTTCTACATACAGTCCCTCTCCTCCAAAATTAAGCCCCTCTCTAACTTAAGCATCGAAGGGTCGGTGCCAAAAACCCCGGCCACCGGCATTTTGCAGGTCTCCCGGAGGACGTCGCCCGTCGACGGACTGCCACCCGCCATTCTCGCGCCGGAACTCCTCCTCCTCAGCCAACGGCTGCCCCCGGGTCCAATTTCCAGTAACAGTTGGCGCTAGAGGAAGGGCCCGAGTTGCGGCCATGAAACTAAGGAGCAGAGGAGCCTTTAATGCCTCTCGGCATTATGCTCCAAGTTCCGAACGCTCAGTCCAGAATTCACCACCAAGATCTTCGGTAGATCGGGTTCCACAAGTCCAATCCGAGCACTTCGACGCGCTAGTGCAGCAAGTCCAAGCGCTAGCCATTGCAGCCCAAAGCCTGCAACAAGTGGAGGCCCCTCCTGTGCCGCCTCCACGGGTTCATGTTAAGCAGAGGAAGAAACTTTCTCCCGAGCCATCTCGAATCAGGCATGGCTCCCGCTGCAACGACGTATGTGGGGGCAACCAGTGAGAAGTAATAGCCCAAGTTTCACGTCAACGAGTTGGAGGGAAAAAAAAATAAAAGCTGAGGTCTGGAGAAGGAGAGTTATGGAGCTTTAAAATGGAATTGTAAGCCTCTGTGGCATAGGGTACAGCCCCATTAAATCTCATTGTCCTTCCAAGTCTTCTGTCTTTCGGCAGCAAGTAGGAAACCAGCATGTACTCCCTCCTCACGGGTGTAAGTCCTCAGGGCGGCGCCCGCAACATTGCTCTCCTTCAGAGCGTCGCCATCACTGAAGCCCCCGCCGAGCTCATGCAGGCCGAGCCGAGCTCAGAAGGTCGAGCTCATGCAGGCCAAGCCGAGCTTAGAAGGCCGAGACCAGAAGGCTGCCGATCTCATCCAGGCCGAGCCGAGCTCAGAAGGCTAAGCTCGTCATCCACATGCTGCAGCCACGACCTGTAGCAGTCTCATCCAGGCCAAGCTCATGCAGGCCGAGCCGAGCTCAGAAGGCCGAGACCAGAAGGCTGTCGAGCTCATAAGCCCGAGCTCAGAAGCCCGAGCGCAGAACACCTCTCCTAGAAAATCGAGCCAAAGAAAGCTGGTACTAAGCCAAGTCCTGAGGGACTTCGAAGTTCGAAAGCCATCAAAATGTCTCCAAAAGGTGGGAACGCACGATCGCCAACAGACAAAGCCATCTCCGGTCTCCATCTCCATCTCCCTCAAAGATCCCGACTAAGTTCGGGATGCCCCGAGTGTTGATAGTGCGTTCCCAGATCCCTCGACCTCGGGAAGCGTCGCAGGTCGACAGTGCGTTCTCAGACCCCTCGATCTTGCGCACGATCCCTCGACTAAGGTCGAGATGCCCCGCTGAGTCGACAGTGAGCCCAAACTCACCCGGCCTCGGGAAGACGGGATAGTACCTTCGTGGCCCTCCTTGGCGCTCGACATCGACAACAGGGTAGTACCTTTGCGGCCCCCCGTAGCGCCTCCTTGACTAAGGTCGAGATGCCCCGTATGTCGACAGTGCGTTTTCAGACCCCTCGACCTCGAGAAGCGTCGCAGGTCGACAGTGCGTTCCCAGACCCCTCGACCTTACGCACGATCCCTCGACTAAGGTCGAGATGCCCCGCTGAGTCAACAGTGAGCCCAAGCTCTCTCGGCCTCGGAAAGACGGGGTAGTACCTTCGCGGCCCTCCATGGCGCTCGACATCGACAACGGGGTAGTACCTTCGCGGCCCCCCTTAGCGCCTCCTCGACTAAGGTCGAGATACCCCGTATGTCGACAGTGCGTTCCCAGACCCCTCGACCTCGGAAAGCGTCGCAAGTCGACAGTGTGTTCCCGACCCCTCGACCTTGCGCACGATTCCTCGACTAAGGTCAAGATGCCCCGATAAGTCGACAGCGAGCCCAAGCTCCCTCGACCTCGGAAAGACGGGGTAGTACCTTCGCGGCCCTCCGTGGCGCCCGACAACGACAAAGGGATAGTACCTATGCGGACCCCCGAGGCATTCAACGACATTCGATGACATTTCGACGACATTCAACGCCATTCGACGCCTCCTACGACAATACGCCCCGATCTGAGTGGAAGCACCCTGCTGAGTCGACCACAAGCCAAAGAAGGCTGCTGAGTCGACTTAAAGCACATAACTCCAACTGCATGAGAGGTACACCCTATTTGGCACACACATCTCCATATATATTTGGCTATATTACAGGATGATCAACGACTGGACTACTTCCTTCGCCCGAGCCAAAAAGCGGCTCGAACTCGGAAGTCGGGGGGTAGTGTTGGGGGGAAAAATGGACCACCCCACAAATACAATTAAAGCACCCAAATCCGACAGCAAGGCCGAGCTCATCCAGGCCGAGTTCATCCAGGCCGAGCTCATGCAGGCTGCCGAGCATAGAAGGCCGAGCTCAGAAGGCCGAGACCAGAAGGCCGAGCTCAAAAGGCTGCTGAGCTCAGAACGCTGTCGAGCTCAGAAGGCCGAGCACAGAAGGCTGTCGAGCTCAGAAGACTGCCGAGCTCATTCAGGCTGAGCTCAGAAGGCTGAGCACAGAAGGCCGAGACCAAAAGGCCGAGATCAGAAGGCCGAGCACAGAAGGCTGCCTAGCTCAGAAAGCCGAGCACAGAAGGTTGCCGAGCTCATGCAGGCTGCCGAGCTCAGAAGGCTAAGCACAGAAAGCCGAGACCAAAAGGCCGAGATCAGAAGGCCGAGCACAGAAGGCTGCCTAGCTCAGAAGGACGAGCACAGAAGGCTGCCGAGCTCATGCAGGCTGCCGAGCTCAGAAGGCCGAGCACAGAAGGCTGCCGAGCTGAGAAGGCCGAGCTGATCTGAGAAGGCTGACCTTATCGTCCACATGCTGCGGCCATGCCATGCAGCAGCCTCACCACACCATGCTTTACTTGCCGGCCACGCCACGACATATCAACCAGGGACCATACCCTGCTACGACTGTTAACGCCTCACCATTCCCAAGAATGGACTGCACTGCACGCCACAAAGAAGCTCTAGCTGCACGTCATCTCCTCCCATGATGGGAACGGGCCATCTACGACAACTCATTACTTCCACGCCCACGTCGAATCGTGACGGCAACCCATTAATTCGCCCAGTCACATCACAGGTAATCCTGGCACTCTCCCTATAAAAGGGAAGCTTCTTCCTCTAAAAAGGGGCTTCTTCCTCCCAAGGGAGGACTTCGGACTTCTATATACAGTCTCTCTCCTTCTCCAAAATTAAACTCCCCTCTGACTTAAGCATCGGAGGGCCAATGCCGGAAATCCCGTCCACCGGCATTTTGCAGGTCTCTCGGAGGACGCCACCCGCTATTCTCGCACCGGAGCTCCTCCTCCTCAGCTGACGGCCGCCCTCAGGTCCAATTTCCAGCAACAAGAGCATTAGAACATGTATGTGCTGAAAATTATGGGTGACCTATAAAGCATAGAGGCACATTCATCGGTGAAGTATATGCCGACAATGCGTAGCTCAACTAGTTGGCATCCTTTTCTTTTCGGGAGAGACCCAACTTTTGGATTTTGGCGTTGGAACAAAATTTTCTGGTCCGCGCACCAAAGAAGATCGTTTGAAATCTCTTTTTTTTTTTTTTGCTACGTACCATGCAATATGGACAGATCTTGAAGTGGAAATTAAAGGGACCAAGAAGGAGACTCTTTCTAGCAACAGAGTCCCTCGCATCTCTATTATTTTTAAAATCGAAAATGATACTTGAAAATTTCTATATATCCAATAATATCCTGGTATATAGTGTGTGGCCAGCTGATATACGCCTGGTTTATTAGTTATCTAATGATCTAATACACACTTCCAATGATAATAATAGTTTCTAAAATATAGTATTTACTAGTACACATCCATGTCTATGGCCAGTTGATCACTAGGGATTGTGTGTGTGTGTGTATTTATACATATAAATGCATCATATATGTGTGTTTATATGTATGTATTACATTTTTGTGGTCAAAGTGGGACCATGCTATCATTTATATGTGCCAAACTAGGAACTATATATTTTGGAGCCATCAGTTGACTCATCAATGACCTTATATTAGACGAAAAATGCTGCCATGCGTAAGAAAGAGAGTGTGGTTGAGGCAGCTTGATGGCAAATGAGGGCTGGCATGGAACATGTACATGTCTAAAAGAAAACAGCTGTCCAGTTAAAGACTATTGGGACGACGATCGATATATGTGGAGGTGTAGCTTATAGTCATCTATATAACTTCATGCACGTCAACATGCTCGTTTCAATCACGACGACTTTCAGAAGAATCCTGCAAGAAAGCTGAAGCTCTTCACATGCAAGATAGAGAATTATTTTGGCTCCACCAATAATTGGGGGTGGTTGCACCTTCATTTGATGGCCTATAAGATTTCATGCATGACACATCGCCAGCTCATTTATTCGCATAGATCTCTGTCTTTTATCAGAATTCATGGAGGTCATGGTTTTTCCTTTTTCTTGAGAAATGGAGTGTTTTAATATATGAATTTCACCATCACACCTTTAATTGCAAGCTCATGTTGAAGAATAATTAATTATCCATCCTGACTAATTTATACATGAATCCAAGTTCTTGAAACAATCTAGTCTATTATTAGTATAAAAGCTTGATATATATATTGTTGACCACTTCCATAAAAAGTTAAGATTTTAGGGTTTAGCGGTAGGTTAAGTCGATATTCAAACCAGAAGTCCTGAGTTTGCATCCCTGTTCGGGCTAAGACTTGAGTAATAGGTTTCAAATTGAAGAGGTAAAAATCTTTTTGATGCATATACTTAAAATACTAAACTATCATGAAAGCATAATAACTTTGAAATGTCAAGTACGGATACTCCTATGAGCCACCAATTTTCCATGACACAACCACCTATTTTCCATCTATCTTATAGATATTACATAATAAAATTAACTTAAGGATGACTAGTGTTTCATGCCATTATGGAGCGACAGCATATTCTATAATGTCTATTTGGATTCCTAGATGGCTTATGGCTTACCTATGGAATAACAAAAAAAAAAAAACAGATATTTGAGGATAAGTGATTATGTAGGGAGGAGATTTTTTTTTTTTTTTGCTATGATTGGAATCTTTCATCCTTAATAGCATGGATGAGAAAAATCATCTCTCAAAATGATTAGGGTTTAAAAGATCGAAGGAGAAGAACTTCCGATATACAATTGATATAGGACTAAACACAAGTCAGCATGGCTCTTCCATATTCTTCCCCTTTAAATCTTGGTATCCTCATTAGTATGTCTCTCACTTACTTTCATGTTTAAGCTTAGCCTGATATTATTTGTAGGAACCTACAACCCCACTCAAAAAGGCTACCTAAAATATTTTATTTAGGTTCTTAGACCTTGTACATATACCCAAAATTTATCCAATGCATAATTATTGTGAAACTAAACACACGTCTACACCGTGATACGAAGAATAATTACTCACATTATATAACATAGAAAAACTGAGGAATTTTAGAGCTAGAGACACATCATCTAGGAATGAAGAGCGCAAACGGTGCATCAAGAGCGTCTCGCATGCAATATTTAGTTCCATATTCCCTAAGCTTTCTAAAATATCTACGATCCAAAAGCAGCATGCAGCATCCAATTCCACAAATTAAAAGGAATATGATTGAAACATCTGCTGATTATTAGTGCCTGAAGGAAACCCAAATGCATCCAAAACAAAACAGCGTTTCATCAATAATTGATGCCGCTTTCTATCCCTCTCAGCTAGTACCCAAGAAGACAGACAAAGACAACAGTACTTGATCAGCTTCTGGTCATGCATGGCTCACAAGAATTCATAATCACCTTCTTTTTGACCACGTTAAATTTTTACAAGGCAAGTGCTAACTACACAAGGCAGGCATAAAGATGAACTTTTGGCAAAAATTGTTGAATTAAATTAAATATTTTAAAATTTTGAAAATCAAATTAGTTAACGACCAAATGGCAAGCATCCGTGCGCAAGCAAAGAAACAAATATGAAAAAATTTCCAAAGAAAGAAAACCATGACAAGTGTCATGCGTCCAGCGCAAGAGCAAGCATGGAAAGGCCCCTCGAAGAAGGAAGGAAGCATGAATGGCCAAGATGCAATAAGCCGCTTGATCAAAAGAGCACAAGAAGACACGTCATCAATCCGCGGGAGGAGAGTTTGCTTCTTTTGACGCGCATAAGCCTATATAAAGGGCTCTAGGGATCATGTCAAAGTACAATCAAAATTTTCTCTCCTCCCTATTTCAAGAGTCTAGATAAAAAGGACTCTAGGGATCATTAGGGAGAAAAGAAATAAAAAAATTTTTTATTCTCCTCATAATTTTTCTAAGTTTCTTTTGAGTTATCTGCAAGCGTGAATGTGCTCTTCTTTCTTCCGTGGAGGCGCACTGACGGGGAAGACGTGGTTCTGTATTGGGTCGTCGTATCTGTAGGAAATCTATGCCAGTAGACCCGTGCGTGGAGAGCATAAACTTTTCTGAGACAACGCATCTGCGTGCTTCAATCCACATGCCATCTTCTCTCTCTTTCTTCATTTTATTATTATATTGTCAAGTTAATTATTTGCTAGTTTATTCTTCTTATTTATTATTTTTAAATATTAGAAATATTTAATTTATCAATTATATTTGTGTATCTAGGCTAACAAAAATACAGAAAAAAAAGCACGTAGAGAAACTCTAACATGCAATCGTTTTTCTCTTTCTTTCTTTTTTTTTTTTTTTCACTATAGCAATCGCCATCGACTACGTACCTTGCTCATTTACTACAGCATCATAAACCAAAGATTAAAAGAGATGGTGATGGAAGGCTCAAACGGGCAATCTATGTTCAAGGTTCTTTGTAAGCTATCTGAAGGTCGCAAGCTTCTAAAGTGAGGGTGACCTCCTCCTGGACGCCTGGCATGAAGACTACGACCTCTCACCGTGCACCTAACTCTTTACAACAATGAAGGTAAATAGATAATAAGATCAAACTTCCTCCTAGGAAAATGCTATGCCTCCCCAAAGGATCCCTACAAATGGTTGTAAACTATGGTTATAAGAAACCATCCGGATATATTTGGCATTTTGATCCCATATTTTTTTTTTGATAAATTGGATTTTATTAAACCAATTTAGATTAAATATATCGATGGAAATTAGAATATGAAATTTCTAAAAATTTAGAAGAAATATCTAAAAAAATTCCCAAACCCCCTTATAGAGTTATAGTCGACCAGTAACTGGGTTTACACTCATTTGAGGGAGGTTCTTGGGGAAGAACACCAGCATTAATTCCTCCTCTTCACTAATTACTAGTGAGTTGCAAAGCTACTGTGATGTCATGATCCGACCATATATAAAAGCCACTGCAAATAAATCCATAAACGGTCAGGCTTGCGTTTGAGGAAAGTTTGACTTGCATCATAACCTGATTTGGTATTAATGGAACCGAACCCATTCAGTTTATTGTGAAGCTTAATTTGATTTGTTTGATTCATGACATAATATCTCTGTGTTCGCACCCTGTTATTTACTTTTTTTTCAAAAAAAAAAATCTCGTCCAAGTACCTATTGCATCAAAGCGTGAATATAACATATTAATATACATGAAAAGTAACACATTTTAGAATACCCGGAGGAAGTTGTATAAAATATTTATTATGTTCTTAATAAAAAAAATAACCTTATCTTATTCTATTTAAAAAATTAAGGGTACTTTTGAAAAAAAAAAGAATATCTTAAATTTCAATCAATAGGAAGATGATTTTTTCTTGCATGAATTTTTTTTCGTAAAATGTGAAAATCTTATTTCTATAGAAAAGCCATTTTTCCGTCTTTTTCATTTGAAAACTCCGGCTAAATATGAGATATTTCTCCAAAAAAAATAAAAAAATCAATGGCCATACTTTTTTTTTTATCCTCTTCTTACGAACCAAATGAGTATATGTTTAATTTGAACATAGCCGTGCCCAAATCCTGCCCAGTAAAACATTAAGTTCAATATGCAAAATCCAAACCCGACTGAGTTCTAATTAAAAAGTTACTAGATATATAAATGGGAAGTGTATCAGACTATTTCCTATAAACAGAGTCAAACTATCCAGCTTCAATCGCCAAATTATGGACATTTTGGTTATCATAGCTCGGCTCTCAGCATGGCCTACATGAGCAAGAAATCTCTTCTAAGGCTAACCTCATTCTTAAAGGGATTGCAACAGCCACGCATCTCTCAGTGCCATGAGTTTATTGCACAAGCTTTTTGCCTAGAACCAGGGGTGCATGATACATCTACTAAATAGGTTGCAAAGGTATTTTTTCAGTTCATATGAGCTATAACACCATTCATGGCTGCCCATGCATCTGATTCTAATTGACCAATGCACTCGATACATTGAAAGAAGAGGTGATCACGAACGATTATATGAGCCATGAAGAAGTTTCAATGGCGCATGTTGCAAGCCAATACTTTAGTGCTCGAGGGCGACTCGACTACTGTTATTGGCTAGAAGCAGCAGAGTATGGGAGCCTGGGAGGGATGGGTGATTACCATCCGCTCCTTAGGAATATGCAGGCGATAATGAGGGGAAGGATGACGTTGCAGGGTAAACATGTGTATCGAGATGCTAACGGGGCAGTAGATTAGGTAGCCTTTTATATGGTTAACCATTCTGGAAAGACTCTGTGGCTGAGGGAGAGGAATTAAACTACCTAGTGCCCTCCGAAACTTGTTATTTTTTGTTTTCTTTAGGTGTATTCGTACCGCTATGTATGATGCATGAATTTTCCATCCCAGCCAAGGCTATTAAATCCTCTGCACCCTAACTAGCTGATGGTTGTGTCCAAGATTTTGCACCACTACTTCATGGCCTTCTCTCTCTCTCTCTACTGTAATATCGCCTTAATCCTCCACAGGCGGAATCCATCCAACTTTATTTTATTAAAAAACATGCAACATGGTAAAGCTGTATGTCGATGAAGTTGTAGGAAAACCCGTGGCAGCATTGTGTAGGATCCGGTGCCTCAGTTAAGGATGCCATGCATATTATTATTTACCTTCCAACTATCTATTTACCAAGATATATATTATTAAATTGTATTTATTTGGATCCTAAATTTAGGAGAATAGATGCTGTGAAGACAATGTCGGTCAAGATAAGAACAAGTTCTGCATCTACTTGCAAAAAAGACATAAGAAGAAAAAGAAAAACATGGTGCGTATTTCAACTGCCGGAGAAAGCTACATTTTTGATACATCTGTTTTCACTGCAAAATTAAGTGCTATCTAGAAAGGCATGGACTATGCAAGGCTCGCCTTGGGGGTGAAGTGCAGAAGACTATGCTACGGTGATCAAGTGGATCCAAAATCACTATAGGATGAACTGCGAGCATCCACTGTTGCAGAAGACGAGGAACTGTACAGTATTTTAAGCGGCTTATAAGTACAGAGAGGCAAATAGGATGGCTAATCCTTCGTTGCTCAGCTTTTTATAGGACAGCTATGAGACCATCTCTTCCCTCTTAAATCATCTCTTATTCTTTAATTTTATTGAATATATTCCTAGTAGATGTGCACGATCTATCCACCTTGTAATAAAAAATGTATATCGAGTGATGGTGAGATACATTTGTTCTGGATTTCTTTATTGATGCAAGAGCAAAAAAAAAGTGATGACGGTAGCTATATAATATACCTTAGCAAGATTATGCATTGCACCCAAACAAAAAGCCGGTTTCCATCTCCCCAGAACGGCCCGTGACAGCGTGATCTTATCCGTAATCGGTGCTCCCACCACCACCACCACCGGTGGTTGCGTGTCGCTCCCGCGCTCCGTGTGTAATATCCACCGTACGACCAAATTCCCACTTACTAGTATGTGGCAGGAGAAGTCCAGCGACATACCCCCATCAAAGGCACCAGGCCAGCGGAAACCACCCCGTATTTCAACCCGTGCGGGCCCCTCCACCACCGGTGGTGAGCCTTTGTGGCTATGAGCTTTCCATAGTAGCCACACTGGCCCAGCTTTCTTCCATCCTGTGACAGCACAAAAGCTTAATGTTTCTTTTTCTCGCATGCAGCATGTTTGGTGTGCTTTGCACGAGAGGAATGTCCTCTTTGAGAGAGACTCTGCGACGATAATTAATGGATCATACAGATCTCGAGAGGGTCTGTGATTACCACCTCTTGCTGGGAGATATCCGAATCATGGCTTGTGGAGGGCTGAGGATTCTAGCGAAGCATGTTTTTAGAGAGGCTAATGAGGCGGCGGATTGGGTGGCTTTTTTTGTTGCTGCCGATTTTCGTAATGTTTTGTTTTTTGATTTTCTATACTTTCTGTTTTTTTATAAAAAAACGAGACTAATGGTTATCCTATGACTGTAGTCACTCTTATATTTATGAATATCCATACATATGTGTATTTAATTCTATATCAGTTATTCGTCGAGTAGATCTTGGAATCAAAAAACTCAAATAATACCTTTCGGCTAGTCATTTTGGATAAAGTCCTATATTGTTATAAATAATATCATAACTTATATGGACTAGAGGTACTGTAGTATGAATTTTTTGGAGCTGACCACGAACTGGTTGTGGTGCTTGTGATTAGATTTGAATAGATATAAACTCTTGATTTTTTTGGTTAAATTATTATAATATTGATCAATTATTATATATATCTTCATTGTTTGAATATGAATTATTTAAATTCTATTGTCTTCCGTGGAATCCGTACATACAATCATTCAATCCTTTGATACTTTTCTCAAATAATTGCAACAATTCACGCTTTCTCTCATGCGTCCAAATCCTCTCATATGTGGAGGAATCCATGCATTTACGGGATGGTCCATGATTCCATGGATCCCGTTGCGATTGCAACGTCCTATCCCATATAACCGTCATGGTTGAATGCAGCAGTGAAGTGCTTCAATTCCATCTCTACCGGAAGGAATTAGAACCGGAGAGCTCTCCTATTTGTTAAATATTATTACTCCAACATAAAGAGAGTCCAGTGTAAATGCATGCAAAACCTCATTTATTTTAAAGAGGAAAGCAGCAACAATGCACCGTTGAATAAGAACTATTCATTAAATACATAAAACAAAAGCAAAGCCATCCTTTCTCCATGAATGACATTTTCAAGATTGTTATATTTTTATTGTAATACTAAATACCATATATTTTTAGAAGGCATTTATTAATTGGTGACGTGTTACCAATTTTTTTGCTCACACTCTTCATTGTGGCATCAATATGCCCTTTTACAGCTAATAAGTTAGCAGCATGGCTTAAATTTACAGGCCAAAATAATATTTAGATCATTTTTTTAAAAAATATGAAATCAAAGAAACATGAATCATTAATGCTTACCTAGGTGATTGGTTTTTTCTTGGATAAGGTAGTGATCAAAACAATATAAAAGGCCTAAACCAATTAGCAGATTGAATCTCATACCTACATGGTGCGTGATTTTTTCATATATATATATATATATATATATATATATATATATATATATATATATATATATATATATATATATATATATACGAATAATTTTTTATCTCTTGATAAAAGAAGATTGGCATTTTTGCCAAACTTAAGAGATTGGTTGATTATGAAGCTGTGTAATAGTTTTACATATTACACTAATGCCCTCTTATCGTGGTAATTTAGATATCGGTTTAATATTATTTGGGACCATTTGGGGTCCCCATTTGATTGGATCAAGCCAAAATTACATGGCCAAAAATTTATCAGATTTTCTAAAAAATATTTGTATCATGTAAATAGTAAAAAAATTCTATAAGTAGCAGCACAGAGGATTTGCTCTTACGCTCCTCCTCTCATCCTGAGTTCTCTCCCACTTTTCTTTTGCTCTTTTTTTTTTTGTTGGGCCAAGAGTTCTCTCCCACTCATTCCTGCCCTTTTCCTGCTCTCTCAACTTTCTTGTGACGGCGAGCAGAGCGGAGAGAGAAAAAAAAAGGAAGGAGGAAGAAAGAGCGCGCCTGTCAAGAGAGCGGCATGGGACAGACTTTTCCCGAGATTCTTCATTCTAATTAAAATACGTACATTCAAAATAGAATAACAAAACAGAGGAGAGCAAACGCTAAAGAAGACGAAACCCACGTGACCGTCCTCTCACACTTCCCATCTTCCTTCTCTCTCTCTCTCTCCTTCTTCTTGGTCTCTTCCTCACCGCTCTTCTCTTTTCTTGCCTGCTGTTCTGTACCATCTTCTTTGTTCTCGTTCTCAGCAAGAAATCATTCCTCCAGACGAAACGAAACCCACTTTCCCACCCTTCCTCACCAACCCAACCCCACTCTCACTCTTCCTTTATATAAACATCATCCCGACGCCACTGCAACGGCGAGACTAGCGATGGCGACGGCGACCACCACCACGGCGGCGCTTCTCCTTCTCCTCCTCCTCTGCTCCTCCTTCTCCTTCTACGTGGCGGTAGGAGAAGAGAAGCGGCAGACGTACATCGTCCATATGGCCAAGTCCCGGAGGCCGAGCACCTTCGCCGAACATGGCCACTGGTACGACGCATCCCTCCGCTCTGTCTCTAGCTCCGCCGAGATCCTCTACTCCTACGACACTGTCGCTCACGGCTTCTCCGCCCGCCTCACCACGGCCGAGGCCCAAGCCTTGGAATCCCTCGATGGCGTCCTCTCCGTCCTCCCGGAGGTCCGCTACGAGCTCCACACAACTCGGACACCGGAGTTCCTGGGCCTCGACAAGAGCGATGACCTCGTCCCCCAGGCCAACACCGGCAGCGACGTCGTGGTGGGAGTTCTCGACACCGGCGTCTGGCCGGAGAGGAAAAGCTTCGACGACACGGGCTTCGGGCCCGTGCCGGCCGGGTGGAAGGGCGCGTGCGAGGAGGGGAAGGACTTTAAGGCGACGGATTGCAACCGGAAACTCATCGGGGCGCGGTTCTTCTCCAAGGGCTACGAGGCCAGCATGGGCCCAATCGACGAGACAAGGGAGTTGCGGTCTCCGCGCGACAGCGATGGCCACGGGACCCACACCTCCACCACCGCCGCCGGCTCCGCCGTGACGGACGCGAGCCTCCTCGGCTTCGCCGCCGGCACCGCCAGGGGAATGGCGACCCGGGCCCGCGTCGCCGCGTACAAGGTGTGCTGGGTCGGCGGGTGCTTCAGCTCCGACATCCTCGCCGCAATAGACAGGGCGGTGGACGACGGGTGCCACGTACTCTCTCTCTCCCTCGGCGGCGGTATGTCGGATTATTATAGGGACAGCGTAGCGATCGGGGCGTTCAACGCGATGGAGAAGGGGGTTCTGGTCTCGTGCTCCGCCGGCAACTCCGGCCCCTCCGCCTCCAGCCTCTCCAACGTCGCCCCCTGGATCACCACCGTGGGGGCTGGAACTCTCGACCGGGACTTCCCAGCCTATGTGGTGCTCGGAAATGGCAAGAACTATAGTGGAGTCTCCCTCTATAGTGGCAAGCCGCTTCCGAGCTCGCCGCTTCCCATCGTGTACGCCGGGAACGCCAGCAACGCCACCGGCGGGAATCTTTGCATGCCGGGGACGCTGATGCCGGAGAAGGTGGCCGGAAAGATCGTTCTCTGCGAACGCGGGATCAGTCCCCGGGTCCAGAAGGGCTACGTGGTGCGCGACGCCGGCGGAGCCGGGATGATCCTCGCTAACACCGACGCCAACGGCGAGGAGCTCGTCGCCGACGCCCACCTCCTCCCCGCCAACGGCGTTGGCGAAAAGGCCGGCGACGCCATCAAAAGGTATCTATTGTCCGAGATGAGTCCGACGGCAACCATCGTTTTCGGGGGGACGAAGGTGGGGGTGCGGCCGTCGCCGGTGGTGGCGGCGTTCTCGTCGCGGGGGCCGAACGTGGTGACACCGGAGATCCTGAAGCCGGACCTGATTGCCCCCGGGGTCAATATCCTCGCCGGGTGGACCGGCGCGGTGGGGCCCACGGGGCTGTCGGTGGACTCGCGGCGGGTGGAATTCAGCATCATCTCCGGGACCTCCATGTCGTGTCCCCACGTCAGCGGCCTTGCCGCCCTCCTCAAAGGTGCCCACCCGGACTGGAGCCCCGCCGCCATCCGCTCCGCCCTCATGACCACCGCCTACGCCGATTACCCCGGCGGCAACGGCGGCCTCCTCGACGTCGCCACCGGCAAGGCCGCAACCCCCTTCGACTACGGCGCCGGCCATGTCGACCCCCGGCGCGGCATGGACCCGGGCCTCGTCTACGACCTCACTGCCGACGACTACATCGACTTCCTCTGCGCCCTTAACTACACCTCCCTCCAGATCGCCGCCGTCGCCAAAAGGACCAACTACACCTGTGACCGTAAAAGGACCTACGCGGTGTCAGGACTCAACTACCCGTCCTTCGCGGTGGCGTTCGAGACGGCGAGCGGGGACCGCGTCGGCGTGGCTACGGTGAAGCACACGAGGACGATGACCAGCGTGGGGGGGCCTGGGACGTACAAGGCAACGGTGGCGACAGCGGTGACCGGCGGAGAGGTGAAGGTGGCGGTGGAGCCGGCGGAGCTGAGCTTCACGAAGGTGGGGGAGAAGCAGAGCTACACGGTGAGCTTCTCGGCGCCATCGTTGCCGTCGGGATCGTCGGGGTTCGGCCGCCTCGAGTGGTCCGATGGCAAGCACGTGGTCGCCAGCCCCATCGCGTTCACCTGGACTTGAGATCGCATCATCGCAACGACCGACAAGAAATGGACGGTGATTGATGGGGTGGGGAGTGATTGCTTAGGTACGCCAGCAAGCCGGTGGACCACAGCGTCCTTGTTGCTGCTATTTTCAGATGGCAACGTGACAACTAAACGTTGCCGGTGCTTGCTTCCTTATTTACTTGCAAATTTGCGATTTTATTGCTGTTTTCCGCTAATTAAGCAGGATGGAGGGACAAGGAAATGAAAAATCAAGAAAAAAAAAAGCTTACTTGGGCAATTTGTATACTATTTATATACAAAATAGATGCAAGGTGCTGAGCTGGTTTGGGTCCCTAAAATATGGAAATCGAAGTAAAGGAGCTTAGTTTGTATGGTGGCTGTCTGTTGATTTGGTTAATGATGTTTATGGCATACCCAACAACAACAGGAAAGTGTATCAATTTACTTCAACTGTAGCGATAATTAAATGTTAGGTGATGGGCCGGAAATGTAGCCATTGATTTGAAACTTAGTATGAAGGTTTATTTATGGTTAGAGGTGCAAATAAGTTGGGTCGGGTTTTGAGTGATTCCGACTCAATTTGGTTTCTTGTTCGAATTTTAATTTTGGATCCAGATTCAATCCAATAGATAAGTGAGTCAGATCGGATCCACGGTTATAAGTAAGAAAATACATTGATTTTTAGAATCGAAACGGTTAGAAAGCTTGAGCACCAATAAGAAAATGCTCCTCTTGGTGCATCTTTAGTTCCCAATACATGATCATACTATCTAATGCTGATTATAATCTTCATTGTTTTGTGTTAGAGAACACAATTTTCGGATACAACTCCATATGTTATTAACACAGTTGTGATCCTACTATTTTATAACAAAGCCTTTTTATATACGCTTCTCTTCATGAATACATGTTCGAGGATTTCTGCACTTGCTCATGTATGGTGCTGCTGCTGCAGGGTCTCGTAGCCTCGTTCCAGAATTTTAAATGATGAAAAGCTGCACCTTCTAAGCATTTAGAAAGTGGAGACTGTCCGTTACATTGCGTAGAATGCCTGAGCGTGAACCTCGGATCCGTTCAAAGTAGACGCATCACGCGTGGCGTGGTTGGACAATCCAGTGGAAGCTAAGGGCATGCCAACGAGAGTCCAGTACTCGTCCAATCTAACAGATATAAATATAAAATTTTTTTAAAAAAATTATAAATATTTTTTTAAATATCAAATTTTGCATAACTATTTTTCTAAAATTGATATTCGCATTGATAACCTCGTAAAATACTTGTTTTGCTATTATATTATTTTTTTAACTTTATTTTTTCACATGCATCCACATCATCTAACGTCATTAAAATAAATAATAAATATGGCTTTATTAATGATATTAAAAGAATTGTTATATTAGGGGCATTTGTGCAAAAACAGTATTTTGTGAAGGTACAAAAATAAATTTAAATTTAAAGAGGGTATTTACGTAAATTTAAATTTTTAGAAGAATATTCATGCAAAAAACCAAATTAAAAAATATATATAAAAACTTATTTTTATATAAATGTTCAAATTAAAATTTTATGAAAAGTAGAATTAAAATTTTATATAAAATTTAATATTTTATTTCTATATGGGTTCTTATTAGAATTTTGAATTTTCTATATAAATTCATTACTAAATTAATTAAAATATAGTTTGTATTATTAAGATTTGAAAATATAAAATATTAAATTATTTTTTTATTTTTTAATGTTGATAATTATCTACAGTATATGTGCCAAATAACATAAATTATCTGCCCGGGTGGGCGTTAACGTAAGAGTAAAGGTTGCCAAATAAAATGAATCGGGTCGCCGGTAACTACGGAGGGATCTCGGGTCACGTGACTCTTTTTTCTCTTTTTATAAAGCATGAGCAATATATGGCTAAAGACAGAGAATGTAATTATAGTGGTTGGGCGGCTTTTCAGAAAGAACGCAGTTGCATGCTTTTGGGCAGCAGGCACGTGAAGTGGTTGGATCACTACGATAAGATGCCTGCGATCAAAAGCACTAATTGGGTTTGCCTTTTGGCCTCCCGATTTCTCCGCCCACTGTAATTAATTCCCCACCCTCCAAAAGACCGCGTTATAACAAAAAGTCCCCGTTGACTAGTCTTAAAATGTTCCGTCCAATATCTCCACCAAGTTTAATTCCCGGTCCCTGAGCCCCTTTTATTTTTTCAAAAAAATGCCGAAAATATCCCTGCCCCTCTTAATCTCCTATTCCAAGAAGAAGAAGGAGGAGGAGGAGGAGGAGGTACGGACCAGTTGACCATGGTCCATCCCTGCCCAAGCTCCCTCCCGCGGCCGCGACCGGCCCCGGCTCGCCCCCTCCCCCTCCGAGCCCCCTCCCACGGCCTCGCCCCCTCCCGAGCCCCCTCCCACGGCCTGCCCCTGCCCGAGCTCCCTCCCACAGCCGCCGCCCGCCTCGGCTAGCCCCCTCCCACGGCCGCGCCGCTAGGAATGCCCCCGCCCCCGCCCCTTCACGAGCCCCCTCCTGTGGCCATCGCCGGCCACGACTCGTCCTCCTCCCGCGTCCGCCGCGGCTTGGCCCATTTCTGGAGCCGCCGACCTCGCGGGAGGAGAGGCGTTCTCCACTGGCCAGCAGCGGCCGCCACCACCGACGGCCACGCCCCCTCACGCGGCTCCCTCTAACGGCCGCCACGGCCCGGCCCCCTTCCGGCATCGCCGGCTTATGGGAGGAGAAGAAAGAAGAAGAAGGGAAGAAGAGAAGAAAAAGAAAAAAAAAAGGAAAGGAAAGAAAAAGAAGAAAAAAAAAGAAAGAAATATATATATATATAAATGAACGAATAAATAAATAATATATTTTAATAAAATAAAATAATTATAAAATAAATAAATAAATAAAGCCACCACGGTCAAGCCCTCTCCTGCGGCCCCCTTCCGGCGCCTCCAGCTCGCGGGAGGAGAAGAAAGAAGAAGAAAAGAAGAAGAGAAGCAAAAAAAGAAAAAAAGAAGAAAAGGAAAGAAAAAGAAAAAAAAGAAAAAAAAAGAAGAAAAGAAAAAAAAAGATTTAAGTGTATGCAAAGAAGACTTAATTGTGTATAGAGAACACTTAACTGTGTGATCTACATAGTTAAGTGTTCTCTGTACATAATTAAGTTTTCTCTACACACTTAAATATATGATGCATAGAATACTTAACTGTATGCAGAGAAGATTTAAGTGTGTGCAGAGAAGACTTAATTGTGTACATAAAATATTTAACTTAACTATATGATGTATAGAATACTGAACTATGTTGAGAAAAGATTTAAGTGTGTGTAGAGAAGAGTTAACTGTGTGTATGTGCAGAGAAGGGAAAGAAAAAGAAAAAGAAAAAGAAAAGAAAAAGAAGAGAAGGAACGAAAAAGAAAAAGAAAGAAAGGGAAAGAAAAAAAAGGAAAGAAAAAGAAAAAAAAGGAAAGAAAAAGAAGGAAAGAAAAGAAAAAGAAAGAAAATGAAAGAAAAAGAAGAAAAGGAAAAGAAAAGAAAAGAAAAAAAAGAAGAAGAAAAAGGAAAGAAAAAGAAAACAAGGAAAGAAAAAGAAAAAAAGGGAAAGAAAAAGAAGAATAGGAAAAGAAAAAGGAAGAAAAGGAAAGAAAAAGAAGAAAAAGAAAAAAAGAAGAAGAAGAAAAAGGAAAGAAAAAGAAGAGAAGGAAAGAAAAAGAAAAAAAAGGGAAAGAAAAGAAGAAAAGGAAAGAAAAAGAAGAAAAGGAAAAAAAAAAGAAGAAAAGGAAAAAAAAGAAGAAAAAGAAAGAAAAAGAAGAAAAAGAAAGAAAAAGAGTACTTAACTGTGTGATGCATAAAACACTTAACTGTGTACAAAGAAGATTTAAGTGTGTGTAGAAAAAATTTAATTGTGTATAGAGAATACTTAACTTAACTGTGTGATGCATAAAATACTTAACTATGTGCAGAGAAAATTTAAGTGTATGCAGAGAAGATTTAATTGTGTACAGAAAAACTTAACTGTGTGGTGCACACAGTTAAGTTTATCTGTACACAATTAAGTATTCTCTACACATACTTAACTATGTGATGGAGAGAACACTTAACTGTGTACAAAGAAGAAAAAAGAAGAAAAGAAAAGAAATAGAAGAAGAAAAAGGAAAGAAAAAGAAAAAAAAGGAAAGAAAAAGAAAAAAGGGAAAGAAAAAGAAGAAAAGAAAAGAAAAAGAAGAAAAAGGAAAGAAAAAGAAGAAAAGAAAAGAAAAAGAAGAAAAGGAAAAAAAGAAAAAAAGAAAAGAAAAAAGAGAAAGAAAAAGGAAATAAAAAGAAGAAAAAGGAAAGAAAAAGAAGAGAAGGAAAGAAAAAGAACACTTAACTCTGTGATGCACGCAGTTAAGTATTTTCTGTACACAATTAAGTATGTGCAAAGAACATTTTTAAGTGTGTGCAAAGAAGACTTAATTGTATGCAGAGAATATTTAACTTAACTGTGTGATGTATAGAACATTTAACTGTGTGCAGAGAAGATTTAAGTGTATGCAGAGAAGACTTAATTGTGTACAGAGAATACATAACTATGTCCAGAGAAGATTTAAGTGTGTGCAGAGAAGACTTAATTATGTACAGAAAATACTTAACTTAATTGTGTGATGCATAGAACACTTAACTGTGCGCAGAAAAGAATTAATTGTCTACAAGAAACACTTAACTGTGTGATGCACGCAGTTAAGGATTCTCTGTACACAATTAAGTTTTTTCTGCACATACTTAACTATGTAATGCAAAAAATACTTAATTGTGTGCCGGGAAGGAAAGAAAAAGAAAAAAAAAAAGAAAAAAGGAAAGAAAAAGCAAATAAGGAAAGAAAAAGAAGAATAGGAGAAAAGGAAAGAAAAAGAAAAAAAGGAAGGAAAGGGAAAAAAAGGAAAGAAGAAGAAGAAGATAAAAGAAAAAGGAAGAAAAGGGAAAAAAAAGAAGAAAAAGAAAAGAAAAGGAAGAAAAAAAAAAAGAAAAAAAGAAAAGAAAAGAAGAAGAAAAAGGAAAGAAAACAAAGAGAAGAAAAGAAAAAGAACACTTAACTGTATGATGCATATAACACTTAACTGTGTGCAGAGAAGATTTAAGTGCGTGCAAAAAAGACTTAATTGTGTACAGATAATACTTAACTTAACTATGTGATGTATAGAATACTTAACTATATGCAGAGAAGATTTAAGTGCGTGCAAAGAAGCTTGGCACATAGGTAATATACCATAGCACATATTTAAATAAGCTTGGCACACAGTTAGTCAATGTTTGAACACTTAATCTAGCCTGACACATAGTTAAATCTTCTCGGCACACAGTTAAGTAGGATTTAACTGTGTGCTAGGCTGGATTAAGTGTTCAAACATTTACTAACTGTATGCTAAGCTTATTTAAATATGTGTCATACTATATTATATGTGTACCAAACTTACTAACCTAACTGTCACTCACTAATCATTTTTCTTTTTCTTCATTTTTCTTTTCTTTTTTTCTTTTTCTTTCCTTCTCTTCTTTTTCTTTCCTTTTTCTTTTTTTTTTCTTTTCTTCTTTTTCTTTCTTTTTCTTCCTTTTCTTTCCTTTTCTTTCTTTCTTTTCTTTTCTTTTTTCTTCTATTCTTCTCCTCCCTTCTTATTTATTTATTTTTATTTTATTTCATTGAAATATATTTAGTTATTATCTTAATTATTTATTTATTTCTTTATTCATTCATTCATAGATATAATTATTTATACATTTATTTATTTATTTATTTATTTATTTTCTTCTTTTCTTCCTTTTTCTTCTTTTTTTTCTTTTCTTTTTTCTTCTCTTCCTCTCCTCCCTTCTTATTTATTTATTTATTAGTTTATTTCATTGAGATATATTTAGTTATTATCTTAATTATTTATTTTTTTATTCGTTCATCGTAAATATATATTTATTTATTTATTTATTTCTTCTTTTCTCTCTTTTTTTTCTTTCCTTCTTTTTCTTTCCTTTTTTTCTTCTTTTTCTTTTCTTTTTTCTTCTCTTCTTTCCGAAGCTTCTTCTTCTTTCTTCCTTCTCCTTCCCTCCTTTCTTCTCCTCCCGCGAGGCCGGTGACGCCGGAAGAGTGCTGGTCGTTATTTATTTATTTAGTTATTTATTTTATTTATTATTTTATTTTATTGAAATATATTTATTTATTTATTTATTTATTCGTTCATTCATATATATATATACATTTATTTATTTATTTTTCTTTTCTTTTTTCTTTCTTTTTCTTTCCTTTCCTTTTCTTTTCTTTTTTTTCTTTTCTTTTTTCTTCTCTTCTTCCCGATGCCTCTTCTTCTTTCTTCTTTCTTCTCCTCCTCCCACGAGGCTGGCGGTGCCGGAAGAGTGCCGAGGCCGGTGGTGGCTCGGCGACGTGGCCGGTGGAGTACGGCCGAGATCCTTTCTTCTCCGGATTCTCTCGCGGGCGGCGACGGTGGGGAAGAAGCACGGGTGGAGGTCGAGGGCAAGGGAGGCGGCGGCGGAGAGGGAGTCGCATTTAGCCTGGAGATCGGAGCCGATGATGCGGAAATGGAACGGGCACACGCGGACCTTACGGGATGGCTTGGAAGGAATAGGATTCAAAACAGGGGAAGAAAAAGGGGAAATGAAGATGAAGGAGGTGAAGGGCATTATGGTCTTTTTATTAAAATTTATTATGCATTGGAAATGGGTATGGACCGGTTGTTAAAGTTATGTTCAATAGGGATTAAACATTACAGTCCGGTCAAAGAATGGACCGGACATTAGTTTCCCTTTTTTTTTTTTATTTTCTTGTTCCTTTTGATAGGACGGCAGAGTCAGCTGCCGTCGAATAGAGCTCGACAGGGCAATGGGCGTGACGTGAAGACGGATTGGACGTCTGCAGCCGTTCATTCTGCCTACAAGAATGCAAGTTTTTTTTTTTTTTTCTCTTTGGTAGATCACACCAAATGAATATAAATAGGAAGCCCCCACTCCGAGCTTCCTCGAGCTCAACTTTAACGAATTAGTGTTGGATGAAAGTACACACGACAGGATAGACTTTGTTATACGGAACTCTCATTTTAGGATAGTGGCAGCAAACCGTTGCCAGTTGTTCGATGCATCAGTTCCAAGGACGGAGTTGCGAGCTGCCTGGGCAGATCTTTGCCATGCGCGGTAGATGCTGCGGACCAGTTCGATCATTCTAAAGGGCGATTCGGCTACGGTTATTGGGTGGATTTGGAGGGGACCGAGTGGTGAGAGCATAGACCACCCTCTGATCCAGGACATTGGGATGATGGTGAGGGATGGTGTGGTCTTTGAGGTGAAGCATGTATTCAGAAAATCTAACAGGACGGCTGACTGGGTGGCTGCCTACGCGGCCCACCACTCAGGATATGCCCTGTGGTCAGAAGAGAGGGAGCTGCCACTGGCACTCCACGAGCTTATGTATTTTGATTTTCTTGAGTATATTCGTACATGCGTTGCACGAAGAACTCGTCAAAAAAAGAAAAAAAAAAATAAGTACAGATGGAAAAAAAAAAAAAAACTATCTAAACGGATAACGTCCGCCTAATTTGACGCGTAGTTTCATATATAGCATTTATGCAAGCTATTAAAATTATTTACAATACGACTATTAAAAAATCGATAATAAGAATATAAAGGACATAAAACTCACCAACAACCTCACTTATTAGAATAGCATTTAAGGTCAAATTTAATAGTAGTATCGGCAATAGAGTCGAAAAAAGAGGAGTGAGTTTTATGATCATGGTCCGAATTCTCAACTTATAACGGCTGCTGGTGGAATACAATTTTTTGATGCATCTAGAGCAAAATTGAGGATTGCCTAATAAAGGATTCGATATGCTACTTCTTTTTAAAAGCCAAATATATTCTACTTAAAGGCGATTTAGCTATGGTGGTAGGAACATCTTCTATTATTTGACATCTGAAAACTAGTAGAAAATTGTATTTTATTTGTTGCAAGTCATGTCTATAAGTAGTGAACCCGAGTAGCAGATTGGGTGGTCTATAATCATATATTCTATGGGCAGCATATGTATTCGTACTAGGCAGGCATGAGATACTAGTTTTATCTAAAAAGAAGAAAAAAAAGGATGGATCTCATCTCATATATATACTTTTTTTATTTGTTTTAGTTAAGGAGAAAGATGTCATGGAAATCAACTTCATCTGCTCTACTGTTATTATTTCACCTAGTTGAAGGCTTCCAATTTTTAACGGTCTTGTCGCCATAAGTTTCCACATGTCTGTCTCTAAATGTTGAAGAATATTATTGGGATTTGGGAGGCCTTTCTTTTTTGGCAAAGGGAAATCTTGATATCATCCAGTTTCCTCTCGTGCTAGCCCGGTTTACCTTGGATGGCAACGCAATCAACATGGTGGACCTGCGGTGGAGAAGCAGCACCGGAGACGTAGACTGCGCCCTCACGGTGCAGTGCGGTCCGCACGGTCCGTAGACCGCCATCGACCAAATTGGCAATGATATTTACTGCCATGCTAACGATTATCTATTGTTTTTTTTTAAGTACATCGGCGGCTCACATTAGTCTCCTGTGAGCATTGCCATCAGAGTCAAGAAATAAAATACTCTACGAAGATGGAAGAACAGATACAAAGTGGGGCAAGGCTCCACGATGTGCCCCTGAGATCGTCGAGCAAGGCTCCTGTTCAAAGCATTGCCTTTGGTATCCTAAAGAGGAAATTTTTTTTGTTTAGCACCGGCGGCCTAAAGCTGGGCTTTCACGATGTGCCCCTGAGATCGTCGAGTAGGCCGGCCCACAATTGGAAGACGCCGGGCCAGCCCGGTCTAGAAGTAGATCCAGGCCGGCATCCCGGTTGAACAGTCCCGGTCCCCCTCCTACGCCGCCCTAAAACTGCAATCCCGCCTGGCCGCCTCTCTCTCTCTCTCTCTCCCCCCCTCCCTCGCTCCTGTCATCGAACTCGAGACCGCACGCAAAGAATGGAGAAGGAACCGGAGGATCTCCTCTGCGAGGCGGCCACCGCCGGAGACTCTGCCAGGATCCAGGACCTCCTCGCCGCCGGCGCCGACCCATCCTACTTCGACTCCCAGGGGATGACTCCACTCATGCACGCCGCCCGCCACGGCCGCGCCGACGCCGTCCGCCTCCTCCTCGCCGCCGGCGCCCCCTGGAACGCCCTATCTCCCTCCGGCCTTTCCGCCGGCGACCTCGCCATGGAGCACTCCCACCAGGACGCCTTCGACGCCCTTCTCAACGCCGCCATCCAGGCCGAGCTCGTCCTCGGAACCATCGCCCGCACGGACCGCAAAAACGGCGGCGGCGGCGGTGGCGATTCCAACTATCTGGAGGAGAGGGTCGCCTTCAGCGAGGATAAGCTGATGGATGCGGAGAGCAAGGCGGTGATGATGGCGTGGGAGAGGCCGCTGATGGAGGCCCACGCGAGGGCCATCTGTGGGAGCGGCGGCGGGGGACGCGTCCTTAATATAGGCTTCGGGATGGGCCTCGTGGATGAGGCTATTCAGCGGTATAAGCCTCTGGAGCACACTATCGTGGAAGCTCATCCGGAGGTTCGTGACCGAATGCTTCGACTGGGGTGGGGAGAGAAGGAGAATGTGAAGATCGTGTTTGGCAGGTGGCAAGATGTCCTCTCTCAGCTCGGATCTTACGATGGTAAGATTTGTTCTCTCTCAATTTGATCGCTTTGATAGATAAAACTCTACGTGTTTTCTGAATCCTGCGAAGAGGAAATCTCATTCCCCGATCTCGCCACAAGAATTCATGGATGGGAGAACTGTATCTTCCCCTCTTGTCCATGTTTAGCTCCTTGCATGTTTATTGTGGGAAGGTTTCTTCACGGTTCTTGTTTGCTTTTTAAATTTATTTTTATTTAGATACAAATGATTTCTCTTACAAAAACTCATATTTTATTACATGCTTAGTCGATTTTTGTTTCTAAAATATCTCCTTACTGCAACCGTTAAAATATATTTCTTGAATATTTATTTTACTATCTTACAAAGAAGTCGTTCATTAAGAGTGATATTGTAGGCGATCTATAGAAATATGAAATAAAATTTAGAAATGTTTGCCAACTCGACCTTAAGGGAGAGGGAACCTAAGAATAAGGAATGAATGAATCAATAACCATCATAGTTATGCCAAGATGTGAATTACTGACTCCGCCGCTAGTATTTAGGGCTAGAGATAATGTGCATGAATTCATTCATTGGTGCTCAAGATCTTTTCCCCGCAGAAATGAAATATTTATGATGTTAAAAACAAAGAAGATAAGAAGATAAATAATAAATACGTGATAATGGAATCATATTCACAATGTTGAACCCTTCTAGGGCATCTGAGAAAGGAATTAACTTATTTTAGTCACCTGCAAAAGGAATAGTAACACTTGTAGACTCTTCTAGTTTAATAGCTTGCATGCAAACATTTCTGTGGTAGCACGTTCTGTTTAACGTCATCGTTCTCAAGTATTAATCTCTCATTGGTTCGCCATCTTTTGGCGATGAAATGGCAATTGGTGACCTTTTTTTCTTATTAACAACTTAACTGATGGAGTGCTTTGTAGATGCAATCAAGTTATGTTTTCGATGGCTTATGTGCGTTTTTCTGATTTTTGAAGTAAAAAAAAAAAAGAGAAGAAAAATTAAAGTCTAATGAAACATTTGTGCCTGTACAGGAATATTCTTCGACACCTATGGGGAATACTATGAGGACCTGAGGCAATTTCACCAGCACCTCCCTAGGCTACTAAAACCTGGAGGAATCTATTCATACTTCAATGGCCTTTGTGGTGGTAATGCATTTTTCCATGTAGTTTACTGTCAGTTAGTTTCACTAGAACTTGGAAATCTAGGATATTCTACACAATTCATTCCCTTGCCTGTTAAAGATTGCTTGGCGGAGGAGGTTTGGGAGGGTGTGAAACACAAATACTGGCAGCTGGACACATATTACCTCCCTGTTTGTCAGGCAGCATGTGATTCTGAATGATATTAATTTGAATTCGAATGTTTAACTGTTTGGAATTTGAGGCATGTATAAAATATGCACTTCCGCTGCATGCTGGATAGTTTTGGTATCTTTAACTTAAAGAAATGCAGTCTGATAAAATATACTTGGAAGCTTATTTGATGAACTGATTAAAATGCGACTTTGACTGTGACCAACAGGAGCCATCTATTAGATTTGGGCTTAATTTTGTGTTCTGAACTATTTACTGAGGCATCTGTCTTATTTCCTTTATAGGCTTATAAAGTTTTCTTTTTTCTAATGGCATGAACCAGGTTGGCTGTTGAAACCCGAAATGCCCAAAACCACCATAGAAGTCCTAGATATCATGCTCATTTTTCTCAATTAGCAGCAGGAGATTTTGGCCCTTTGGTTAAACCAATTTTATGCATGTTAGAATTTACCTTCAACAACAATTTTTAAGCTTTTTCTATGATCAGTTTCTGTTCATATTGCTGAAGATCCTTCACCTTTCAATTCACTTCTTGTAGCCTCATTATTTTCTGTCTTTCTTTCTTTCTTTCTTTTTTCGGGAAAACTATAGCTGGGACCAGAGACATTTCAAATCCCTGATCCCTTAAAGAGTCGTGCTCCATATGTTGTTTTTATTTGGGATCCATCCAGGTTCTCATCTCATTGGTTTACATTATATTATCCAAAAATAAACGTATATGATAGGATTTATTAAATGAGGTTGTCAGACAACTCTGAACAAGAATCATAGTTTATGTTCTTACATAATTATTGTGACCGGACCAAATACAAACTTATTTCTTGTGGCACAATATGCTTTTGACCATTTTAGTGACAACTTGATTATCTAGAGAAGAATTCTTTCAGACTGCTTAATACTATTTGAGTTGTAACGAAATCCATACTCGTGTAAGCACAAACTAGCTGACTGAAGCCTTTTCATGTTCCACTTAAGCTCTCAACAGCTTGATAACAAAGATTGCATCCATTAGAATTCCCTTTTTCTTGGATAATTATAGCATTTCTTTAAAAAGGTGAAGAAAAAAATATATCATTAATGCCTAATCGAGTCCTTCCCTCATCATCTGGATGTCTTTCTCCTAGTCTTTGACCAGTATATGGGCAGTGATGCCATCATTTTACTGATGTCTAGATGCAGATGCCCCAAAACTTAAATATTTACTTTGCAATATTTAACTGGCTTCCCCTGCCAGTTTCTGATTGAGTGGTTGGTAGACCTTTATGCTGTGAGATTTCTAGTAATAAATAGTCAGAAAAATCATCATCGAACTTTCATTTGGATGGTACCTCTTCTTTGCCCTCTACCGTTTTGATCCTCGAGTCGCCTCTCCTGATCTCAAAAAAAGAGGTTAGTAAAATTCTATGTTTGCCTGGGGATCTAGGCTTCATGTCACCATTTTGTATTTTAGCGGACAAGCATAAGAATCCTAGCAGTTGCAAATGTGCACCCTGATTCCTTGAAAACTTTTTCCTCAAATAAATGAATAACTAACAGTGCCATTCGACTCCTAAAGTTTCCTCTGTTTTTGACATTAGGAATATGAACACTTCTATAGGATTTGTTTTGTATGGTCTTGTTTTATAAGTATGACAGTGGCACTGTACTCCTGAATTTCCTCAGAAATCATTTCATCTGGTCCTATCATGCCTCATCAAAAGGAACTGATGCGTTCTTTGAATCAAATCAGTGGTATTCTCACACTTCTCTGGAGAGGTAAATGTATCCAAATTTTCCTGCATTCCAAGCAGCAGAGAGGAAACACAATTTTCCGTTCTTTTTTTTTTTCCTCTCTTTTCCATAAAATTTCTTGCAGCCGACCAGACCTTAACTGAAATTGCTATTATTAATAATTATTGCTAAACAGATCAGCAGATTGTATTACCACTAAATAATAGGATCATTTTATGTCAAACTTTAGCATACACTGGCATTTATTAGTCTCCTGGAGCAGGTTAATTAGAAAAGCTGACTCATATGAGTGCTAATCTCAACATTAATTCCAGGGCCCAATTTGAATAAAAGTCTGATTTTTCTGAGGATCGTATACTGGGAGACCATGAACTAGTCTGCACTTTCCCAGTTCTCCAAACCAGAGCTATTACTCCTACCAAAACAAAACTGGCTCTTTAGTGGACAAATCTGTCGACTGGATTAGACAACTTACCTAGTGTACCTGGAAGGGTGAAATCAGGATATGCTGGAGAGGCATTGGATGACATCACCTTTTGTTTATATATAAAAAAAAAAGGTGGACTTCTTCTATGGAGGGAAGATGCTCCAAGGCTTGCATTATGCGTGCATGGAAAGTTCATCAATCCTCTCTTACCATTACATGGCATTATTCATGCATTTTGGATGGCAAAAGTTCAGTTGCCATGTCAAGGGCTTACGTATTTGAATCCTATAGTACAAAGTTGGGTTATGAAGCAGAAAAAGTCAAGATGCTAAAATGGGAGTAAAAGGATATTATGAAACAGAAAAAAGGCAATCTAGAGGATGAGTGTTGTTCTTTTCTTTGGAGCTCTTTTTTGGTTTTCTTCTTGATTTGTAGCTTCTTCTTCAACCATGATCGAGGAAGAACCGACCATTTCATCATCATCGTTAAAAGGATGATTGATTTTTAGCCCTAGAAGATGCCATAGGCAACCTTAGTATAGTGTTGAAGTGGTGACATTGTTAGGGCTCTACTTGGGCTTGGCTTGGCTTATAAATAAGTTGCTCGAGCTTGGGCACAAACTTGAGCTGGGCTCAACAAGACTTGCTCGAGCCTAGCTCGGCTTGGTTAAGCTTTGAGCCGAGCTTTAATCAGCCAAGCCGAGCTTCTTTACTATATTTGAATAAGCTCTATGTTCATGCTCAGCTCATTTATGAGCCAAGCTTTAAAACATATTTGAGCTAGGCTGTTTTTTAGGTGACTGAGCTCAAGTGAGCCAGGAGCAAGCTGAGCCTAAGCTGCTCATGAGCAACCCAATTTGTTTGCAACCCTATCAACATTTACCTATCTATTACCATTTTTTTAAAAAAATCATTAAGTTGCTCAACAGTGTGAAAAAAACAGCATTATTTTATTCTAAACGCCATGTGAATCAAGAAAACAAAGTTTGCATATATATATATATATATATATATATATATATATATATATATATATATATATATATACATACTTGGGGCATGTTTGGATGACTAATAAGATCTCCCTTCAGGACATATGATAAGATCTTTTGACAGGGCATGTTCTTAATAAAATATAGTGGATGCCGGGGTGAAACAGGGCGACCAAAGGAGAAGTTAATCCTTAATTTTTATAGATAAGAAAATTTATCTCTTAAAAAGTAATTAGTTATCCCTATGTTTTTGAATAAGATAAAGAAGCGTTCAAAAGAAATTAGTTTTTGCTATAAACGAGGAAGTGGGTGCTCTATTTATCCCTGCGTTCATCATGTTTTTGAAAAAGATTCTCCAAAAATCCCTGATAGGGTTTTAATGGCAGCAAAGGATATACGAATTTATAAATGAACTCAAAATGTCAATTTGAAAAGTTTATATAAAATTTACAAAAGAATACCTACTCTTGCTCTTTAAGCAGGATGTTAGGAGTTAGATTCAGGGCGGCAACACTAATCTTTTCAATCCTCTAATTAGTAAATTATTGGTTCCATAAGTTGTGACTGTATGCATCCAGTGTCTCTACCACAAAGTATCTCATTGGCTTCCAATAATCCCTATTATAAATTTATGACATTAAGTAATTGTTGATTACTTTAAACATGCAAGTATAATGCTTAGCAATCTAATGACCCCACCTCCTATATCCACGATAAATTTTCTTTACAATATATAAAATATTTGCTCCAATTACTAGATTCCTTAGCAATTGTGCAATTGCGGCAACCTTTGATCTAAAAGATTTTATTATTGTCCCTTCTGTTTTGATGATTATTGCAAGAGAGAAAGAGAAAAAAAATTCTATGAAAAAAATTAAGAAACTCAAAAAAGAGAGGATGTACTTAAGCCAAAATAAAAGAGAAAAAAAAGAATGCATAATTACTCTTGTGCATATCGAAGATAGAACATTTAAACAATCTTTTTTAAAAAATAAAAATCTAGAAACCTAAGAAATTTGGAGATTCTCAAACGAGTCAGCTCTCAACCCAAGTCAAATAACCAGCGCTCACTCTCCCTTTCCCTCTTTCTTTCCTTTCCTTCCATTTTTCATATGTGTTTCACGTGCGGTTCGCTTGCATGCCGGTCATCTCCCGGTCAGTTTCAGGTAAAAAAATGCACGGCCATCTCCGAATGCCGCGAGATCCCTCAAATTCCGGTGGGCCCCCCTCGGTCCGCTAACGGCTGCGCCGCGTCAGTCTTCTTCGTCCCCACACGCCAAAGCCAGAGCGAATGGATCGGCTTCTTTCCCTTTTCCTCCATAATATACGCCTAGAAACCGAGTTCTAGGCTTGGGATTGGGGTTAAATACTTCTTCTGAGATCTAAATCCGGTCCTAGAGATTTCCGGATGGCTACGTGCTTCGACCGGTGGGAGAAGGATCCCTTCTTCGCCGCCGCCGAGGAAGTCCAGGAAGCCGCCGACAGGTACCAATTTTTGTGTAGTTTTTTCTCCTCCTTCCTCTAATTCTAGTCGCCGAAGGATCTTTGGTTTCATTTCTCCCGATTTCCCTTTTCCAGAATGGAATCGCTGTATAGAAGATGGATTGCCGAGAGAAAAGCGGCTTCTAGCAACACCGGCAATGGTGAAGACGCCTCTGGCGAGCTCCTCAGGGAGCTTCATACGGCCCTCGGGACTGCAAAATGGCAGGTGACTTCTAAAGTTGCAATTTTGAAGCTAAGATTTGATTTACTCTAGGGTTTTTTGGTAATGATTACTGATCAAGGAGGGATTTTGATTATTGTTGGATTATAATTTGCAGCTTGAGGAGTTAGATCGGGCGGTTAGGTCGAGCGATAAGGCTTGCTCGGCCGGGGAGGACGCGAGGACCCGGCACAGCCAATTCGTTGCGGCGATTGGGAATCAGATATTGCTGGTGGAGAATTCTTTGAGGGAATTGACCCGTGAGGGGGGGAAGGCTATGGCTTGGGTTCAATTGGATGAAGGAGAAAGGGATGAGCTTGCTCTTTTCCTGTCCTGTCCCTTGCCAGAACTAGAGAAAGTGGTGACTGTTCCATCTGTTGGTGAGGTCAAATTAGGGGGCAATCAGCTGAGGATGAATGGAGAGGCTGAATGTTCGAAGAATTGTTTCCTCCTGAATGAGTCGGGTAGAAGGGAAACAGAAGAGAAGAAGGTGCAAGGGCATCGGAGGACGGCAAGTGCCAACGCTGATATTGGGGTATGGAAGATTTCAGTTTCTAGTGAGGATGCTCCTAGGAGATCATTTGATGAACGGCCCAACTTACCCCTTCCGAAGATACCCAGCTTATCTTGCTTAACAAGGGCTATAGAGTCAACATCTAAGGCGAAATTGTCTAAAAATGGCTATAGGAAATGGAAAGGTGGGGATCAACATGAGGCAGAAGAATTGATCCCATTACGAGACAATCGATGGAGTCGGGTGAGGAGTTTCTTATTAATTATTATTTTCTGAAAATCATTTAATTATTCAAAACATTATAATTGTTTTTGTGATCGTGGCTGCTTCATTTAATGTTACTGTTTTTCTGGTTCATCATACAGGGAATAGGTGCATGCTATGAGAAAAGTAAGAGCTGCCTCAGTAGTTATGGTGATGAATCTTATGATAAGCTGCTCAATGGGTGGTTTGGAGCTCTTCAAAGACAGCTTCAAAGGTCTCAGTATCAAATCCAGTATGGCCATCCTATTCAAACTATCTTCTGGGTCATTCTCGTAGTTGTATTACTAGGTGAGTTTTCCTTCCCTTTTCTCCCTTGGTTTCTTTTCCAAGATTGAAGTTCTTCTATTCATGGCAATTCTCTTATTTATTATACTCATTGCTTTTTAATGAATGAGTGCTCAACATGAAAACATTCCTGTGTTTATTGACCTTCCTAGTTGGGAGTGCTAATAGATAGTTTGGATAATAAAGATGTTGGACAAATGGATTGGGTGGTGGGGAACTTGTATTGTGATTATAGGTTCTGGTTTTGTTCATTGAAAAGGTTTCTTGGAAGGGATACTAATGAGTTAGAGCCATCTCAGCTTGCTTGTAATCTAGTTTCATAGGTTGAGCTGTAACAATCACCATCTCAGCTTGCTTTCAATCTAGTTTCATAGGTTGAGCTGTAACAATCAGACGTTCATCTCACAAGCCAAGCTTGAGCCTTGAATTAGGATCAGGATTAAAAGGAGATGAGGCTGGGGTGGGGCAAGCTTGCTGAAATCTATACTATTAATCTCACAAGCTTATCTGTCAAACTGAATAAAATAGCGGACCCACATCCATGGCTTCCTAGTTAATATGCAAATTAAGTTTGCAAATTGTTCACCTGCTATTACTGTTTTGAATTTTTAAAGATATAGGCTCGCGAGCTTTAAAAAAAAGGTCAGTTACAAGATTTGATGTGTCAGTAGGCCCATCATCATTGGGAACAAGTCAGGCTGCACAAAACTGGAAAAAGTAGACAAAGCTTGAGCATAGGAAATTTAAAAGAGCTGAACTCAAGAAAAACCCACCAAGTTGTGTTTAGAGTCAGCATGGAGTTGGTTATTGGCCAACTCACCCTGGCTTGCTGTCAGTCTTTGTGTATCACTGAGATCCCATTTTAGGTATTCCTTTTTTGGCAAGGGAAATTTACATAGATCGGCTTTATATGAAGATCTGGTTGAAATCTTTATGAGTGGCTTGTTTTTTCCACAAACACGCACAGATAGACAGAGAGAAACACTTGTGGGGCGCTTAGTGTAGAACCAGAATTATAGATTATGGTACTCCTCTTCTTCCTACTCAAGGATGAAGGCTGCATTGCAAAATTAGTAATCTAATTCCAAAATCCAAATTATGTCATCTATAAATATATGAAGAGGATCTAATTGGGTTTTTTTCCACTGATTTTGAAAATAATCAATGCATGTCTACCACAAAAGATGTAAATTATGGTACAAGTTGTGGCGCCGCACATGAATGATTCTGTATGATGTCTTACAAAGCATTACCCGAGGGCCTGAAGTCACTTTTGGAGGTACAAACATTTTTCTGTGATGATATGTGATGTTTTATTATATGTCACATTTATCTTCGGATGGATTCTCCATTTACACTCAGCTTAAAATGATTTCTTATTTTGACTGCTTCCCTCAAATAAAGAAACTATCGACCTTTTTTAAGTCGTGTTTCCGGTACAATATCTCCCATGGCCTTTGCAACTTCTCACTTTTTGTTTGGATTAAAAAGTTAACGAAACGTACAACAAATTGTAGTTGTTGAACTTTAATTATCTTCTTGAATAGGCATTACAATTGTGCATTTGCATGTTCAATAATTAAGTGGTTTCTTAAATTAAGGTATTTCTCGTATTTCTTTTTTTTTTTTTTAAATTCGTTTCTTTGCTTGGATGGGGAGGAAAGGACCTTTATTTAGCTTCCAGAGGCCCACCATTTTTTTATCCATTTTAATCTTTCAAATTAGGATTGCATATGTCGCCAATTGGATTATGATTTAATATCTGTGCTAAATGTGAATGCAAGTTTGACCTGAGTTAATTGTCCCTTGTCTACTTTCAAAGCTCAGATTTTTTGTTCAAACTATAACTATCATACTCATTTTTTGCAGTCTTATTGGCACTAACTGCAATCTAGTGGAGATAGACATTTTGATAAATCATTTGACAGTTGGAAAATCCAGGAGTGCAGGTTCCAGCTTTTGTTCTTTGACAACAGTAGGTATTTTATTTTGTCTTCAAAGCATATCATCATCCACTCATATATAAAAACATAAACAACCATGTAAAAACAAATGTGTAACTCTTGGAATTGATAGAAAGCTACTGATAGGGCTGGCAAGAAGTTGGATGAATACATAGCTTTATGGTCCCTACTTAACATCATGTTTTGCTAACTTTGCAAATTCTACTGCTATGACATGAGTGGTATTAAGCCTATGAAACAACAATCTGTTGAAAAGTTATGTAAAGAGGAAATGTGTCATGTGAAATGGAACTTTTTTGTGGTTCGGAAGTATGTACATACATCTGAGGTAATTACTTTCATGCTAGTTAGCACAAGGGTCATGTTGCCGTATCTTGTTTCTAGGCTTGTATTCACATACATGTTCATGCCGAGTTTATACATCTGGAGGTTATATGTGATTCAGCATCATTGTCAAGTTTCATGAGCTCAAAACTTTACAACAAGTTGTTACAGTTGAGCATGTCTTATCCAAAGCTTTAACTTCATGAGAAATGATATACATGTGAAAGGATAGTGAGCTTGGATGAAATGCAACTCATTAATGGATGTGTATGCAAACTTGTTTCTGAGACCATATTTCATCAACAGTTTGCATGATCTCATCTTTTGGAATGATTCAGTTGTATGATCACTTGTACCATGCAAGCATGTCCATAAACTTGACGTGGAAGGAAAATTGTTCTTAAATAAGAGTTTGCATGAATATAGTTGCTGCAGTCATCCTATATAGCATGCATTTGATTTTCAAATGCTAAATATGATTTGTCTGCATGTTCACATGATATATATGTATGCTGTGGATCTTCATTGTTGATTTTCAAATGCAGTGCTAGTTCTGGACAAAGAATCAGAAGAAAGTCTGCAAACTGTATCCCCATCGATTGCCTTCTTAGCTATCACTGCATTTTTTGATACATGCAAATAACTACACAATACACATGCATAAGAGATTGCTCTTGCAAAAACCAAATGGTTGAACTGCCATGGTACGCCCGCCATCCTGTTATTTTGTGCCCACCTGGAAATCAAATGGATGGGCGGATGGGATCTGAGTAAATGGTTAATGACAACAATGAAGCTTACAAAGTCACCAACTCAAAGCTATTCAATTTAGGTGGTTAGTGAGGCACTGCACTGAAACATAAGCTTTGTCTGTCCAAACAAATAGTCGGTTGTCCTGCTGCTGTTGATTTTAGATGGGGTCTGTATTAAGGACCCTCAGCGGGCAAAAAAAAAACACATGCAGGGACGTTCCCATGGCAGAAACAAGATTATGTATTGAATACATACAAACCAAAGAGTAATCTGGAAGACTTGGGCCAGGAGGATGTCTTCTGGGATACCCTGTGGCTTTCATAGCATGCATTTTATACAGCCTAACATTTCTTAATGTCATATATGCTGTTTCTTTTAGTCTGACCAATCTTTTCTTTTCAAATTTTGCTTCAGCGCAGGTTTTTGACAATTTTTAAGCTTGCGACAACCACATGCATCAGAGCCGCAACTCTTTTTAAGGTTTCTTGTTAGTAAAAGATCTATCCAGAAAGCCTTGTCTTGAGAGGCCTTGTCTGTATTTTGTTGTGAAAAGTTTTCTGTATCGCAATGGAAATTTTGGTTTTTTTTTTTTTTTTCCATAGATCACTATTTGCCTCCTCCTTCTAATGGCAACAGAGAAGTATCAATTGTTGTGCCTGTTTCTAAGAGCAGTCTGATTCTTTTCCCATAAAATGACAGTTCAGGAATACATATGCAACATCCCATGCTGACACATGAAGAGGCATAGCGATGGAATCATCCCCATTGTTGATGCACTTAATTTTGCAAATTGCATGCGCCCACACTGCATGCAGATGATTCATGGATCGTTAGAAATCCTGGTTGGCGTTTCTTTGGATGCAGGATGTATAATGTATGCTGTCATCTTCCTGTTTTCGTGTTTATTCTTCGATTTTTGACTTGAATATCCAGCCTCAACTTAGTGTTCCAAAGTAAATGAAGGCTATAGTTACTTCTGTTGGCATGATCCACCTTCAAATGCAAGAGGCAAGGACATTATTAACAAGCTCTTGCAATGGAACGAGAAGGCCGGGGTCTGGCTTTCGAGCTATGAAAAAAAAAAAGGATCAAAAGAGCGGCGTTCTAGAGGCTCATGTTAGTTATTTTATGATGTCTCAATTTTAAATTTATCGGCCCACTCCAAACTAGACGTGGACTAGAGAGGTCCAATCTTTCAACTTGATAATTATATTCATAATTTGCAACACGAACCCAGCTTGCCTATCCGCGTGTCCAAGATTACATATTAACATGGTGGGAGTTCGTGACAGCCAGTGCATGA
The DNA here is from genome assembly GCF_051530095.1 of Phoenix dactylifera. NCBI lineage: Eukaryota > Viridiplantae > Streptophyta > Magnoliopsida > Arecales > Arecaceae > Phoenix > Phoenix dactylifera. The sequence continues at coordinate 5,951,448 of NC_143190.1, forward strand.
GTGCATGGCCAATCATAGTCCAGTCAGCATGGTGTTTACATGCAAACGTAGTTACGTAGGCATAGACTTGATTGAAACATTAGTTTCCGATGCCCTGCAACATACGGACAGGCCATGCATGGTTTGGGAGTTGGATCCCTTCGTCTCAAGCTCGAATTGGAGAGGATCCCAACTCTCGAAACGTTGTCCCCATGAGCCAACCGCTTTGGCCGGTGCCATTTCTGTCTTCCTCCCACAAAATTTTCTCCGACATTCTCTCCATTCCACTTCTCGTTATGCAGTCCACCGGCATTTCAGAGAAATGCAGTTTGCCGCTAAAAAACAGCACCACAAACAGAGCAAGCTCCAATTTCTTCTATAGGCCGGTTAATTAGTAGAGGCATTGCACTCTTTCCGGGGTCAAAGAAACCGTCGCCCAATTGTCCCTCTCCTCCGGCCTTTTATATAAAGGTATGTATCCCGAGGGATAGAGTGTGTTGTGTGAGAAAAGAAGAAAGACATGGCGAGCGAGCAACCGGCGAGGCCAAGGCCGAGCGAGGAGGGAGTCAGGGGAATAGAGGAGCTGCCCCTCGAGAGCAGCCCCTACGTGAAGTACTCGGACCTGGAGGACTACAAGCAGCAGGGCTATGGCACCCACGGCCACCTCCCTACCCTTGACACCTCGAGGCACGGCGGCGGTGCCACCGACGGCCCCACGCTCTCCGGCACCGGCCTCTCCGAGGAGCGGGCCCGCGCCGTTGATCCCGGCGACCGCCCAAGCACTGCGTAAGCTTAGGTACAGCTAACAAGAGGGAATTGTATTAGTTCTCGATTGGGAGTCCCATGCATGCATGACTATCGACTCGTTACCAGGCTGTGCTCTTTGTCATGGTTGGTTTAGTAAGTTGGTTGAACATGGTTTTTTATGAACATGTTAGTAGGCGTTCCATGCCATTTGTGTGAACATGAGAGAGTTTATTTGGTGAGGTGACGCTTGTTTAATTTGTTGATCATTTTTGAATTATTGTCAATGTACCTATCTTTGTTGTATTATGGAAACAATTTGTATCTAATTGTGAACCATTTGCAAGTAGTCATTCTTGAGTTCTCTCTCTCTCTCTCTCTCTCTCTCTCTCTCTCTCTCTCTCTCTCTCTCTCTCTCTCTGTGTCTCTGTCTCTCTGTGTGTGTGCGTGCGCGCCCTTCTTGATGGCATTCTTCAGAAAAGAAGGTTGCATAAAATTAAAAGATGCGAGTAGGTGTATTGGGTTACATTTACCACACTTCTGAATCAATCATGTGTATGACATACTGAGTGCTAGTCCAATTCTAACGTCCTATGCATGCTTTTGAAGGTGCATGGGGCAATGTGAGTCAATACGACAGTGATCTGGTCTCTTTATGGATGGTGGTAGTTTGATGCAAGAAGCAAGGACTAGAACATTGAAGCCTATACGCTTTTATATATGTCTCTTTTTCCTTAGCTTTCTTCTAGTTTCGTTGGTTCAATTGTGATGCTTTGTAAGTTTGTTTCATTGCCGCAGTGGAGCTCGGTGGAGCTTAGTCCTTCCTCCCTTTATTCTTTTTTCTTTTTCAATAGCTTTAACTTTTTTTACCTCATTATTGCTTTATGCACGACGCCATGGGAGATTACGTTGGGTGGAGTTTGCTTGGAGATACACTGTGTGAGTTCCCAATATCTTCAATTGCTTAGCCAATTGCTTGAAGCACCAGCATTACAAGAAATGTCAGGGGAGAAAAACTACCACTGTAGATGTTTTAAGAACCTGCCTCATAAAAACATATATTTATATATGTTTATGATGCGTGCATGATCTATTAATCATGCTTTGTTTCACAGGTCACTCGGACCCAGTTACACCTCTCCCACAACAGTAATGTTTTACCACCAGGCTAGCACTTAATTTCTACACTTCTTCGTCTCGGTCATGCCCGTTTGGCATTTCTTTACTTCATTCCATCACCATCCCCTCTTTATCTCCCACCCCATCCATCTCCTTTTCCTCTAAATCCACCATTTATTCGGTTTGAAGGAAAATGAACCAGAAAAAGGGTTGTTGATGTGGATGCGACTCAAATAAATTGGTTGCAAAGTCTCATTACTTAAAAAAGAATGAATTAGGTTTCCCTCTTACCACTAACTTTTGTTTTCAAAGTTGCACTTTTCAGCTCAAAAGTTGTCATGCGGATATGTCAGACCATCAGAGTTGGTGGATATGTTAGAGTCAGTGCTTGCTGTGATGTTGTCTAATGAAAACAAATTGAGGTACCACTTACCCCAGTGCCGGCTCGAGTCTTAGGCGACTGAGGCGGTCGCCTAAGGCCCCCGGCCCAGGAAAGGCCCCCATCGGAAGATGCTGCAGCTATACAAACACTCATTCCTTCCATTCTCGTCTTCCCCCCTTCGTCTTCCACTCTTATCTTTCATCCCTTCTCTTTTTTGGTTTTGGTCTTGGTTTTCCTTCCCTCACATTACTCCTGATCCAGCTGGGCCATCGGGAAGAAAGAAGAAAGATAGGGGGTTCGGAGATGGACTTCTTGGAGGGTGGAGATTCTTTTAATTTTCTCCTCTCGGTTTCTTCTCCCCTCTTGGGTGGTAGAGAGAGAAAAGGAGCTAGAGGGAGTTGAATGGCTGCTGTGCTGTGATGTTGCAGTTGCTGCTTGGGTACTCCCTTGAAGGGGAGACGGTGGGATGGTACTAGGGTGGTTCTATATACACCCCCCTATTGCTAAGGACACCCCCCAAAAACCAAAAAAAAAATACCCAAACTAATCTTTAGTGTAATTACCATATTGCCCTTGAAATTTTCTCATACACCCCCCCTTCCTCCTCCTCCGTTTCGTTTTGAAAAGAAAAAAAAAACACCCCTCAAACCCCCCTTAAACCCCTCGATCCATTTACATCGTTTAGGCGATCTTTGAAGGAGATTTAAGCCCCATTCGAAGCATGGACAAGCAACTAGTGATTTGGGACGAAGAATCGGCCGCAAAGGTACGTGTTCCACCTTGTTTCGAAATTTTTTTTTTTTCACGGTTCGTGCTCCGTTCGGCACTGGATCGCCGAACAAAAGGCTTCTGTTCGGCTGAACAGTGCCGAACAGAAGCCTTCTGTTCGGCAACCCTCAACCGAACAGATCTGTTCGGCTGCACAGTGCCGAACAGAAGGCTTCTGTCCGGCACTGTTCAGCCGAATAGAAGCCTTTTGTTCGGCGATCCAGTGCCGAACGGAGCACGAACCGTGAAAAAAAAAAAATTTCGGGAGAAGCCGGCGAGGTGGTTCTGGGAGAAGCCGGCGAGGTGGTTGGAGATCGGGAGAATGCCGGCGACGAGAGGGAGAAGGGGGAACGGGGGGGTTTTGGGCGTTGGCGAGGTGTTTTGGAGGGGAAGAGCGGGGTGGGGGGGGGGTTTGGGGGGTGTAGAGAGCAATTTAGGTGAGGAGGTGGGGAGGGTGGGGGGTAATTTAGGAATTTTTAATTTTTTAGGGGTGTCCTTAGCAAATGGGGGGGTGTAGAGAGTATTTAATTTTTTTTTAATTTTTGGGGGGTGTCCTGAGCAATAGGGGGGTGTATATAGAACCACCCGACTTTTATTTATTGGATGGAGTGAATTTCCCATAATGCCCCTACTTTCTCTTATAGAGAGGTTCAATTTTTTTATTACCTTGACAATGAAGTGCCATGAGATAACCATTTCCTATTGGGCTTTTGCTTGACATGGTAAACACTATTGTCAAGCATTATCTTAGTTAATTAATCAGTTTCATGGTCCTTCTTTTCGAGCAATTACTTTTATTTACTTTTATTTAAAAATTATATTAAATTAAAACAGTTTTTTACCTATTTTTATTAAATTTATATATCTTTGTTGAAATAGTATATTTGATAGCTATCTATTTCTATATCATTTTTTTAAATATTTTATATTTATTAAAAAAATTTATTATTAAAAAAAAAAAGGCCTCATTCATTGGATTTGCCTTAGGCCCCCAAATGTATTGGGCCGCCCCTGAGTCTTACCCCATTTAAGGTTAAAATGGATTCCACCAGCTTGAGCCGAATTGTCGACACAATTTGATTAAATTTCTCATAGTTTAACACTTGGATGTGAAGTATATCTAAAAGAAGAGATCGACTCAAAAAATTACCCGAAATCTCATTTATTATTTTTATCTGTTCTTCTTCCAATGATGATAATGATGATAAGGATGAGTGAAAAACATACATGTAAATTGAGTAATAAAGGTTTCATAAAGCTGCTACTGAACTTTAAAACTAATGTAACATAAAAAAAAAACCCAAAAACTTTAAAACTAATGAATAATGTTTACCAGGAAAAAAAACACTATTTGATGATAGAGACATAGCATCTTCTTCATGCAAAAAAGAAAAGAAGGAATATATGCATGCTTTGTTATACTTGATTTATGATTTGTAATTATTGACTTTTGCAAACTTCACTATGTCGAATATTCTTTTGAACAATAATTCACCATCTTATCCATCCACTTGGCTATTTAAAATGGAATTATATTCTTTTCTGTGGAAACTTAGGAAATAGGAACCAAAAGCTTGGCAGAATAAATTTTGAACGTGATGATAAAAGAATTATCAACTTACAAAAAGTAATACATGGCGCCTAGGTAACAAGATGAAGAATCCTAGAAACTATTCAAAAGAATATATAATGTCTTTTGAATTAAGAGTTCATGTGGTTCATGAACCTACTATCTACCTTGAGTGGTGCCATTGACATATCCTACATATTTTGTGAGGACCAAGTTGTTGATTAATGACCCCCACCAGCTTTTGGAAAGGATCCATGTGAAGAAAGAGCATCATGCTCTTTCGATTGGACTAGCCATATCCAATTGACGTATTATACTAAACTTTCTCAATAAACAAAATCACAGAATTTAGAAAGCCAGATAGATAGACATGTGAATCCACCGATGCCACAGTTTATTAACTGCAAAATTTCAATTCCTCTGCATTAAACTCGCTCAGCCTGGAAGCATGCATGCTTCCTTTGTTTCTCGTTGAAACAATCTAGGGAAAGATGCAACAAATTTGCGTGCACTAGATACGTGCATTTCCAGCTTCATCGCCATCTTTTTCTTTTATTTCCTTCCTTCCTTTTTTTTTTTTTTTGAGCGAATGCACCTAGTTGCTAACCTAACGTATTTGCATGCACACCTAATGTGTTACCTAAAGTGATGAGGTCTACTATTGCTACTCTCGTATAAAAACAAATGCGAGTATCATGGCTTGTATGGTTCGCATGAAAAGAACGAAAAATATATGGTCAACGGGAAAATAATGAGATATCTCTTGTTTGGTTGGAGTTTTTAAAGGAAAAAGATGGAAAAGTTGTATTCCCATGGAAATATGATTCCCATATTTTATGGAAAAGTCTTTTCCATAAGAGACATGAGAAAATTACTTTCCCATGAGTCGGAAATTATTCCATTTTTATTTTTTCCAAAAAGGCCATTCAACATTAAAGAGGCATTAAAGACCTAATTTTTATTAAAGGTATAATAGGAATTACACATAACTTTCTCAGAAAAGTGGATGGTCAACCAAACATAAGCACTCTGAAAATCTGTCACTTTTTCATTGTCAACCAAATATGCCAAAAGTACTTTCCCAGTCATCCTTTTCCTAGAAATCTGCTTTTCGGGAATCCTATTTCTAGGATGGAAAAAAGCTTTTGGCGAACCAAACGAGCCCTCATAGATTGCACGGGCTTCCCTTTTCTTTTAGAAGAAAGAAAGAAACCCCTTCTTCCCCCTCAAGTTGAATTTGGGACCTCTCATATACGTTAGCCATAGAACTACTTTTAGGTTTAGTTAAAACCTAATACTTTCCATTGAAACAAAAAGGTCAAGGGTGAAATAAAGTGCTCTCTTGACGGAAGAGGATTTATGGAATGATACATCTTTCTCCCAACTCATTTGCTTAAAAAAATGTCTCCCAACTCAAAAGAAGCGTGTCAAGAATATGTGCGTGTGTGACCGGAAGAGAGATCCATAAAACTTTCAATAAATTGATAGCTCGTCCTTCCATTGACCCGACTATAACATTTAGTCTCTGTTGGCTGGGACTCCTAGTCTCTTAACACCTGCCTCACGTTAGATTCGGCCCAGTTAAGTCGACAGCCTCAGTTTAATTTCCGGTTGCTAACGGTTGTGCGTACTTATTCTTTGATACATACGTAGCTACAAATAACTGTGCACATGAACAATATGATTGTGAACGGGGATAACATAATTGTATACAAGAACTAGTGTAAGTGTGTGCAAATCCTCTATAACTAGCACATGTGGAACTGAAAATTAAATGGTAATGGTCAAGGAACATCATGGTAAAAGACCGAATAAAGAAAGAACTGAGTATTAAATGGCGTAGAAGGAAGCTTGTCCAAAACTGGGATGAGGTCAGACGTGAACCAGGTCTTTAGCATCCAACCATGATAGCTTTACCAATTGTATTAGTTCGTCCCCGTAAAAGAGAGGTTCATGGATATTTCCTTCCCTATACTTGTCTTTCCTTTGAACTTTTGGAGGATTGTCTATGCCTAAACTTTGTTCAATTAATACATGATTGAAACTTTCGTATTGAGAGAGGAAGCAATTGAATGTGCAATGATACCTAACTTAATTTTTGAAGGTATAGACAGTTTGTAGAGATAATTTTCGTCCCATATATTTTTCTTCCCCGTATTTGTCCTTTACCAGAGTGGCAAGTTGGTTGAAGAGGATCTCATTTTTTGGTAGAAAAAGGGGATCTCTTTATTCAAAACTCAGCTATTAAGTAACTAGTTATTTATAGGGGCGCAAATAGGTCTGGTTGGACCAGATCTTGAGTGACCCCGACCCGATCGGCCGGTTTTTTGTTTAGGTCATAATATTGGACCTACGCCTAACCTAATAAAAGATCGGGTCGGATCGGGTCAACGACTAAAATTTTTGACACAATAGGTTATTCGGATTGGGTCGGGTCTATATATAACCCAATCCCAACCCAAAAAAAAGGATTCAAGTCGCGTCCGGGTTGGATCCCTATACTTGTGATTCCCTGTATTTGGTTTCTTTTATAATTAGTAAAAACTACAGAAAGCAGATTTTGGACGACCATACAAGTAAAAGTGCTTAAGCATCAAGGATTGATGCTCTTACAAACTAACCTAATAATAATAGGCTCAATCTTATTAGCTACACAAAAAATAAAAAAATTGTTTATGTATGCAATACTTTTTTTTTGAGTAGAAAAAATTTGCATCTATGTTAATTCTTTTACTCAGCAGTGATATCCCTTAAATTTGTTAGAATGCATCTACTATTATCTTTTTCTAAACATACTACTAGCAAAGCATACATGGGCCAAGATGAGGAATATAGTTTTAATAATGACACAGCAAAGTTTAACAGCTGCAAAGGACTCATCATGAACCTATTTTCTTCCACATGACAAAGTTATACTATATTTTACTTTCATTGTTTTAAACTTCTTTCTTAGGAGAACAATATTCCCATTTAATGTAACCAACCTAAGCCTTAATATAAAATTCATGCCATTCGACAGTACACAAAAATAGTCTCTTCCATTCCTCTCATCCTCAAACACAAGAAGAGATTAGAGAAATAGAGAGTTAGAATCCCTTAAGTACCCCTGTGGGTCAATGGTGCACCAAATTTGGACCCGGTCATAGGATGGAGAACCCAAATATCAAACGGATCAGATGAGGTCGGAATTTAATACCATTTGCAGCATTAGTTATCCACCATACAAGATTCCCTTCCCCTCTTATCAGCAGGATACCTTGATTCCCACAAAAAAATATATACCGAACAGAGGAAGAGCGAGTTGGACTCCAGCTCATACACAGCACGGCTATTTCCTTCCGATAAGAAGATGAGAACGGGCCCATTATCTTGAGTCTTATGTACACACAACTAACTCGTGGACTGAGCTCTTCTCCTAATCGGTTTTGGTACAGAATTCGCTATCCGTTAGGCTATCCTAGTCCAAATACCTGGACCAAATGGCTTCCATTTTTCCGTCTTGGAAACATCATAATTCCTATCGTCCATCCGAAAGTTGGTATATTGGTGCTTGAACACGGTAAGTTTCATGTGGTGGGGTACGTTATCCTAGGCCAAACCTGATTTGAACTCAAACCAGACGCCGAATCTTGCTGGAATTGGACCTAGTCGACCCGGAATATCTGGGATACCAGGATACTACTTGAATAAGAAATTAACCTTAGCCACCATTTGTGTTCCATGTATTCCATATTAAAATCCAAAGCCAACTTGAATAAATATAGGTCCACCGTGCACCTTGAGTGGACCACTCCTAAATCAAATCTGGTCATGACCTAAATTCTTTCTCCCTTCATGAAATCACTCCTAAATCAGATAAGAATAATAATATGCTACACTACGTATTGTAATTGGTTAGCTAACAGGGCAAACTATTTGGCTCTTATTAGAAATTTTTATTTCTTAGAGGAATTTTTTTTTTTTTAATATGACATAAGATGCATTGCGGATCTAGCTGCAAGATAGGCTAACTTTCATGTTTGGAGGCCTCCGGTAGGAATACAGGTTTTACAAAAGGAAAAATTATGTTTTACACCGTATGCACCACCAACGTGGTTATGTATCATACCAATCATCTTGTCTCTTTCTGATGGGTTAATTACCAAGAAAAGCAATGAGATCCATAAAAAGGAGACGAGGTGATTGGTGTGGTGCATGGTTATGTGGTGCACACAGTAATTTCTCCCACAAAAGATTTGCAGTAGGGCGATCTCACTATCCACTAGATTGATATGGGTAATGCCCGGCGTGTGCTCCTTGCCACGCTCAACTTGGTCTGAGAGAGGTAGAGCTTCCCCTATCGGTTAACCTAGAAGGTTGCATGAAACAAGGGAGATTGAGACCCTGCAGTGCAGCTCCATCTACATGGATTTAAATAGTGTTGGAAAAATTTAAATGCGCACGCATCTCGAGATTCGTCCGCGTGCACGTTTGAATTTTGCCGTTTACGAAATCACCGCGGGAGCGTCCGCGGAAGGTGTGAATGCATTCGCAAAATGACCAAAAAGCCCCTGCTTAAATACCCCTATAAATACCCCATATTTCATTCTAATCTGGGCACGAAAAATTAAAAAAAAATACTAGAAAAATTTTGAAAAAAAGTTCTTCCTCTTAGCCACTTCTGATTTTTATTTTTGCAATTCTATTTAATTTATTTTATTCTTTTTATTTCGTTCTTCGTTGGCTCTGTAAGTCCGATCGGGTTCGATTTAGCTTCTTCCGAGACATATCGAAGAAGAAGTTTAGGTTCGTCGTATCTCTGAGAAAGATTGTCGGAAGACCCGTATGTGGGGGCAAACACTTTTTTGGGACAGTGTCTTTGCGCTTCAACTTGCCTTCAATCAAGCTATTTCCTCTAACTTTGATTTTAAATTTAGTATTAGTAGATCCGTAGGATTTGTAATTTTGTGATTTAAATTTATTAAATGAATAGATTTATTTTGTGCTAGAATAGATTTCTTTTATGATAAAATAGATTTATTTTGATCCCAAATAAAATATATATTATTCCGTTTAAGATTTTCTATTAATTGTAATTACTAGATTTATTAGTTCTTTGGTACTTTTGGCAGTGTAATAAATGTCATACAGCCTTTCAGAAAGGGCACCTATAATTCTATGGATGCAATGATAGTCTATCTCATCAGGTATCCTAGAGGATGTGCTGGTGGAGACAAAAAGTTCAGTTTGAGAGGAGGATGAACTCCGATTTGGGTTTGGGTTTTAGCGAGTAGCGGGTTGTGAAGTAGTTGGGTTGGACCCGTTATTAACTTCAGTAGTGCTCTCATCTATAGTTGAGATCAACCCTAGTGTGGTGAACCAGAACCGCATTTGGTTCTGCCACCTTCTAAAGTTATGACCATCAAAATTTTCAGGTTTAGCACTAACATGATCACTAGTGTTAGAGGCCATAGGTTTAAGGTTATAAAGAAGGGACGAAAACCTGAATAAAGACAAAAAGTTTATGTCAAAAAATTGCACTAAAATTTGTATTGAATTTTGATTATCTAGTTGATATATCCAAAAAAAATAATAGCCAGATTAGCTCCATATGGTGGTGGAGTACTAGGCTCACTTAAGTATCAGTCTTTCTTAGGCACGTATGCCTTTTTGACAAGTTTTTCTTTGATACTATTAATTAGTGGATATAATCACTAGAAATCACACAAATTCATTTTTTACAAAAGCCTAAGTGCAAATTTAAATTGGTTATTTGTGTATCAATCAATTTTTGAATTTTCAATTTGTATTTTTCGAATTAGTAATAATTGATTACTAATTTAGTATTAGCAAATCAATTATTGTAATTGAGATGTGGAATGTCAATTCAATGAATTATATAATTTATTACCTCATTAGAATAATTGATTACTAATTTTGTGCTAGCAAATCAATTATTGTAATTGAGATCTAAAATATCAATCTAATGAATTATATAATTTATTATCTTATTAGAATAATTGATTACTAATTTTGTGCTAACAAATCAATTATTATAATTGAGATCTAAAATGTCAATCCAATGAATTATATAATTTATTATCTTATTATAATAATTGATTACTAATTTTGTGCTAGCAAATCAATTATTGAGATCTAAAATGTCAATCTAATAAATTATATGATTTATTATTTTATTAGAATAATTGATTAAGATTAATAAGTTAATTCAATGAATTAATTATTATGTATTAACCAATTTTCAAATTTTTTATTTCATTGGGATCTAAAAATTACTCTTTGATGAGTCCAAATGGAGGTATAATAAATCTCATGGAGGTTAAACAAATTATTATCTTTTAGAATGATTTATTGAATTATATATTACTAATAAAAAAATAAACATACACTTTTTTGAATTGTTAGCAATATATCACCTAAATAAATAAATAAATCTAATAATTGCAATTAATAGGTTTATTTATTTATTTAAGTGATATATTGCTAACAAATAGGCCCTACTTGGTTCCATTTTTCTTAACCATTGTTTAATGATACTTACTTTAGGAGACTCAAACCAGTCGGCACCTCAAAATCCACTTGAGATCTTAAAATTTAAGCAATAGTGATATAAAAATGGATGCCGTAAGAATGTGAGGCTACCAAGCACCGTATGCTTGTTTTTGTAAGAAAATATAAGATATATAAATAAATCTACTTGTCTCTGTACTCTTTAACTTCATTATTAAAAAATTTCACATATTGCGCTCGCTTAAGCTTTTGGGACAAATTGTGATTTCAACCTTTTTTTCCAAAAAAGGTTGAATTTGGTAGGCTTTTGGTTGCAATCTATATCATCATATAATAGCCTAATGTTTCTCCATGAGTGATCCTCGAACACCCTTCCTCCATTTGCATCAAAAAAGAGCAATGCTACGATAACAGAAAAATAGTTCGGTCCAACCGTGTTTGATCGCTTAAAATGGGGGGAGAAGACTTTTTCTCTCTCTCGACACACGTTCTTTCGCTCCGTTATTTTGCCAGTTGTAACTGCACGTTGATGTAATGGGAAGACAGCCACGTAGCACCTAATCTCACATTCTACGTATTGAAATATTCGTCCTTAATTGCAAAGAAGATTTAAGTTCAAATTCAAAATCTTTCCTTCCATCCCTAATTGGCTACAAATCCTTCTATCTATTCATTAATTGGCTACAAATTTGAAAGTCACTCAAATTCAGATCCTTCCATCTATCACTGATTGACAACAAATCTACTGGAGGCAAGTCCTTTCATCTATTCACTAATTGACTACAAATTTGCTGGTGACTCAAATTCAAAGAATCTTGGCATCTTCCATCGATTGGTTCTAAATTGCTGGTGATTCTAATTTGCTGGTGCATCTTTTGCAATGTTTTTGACTTTTTGGCATGTTTTTGACTTTTTGGCATGTTTTTGACTTTTTGGCATCGTGTATCTTTCAAAATCTGTGCACTCTTTGTGGTGCAAAAGATGCACTGCAATCATGTTGCAGCAATATTGTCTCCCTAATTCAAGGGATATGACTTTATTCTTGTACATATACACACCGTGTATAATAAATATAGATTTTTCCATTCCAATATTTAATACTATGCATCCATTGGATTGTTTGGCTAGTGCTACATCGGGTACATAGGCCGCTCCCAAGCATGAGAGAAAGCCAATTTTTAAACAAATAATATTTTTCTCCATAAAGAAATTTATTATATCTCTCCAAAAAAATAAAAAGACAAGAAACTCTCACAAACTCTATTTTGTAAAGGTCGTTGTCATGCTTTTGTTTTGTTTTGTCAGTCAGAGGATTTGATGAATTATCAAGAAAAAAACACTTTAGTCCTTATGAAACTATATCACTCTTTTTTTTTTTGTGTGTGAATTTGCTCTCTTAAAGGTTGGCCTTGAAGAATTAGGTTGAATCTAAATTTTTTTGGTTAAAATCGGTTGAATTAAATCAATCGAGTATGTATAAATACATTCATAGGAATCAAAAAAAAAAAAAAAAATGAGTTGGATCAACTCCACTTCTGAAAGCAACAAATACAAAATAGAAAGAGAAAATTTAGACATGTTAGTTGCCATATGGGCTCACCACCGAATGCGTGGGCACTTGTCCGAGCATGTGTTTGGTTCAAGTTATTTCGTGTACGGGGCCGGTTGAGTCTAGCAGTTAACAAGTAATTTTGATGTTCAAATGATTTGTGGGGGCAGCCAATTAATGATATACTGATATGCGTACATTAGATGCATGTGCGATATAGATAAGAGTTAGATTCGCCGTTTTAATATCAGATTCCTTACTGATGCTATACTAAAATAGTATCGATACAGTACAATATGAAATTTTTTGGCATACCGAGTATCTTTATATCATCCGTATCGAACCAGTATGGTATGTTTTATATCATCTGATGTAGATTAGTACGGCGTACCATGCGTAGGGTGTATCAAATCTTTTGTATCTTTAAGTGTGTTAATTAAACTCATATGAATCAAGTTAACTATTTATCAATTAATTAACTAGTTATTCCTTCAATGTTAGGCTTGATTAATACTGCCTTCCATATCAGTGAATGATTGATTTGGATGGAATTTGAAACCCACGGCCATTGACAACCTTAGCTAGTTAGTTTTGGTATTATATATTAGCTAACCAGTAGATTCTAAAAATCACAAGTTGTTAGAAAATAGATCAATAAGATGAAACGATACAAAAAAAAAAAGTACAACATGGAGCTTATGTTGCATAAAATTATTAACAAGCATTGGACTTACTCAACTTCTCTTATTAAGTCACCGAGATTTGCCATATCATAGGTATTCATTGGAGAATATTTCAAATATTATTGTGAGGCTACAAATAAATTTTTAGTGTCAGAAATGCTAAAATTTCAAATATTCGTGTCAAACGCTGAAATTGTTACAAGGTCGCTTTGGTGTAGTTTATGGCGATTATTGATTTATTGATTGGACAAATAACAGGAATATCATATAATCACTTAAGTTATTTGTTGAATTTACCATAATAGATGTACTGAGCAAGTTAAGCATGCATAATATGTTTCTTTATTTGTTTGTTTTAGAGGAGAACAGTAAACATTTAGCCTTCATAATTAATTACTCAAATAATATCTAAATAGATTCACCTATTAGTAAGAAATTTAAGTATGGAGATTTGATGAGAAATTTCAAAAGTTTCCCGGAAACAAATAAAGCTTCTTACTTCTAAAAAAAAATTAAAAGAAAAAAAATCAACGCGAAAACCAGACCATTACACCTATAAATTAAGAGAATCATAATAAGATATTATATATATATGGCTTAAAAGAAGAGAGAGAGAAAAAAACAAAAAAAAGCAAAGGATATCGCTCATATCAAATGTCTCTGAATGCATCTTGTACTCCCCTAAAATTCCACGTCATTCCATCGTTGACGAAGAAGTTGTGCTAAATTTTTTTTATCATTCCATTGTTGACCAACTAAAGGAAACAAAACGTCATTTTAAAAGACTCGGTTTGCATTCTAACGTCTCGATCCATCACGACAATTCTCGCGGGCCAACATTTCTACTTTCTACAAGTTCGCGCATCCCTGTCGGAACCCTGAACCAATGGCAATCCAAGGCCCGTTTGGTTCGCGGGAAAAAAAAAGAGAAAAAGTGTGGTCAATGAAAAAGTAATAAGATACTTTTTGTTTGGTTGAAGTTTTCAAAGAAGAAAGATGAGAAAGTTGTATTCCCATAAAAATATAATTTCCACATTTCATGGAAAAATGGAATCAACTTCATTTTTTCCCCCAAAAAGCCCTTCAACATTAAAAAAACATTAAAGAGCCATTAAAAATCTAATTTTTATTAAGGATATAATAGGAATTATACATAACTTTATCAGAAAAGTGAATGGTCAACCAAACATAAGCATTTTGGAAATTTGTCATTTTTCCATGGTCAACCAAATATGCCAAAAGTACTTTTCTACACATTCTCTTCTTAGGAATCTGATTCCATTAATCATATTCTTAGGAGGGAAAATGCTTCCTACAAACCAAACGAGCCCCAAGTAAAAAAAACAAAAAAAAAAGAGCCAAGCCCACCTCCACACGTGTGGAGCGCAGGATGGACGGTGGGCACTCTTTGGGTGGCTCCAAAGGTCCATGCTTCCCTTGCTTCGGCCATGGGAGGTCCAAAATATTTGATGCAGTAAAAACGTGTCGCTCAGGCGTCTACACATGATGTGTGACATATAATGATATATATTTGTCGTGAAAGTTGTTTGAATCCAAGAATTTTGAAGCCATCTATGTCAAAGTTGGCAAAGAATCCTAAATAGATCTACTTGTAGGGCCTCCATTTCCTAAGGCCTCTCCCTCAATTGAGAGAATGCTTTCATAACAATTTAAGATTTCACCCAAAATAGCTAACCCAAATATATTATTTGGGTTATTTGATTTTACTCAAGTACCTAAGATCTACCTAACAAATTACCGATATGGAATTAAATGAACGTTTGCACGAATCCTCACATGTTTCTTCTGTTTAAGTTTTGGCGACCTCGTAAAACTAAGGGTTCAAACTTATTCAAATCTAGTCACAAACACTAGAATCGGTTCGTAGTCGGTCTCCATAAATCTATGTTGCAGTGTCTTCAGACTCGCTCAAATGCTAATTGTAACAACCTACAATCTCATTCAAAATAGTTAGTTAGGAAATATTATTTAGATTCTTTGATCCTGTATAAGTATTCAAGATCTACCGAGCGAATAACCGATGTGGAACTAAATACATGCACGTATGGGTCCTCACAACTTTATATTTTGTAATTACTTCATAAAGTATCATATGTTTGCTTAAGATGCAAGATTCTTGTAGATAACAAAATATCTCAGATATATATAAAATGTGACACGCGTCAAAATAAAGGGGCATAACAATAATTAAGTATTTTAGGAGAATCCCCGTTGCTTGCATGGCCCCATTTAAACATAATAGAATCTTGTGTGAAGATTTTAACTCGGCGACTTTTCTTTCTTTCTTTCTTTTATTTTTTTATTTTAGCCGCGATTTCTTTTTCTAACATCTTCTATATAAGACATTATTATTTTTGGAGACTAAAATAACAACAAGAAACATTTTTTTCTGAAGCTAACATAGGGATGGATTATTTGCCTCAAATAGCATGGGATCCTGAGCAGCTAAACTTTTGAAATCTTCCTTGAAAACGTGACTAAGGAACTTGCTAACCTAGCTTGAAAGCTCGGATGAAAACTCAGGAGTTAATTGAATATTTGTGAATCCCATTAATAAAAGTTCTATTCGAGTGTTGTAAAACAAATTCAATAAAATAAAACTTCGCCCATTCCTTTTTTTTTTACCACTTTGTTTCATGTTCAATTTTTCTCCCATCTTCAAGTATCCTTGATAAACATAAGTGGTCGCATTAGTTAATTAAATTTTAAATATTTTTTAGACATATCCTGCCATCTGAATATCTGTTTCACTGATCGTTGGATTTACTTCCCTACACATGTTTAAATATTAAAATAGCATTCCTATTCATAGCTACAGCTTGACATAAAACTCTTAAGCTATATATTGCAAATAATACACCACATTCTCTCCTTTAAATATAACCAATTTTATCAAATTACTAAGATGATGGCAGAATATATTCTCTTTAGAAGCCGCAAAGCTACCCTTGAATTGAACTCAACAAAAATATCCATAAAATTAAGATAACGATCACTTTTGCTTGATATTCGCAATCATGATAATATTCTCAATCAAATCCGATGATGACGGTCACATCCTAAATACTCTATGTAGGCCGAGTTGTATCATAGTACGAAGTACCTAGCTGTCTCCTTAGTTCATGAGCATGTGTCATTCTATTTTATTTTCCTTGTTACATTCATATTCCATGAGTTTGAGGATGAGATTCCTATCTAATCAATAAAGAAAGCATCGTCTCCTTGCTTAAAAGTAACTCTAAGACACGGAAACATATGATAATATCACTACTCATTCCCGTTTTTGTACTTTTGAACTATTTCATTTTTTTTCTTTCTTCCTTGTAAATTTTTTGGAGCTCTCTTATAGCGGCGACAAGTAATTTTAGTGTGAAAATATATTAAACCAGAAAAGAATAGGGTTGTAAACTATGCACATTAGAGTAGCTATTTTTGACCTGGATGGACTCAAGGCCAACTCATTGCTGATCTAGTCAGATCAATAGAATGAATTTTAGACCCAGCAGGTCATTCAAATTAGATCGGGGTCAAGTTTGATATGAACCCAATCTGAAATATTTGAATTCCAATCAGGACTAGATAAGATTCGCAGTTTGAGCCAGGTATCTTACTATTCTTTTATATATAAATATAATATTACTAAAAAAATTAAAATAAAACTAAAATGAATTAACTTAAACTTGAATTTTCATTCAACAAAATTAATTTCATGCATGTAATTGATTGTATGAATATCATTTCAAAATAATATTTGCATGTATATCCTCGTAAAACTCTGTTATTGTACAAATGCCCGTAATATAATGGGTGTTCGAACGGTGTTAAGAAAAATCATATTTATATTAATTAAAACTAAAATAAAATTTTAAAATTATGCTATTGTCCCTGTCTTCTTTCTCTACTATCGAGATCGCGATCTATTTGCATACTACCCATTAAGAGTATTTTAGTCATTTTAATTTGAAACCGTTAATTTTTTAACGTCGTTAGATAGTATGGGTGCATATGCAAAAATAAAAATAAAAAAAGGATAGAATGGCAAAACAAGTGTTTTACGAGAGCATACATGCAAATATCAATTTTGGAAAGGTATTAATACAAAATTCGATATTTAGGAGGGTATTCATGAAAAGAAAAATCAATGTTTAAATATAACTAAATGAAACTATGTCTGAGGAGATTTTTAATATAAATATGGAAGTTTATTTAATTAATTGGAAAGGATATTTATGGTAAAGGAAAGAATCTCTTGCAGATTCGGGTTTTTGAATTGGGTCAGAGTGGATTCGGGTTAGATCAGGTTCATTGCTTGTTGATCCAAACTAGATCCGGGTTGGGGTGAAAAGTACATAACCCGTGCTCGGCCGAAATTTAGACGGGTCCAACTTTTGATTTGAGGATTCTCTCAACTTGACTCATAGGTCTCAATACCGGATCTAACCGGGCTGGGAAAATGCCGGGTCATGGGTCAACCCGACCCAGTTGCAGCCCTAAATTCGCATTTCGCACGGCAGTGGCGTATCTACTGAGTCCACGCGCCCGAGTATAGCCATTTGTGGCACCTCCCAAGTCCCGATATATGCCAGCCTTGTTCCACGAAGAAAGGGAAAGGAGATAAAAGTCCGTGCTCGCGTCCCGTCTCCTTCCTCTCTGCTCTCTTAGCGCGTTATCCACGCGAAGTTTCTTCGTCTTCGGTCAACCCCGTTCCCCCCCTTACCTTCTCTGCCAATTTCTCCCACCCTCCCACCTCCTCTTCCCATCTTCCACTCTCCCACGCGTTCCTTAGAAGAATTCGAAGACGAAGCGTAGGAAGAAGTCTCCAAAATCTCGACTTCCGGCTCTTTCGGTTTTTGAGATCCCGAGATCATCCGACGGCGGCGGCGATGCTGCGATCGTGCTTCTGGCCGCTGGAGCGGTGCTTTGGGAGGCTTGGCGGCGGGGATGGGCTCTTGTGGCACCTGGACCTCAAGCCCCACGCCACCGGCGACTTCTCGATCGCCGTCGTCCAGGCCAACAACTCCCTCGAGGACCAGGGCCAGGTGTTCACATCCCCCTCCGCCACCTACGTCGGCGTATACGACGGCCACGGCGGCCCCGAGGCGTCCCGTTTCGTCAACAGCCACCTCTTCCCCTACCTCCACAGTATCGTCTCCTTCCCTCTTCCCCTCTATCCTATCATCAGAAACCCTTCTTGATGCGTTAATCGACCCTTTTCTCGACTCGGTCGTCAAAATCGGTTTTTTATCTGATGTAATCTGGCCTTAATTGGGCAGAGTTCGCGACGGAGCAAGGGGGATTGTCTGCGGACGTGATAAAGAAGGCATTCGACGCGACGGAGGAGGAGTTCTTGCATCTGGTGAAGCGATCATGGCTGTCGCGGCCCCAGATCGCGTCGGTGGGGTCGTGCTGCCTCGTGGGGGCGATCACGGACGACACGATCTACGTGGCGAACCTGGGGGACTCTCGGGCCGTGCTCGGCCGCCGGAGCACCAACGGAAGGGCGGTGGTCGCCGAGCGGCTGTCCACCGACCACAACGTCGCCGTAGAGGAGGTCCGGAAGGAGCTCGCCGCGCTCCACCCGGACGATTCCCACATCGTGGTACACAGCCGAGGGGTCTGGCGGATTAAGGGGATCATTCAGGTGAGGAAACCCTTGCCCTCTTCTTTACCGTTTCTAATAATTTTCTTTTAATTTCTTAAATTTCTGTATTTATTGGGGTTTAATTTTTCCCTAGAGCTTATCATTTATCAACACAAGCTGCCATGGATGATAATTAGATTTGTTAAAAGCGTCACAATTTTCTTTTCCTGAAAAAAAAGGAAGGCACAAATTTTCAGATTTCTCTAAGTTTCGAGGTATGATTTGTAGGGTAATGAGATTTATATAGGTATTGGAGTGTGCATTTGTTCTCTCATGTCAGCCTGTTATGAGTTCATGCAGAGTAGATACTATCGTATCTTGGAAGCAGACCAGAACATGATTTTGATTAGTTAACTGTTTGTTGTCACGCATTCCTTGCAGAGCACAGAGTTTAGACTGTTGAAATTTATATTTTCTTGTTTCTCTGATTTATTTCTCATTTTATTTGCATTCATTTGGTTGAGATTTTTTGGGCTGAACTGCAGTTCTATACAGCAAATTCTAAAGCATGAATTTGATGGTCTCGATGATTCGTGTCGATGATATGTGTTATTCTGGAGATGTTTTAAATTAAGAAAATGCCAAAGATCACCCTTTGGATCACTGCTTGGTTGACCGGTCTGATGTGGAAATGAGCTGAGCAGCAGGCAGGGATTGACGGACGCCACCGACCCTGCAGTGTACTGCTCCAATCCCTAACTGCTGCGTTAAACCAGTGAACTGAGCAGTAATCTGACAGGTGAACAGTAGTGGTGCTCTTTTAACTATATCGCTGTATGGGCAACTTCTTTCATGTCTGTGCTTCATGACCTGTTTGTCAGTTGATAGTTTGCTTCATCATTATGTTGCCTAGCCCTATTAGTATGTTCATATAATTTCTCTAATCAGTGTTTAGTTCTGTTGGTAGAACTCTGACATGAAACTATCTTAGCATGGCTTTCTGTATTCCACTTAGATCATCTTATGTAATTAATATATGTGGTCAAATAGATTGGGGAATCAAACCATGTGATTGACCTTTGACATCTAAACTTCTTATATTAATTGATCCAGGAGAATCTTACACATTTCCTCATTGAGCTAACGGCCCAAGGTAAGATGGATTGGTTTTTGACTGAAAATGCTCCATGCAGATCAAGCTTTTTGCATAGAATCATTGAAATAGCAACCTACTAGTGGATGTCATTACTGCAGATGGATGTGAGACTATCAAATTAATTAGTTTTTCCTTAATTCCTCAGTAGTTTTTCTTTTGGTTCTTGTAATACTGTCGTCCATTCTGAGTTCGAATTTGTTTTCTCCCCTTTTATGACTATTGTTTTTTAAATATCACCATTCCAATCAACTCATCTAATTTATTTTTATGTTTAGTTTCTACTGCTGTGATACTTGGGTATTGCCTATTGTTATCATAAGGTCAATCTTTCCAAACAGTATCTAATCTGTTGTTAGGTCGGTGGTGTGCTCGTGTCAAGATGCTTTAGTTCAGCTTGTTTTAAAAAAGCAATGTTCCTCTTCCAGGGTGAAATCCCAACCTTTTATGTCCTGTACATGGATGCATCTACACTGCATTCTTTTGTCATCATTGACTGGAAATCATTTTTTCAAAAGCAATAATGGTATGCATAACCTACTTTGGAGATTGAGGCATTATCATATTTTATGATGGTATGTGTCTTAAGCCGATAATTGCAACCAACTCCAGTGTATAGGCATTCAGTCTTTGACATGGATGGCCTTTTGGTGTTGTGGCTAAGAAAAGGTGTGGGCATTTCTTTTGACTTCGAGCATCTGCTTTATTATCAACATCATCATGCAACACCATTTTTGATAATTGCATAGGCTAAATGACTTTGTGTAGCTTGGGTTATTATAACCTACTATTTAGTGCCGAGCTTTTCTTTTTCTCCTTCGAGAAACAGCTAATAGATATTCTGAATTCAAGTTCATGAATTCTGTAGACAAATTTTTATCTTATTTGCACTTTATATTTTTTGGGCTTGGTTGGTCAGAGTTCTGAAGAGTGGGAGCTTTGGTGGCTGTGAGTTTGGGCTGCCAGCACCGTGTAAGACTCTGAGGGCTCTCCGTAGTTATAGCTCAAAGTGAAGAGATGATTGTCTTGATATTTTAGGCGACAATGTTGAGATTTTCTGTTTTGCATGCATAGTTAACATGCTTATGTGCCACCTGATATCTTCACATATGACATACGTTGTGGTTTGACTGACCTTAGCTGACTGCTTTAAACATGTAATCTTTAAAAATAACTCATATGAAATCTCTGACACTGTACAAATCAAATGGTTATGGCTTCTAATGCATAAAGCTATGCATTGTTATCTATGATGTGCATGCATGAGGACTTTGGTCCTATATGAAATAAATTTTAAATGCAGATGAGAGATGACAGGTTTACAATGAAAATGATTTATAGCTAACCCTGCTATCTGCCCTCTGGTCAGGTATCAAGGTCCATTGGAGATGTCTACCTGAAGAAACCCGAGTTCAGTAGGGACCCATTATTCCAGCATTCTGTTTCTCCTATTCCATTGAAGCGAGCGGTTATGACTGCAGAGCCATCAATCCAGACCCATAAGCTTAAACCAAATGACTTATTTTTGATATTTGCATCAGATGGGCTCTGGGAGCAATTAAGTGATGAGGCTGCAGTTGAGATAGTCTTCAAGAACCCAAGAGCAGTAAGCCCTCTTTTTTTTCCATTTCTTTATTCTAACATGTTGACCAATTTTTCGTATCTAATCATTCCCTTCTCGTAGCAATCTAAGCATTCCGCATTGATGTTAAAATTTTTGCAGGGAATAGCAAAGAGATTAGTGAGAGCTGCCATTAACGAGGCTGCAAGAAAAAGGGAAATGAGATACGATGATATAAAACGGATAGAGAAGGGAGTAAGGCGCCATTTTCATGATGATATCACTGTTATAGTGATCTATCTCGATCAGCACCGGCAAGGTGGTCAATCCAGATTTAATGTGAGGACTTACGACTGCACTAGCGCACCTGTCGATGTATTCTCTCTAAACTCTGATGAATCAGAAGACCCTCTTCGATCGGTAGGTTCAAAACTGGACGTACATGATTCCTACATACGTATATGAAATGAGTTGTGTTGGATGTCACTTGCCCTTATAGCTGACACTAACAAAGGTGGTGAACAGAAGAGTTTTGAATAAGAATTTGAGATGTGGTGTACATAATAATGTTTGTTGAGCTTGTTGACATGGATAAAATTTTTGGTGCTCATTACATTTTTTCCTTCTGTACATCAATTTTCTCTTATAGTTTTTGAGAGGGTTCTTTCATCGAATGCATTTGGATTTGGTTGTCAGAAAGTTGTCATCAGCTGTCCCTGAGTGCTTTTCTGTGACTTTGCACTTTGAAATAGGCTCAACCAACCCTGGCACCAGTACTTCTTTACAGATAGATTAACATGGTGGCCTTCGCTTTACCAGTACTCTACCTCAAGCTTTGATCACGGAATTTGGTTGTTTTACTTGAGCTTTCTTAAGCTTGCCTTGAGATAAAATGAACTATAACATTATATTCACTTTACTCTTCTTTCATTTTCTCTGGTAATAAGAGCAACGAAGGGAATTCCAATTACATCCATTGCTGTTCATTCATCCAAGCTCTCAAACTCACCCCGTCATCCTGATTAGAGAGTAGTTAAAGCCAGCCCACTCCACTGTTAATGTTGGCACTCCGATTATCACCGCTGCTGGGCACCACGACCCCGACCATTAACGCTTAAAGACGAGACTAGCGCAAGCAAAGATGGAGGAGATAAAGAAAAGAAAAAAAGAAGGGGGAAAGGGCGCCTAACCAAGCAACCATTGTTGTTATCGGTCCATGTTGATAAAGCAAATACATTATTCTTAATCAACTTCTCTTGCAGTAAAGAGGTGAAAGTTTCGAGCAGCCATTATTCTTCTTATTTGGTCCATGTTGATAAGGCAAATTCATTCCTCCTCATCAACTTCTCTTGCAAAAAGGAGATGAAAGTTTCGGGGCTGGACATATGCGTGATACAAAGACAATATCATTTAATACTTATGATTTTATAACTTTTTTCAATACTAGAAGTTATTTTTTGTAGCATTCATGAATGTAATGCTTTCTTTAATGTTTCTTATGCTATGACAAGTTTAAATTATTTCTTCTGGTAAGTGTAGCAAGAGAGAGGAACGGGAGGAGCACAAAATGTTTAGAAAAAAATACGGAGTCATCCTCTCAATTTTGGGCCAATCTCGATGACATCTTCTCACTTTTAAAAAGTTTCAAATAGATTCTTCATGTTTGCAAACTGTTTTAAACTAATCCTATTGTTCATGCATGACCATCACATAGTAAAATAAATTTATATTATGACCAACCTGCCCTTCGTATCATAAAAATATCACCCATCACATAGTGGTGTCAGGACTCACCTTACTTCGACTGTTGGATCATCCATTGCACAAAACCTAAAGTGCTCCAAATTTCTTTATTCATCTGCATGCATAAATCTCAAGGCGACCAGTGCATAGCCAGAATTATCCATCTACCCAGCACAAATCTCAAAGCAACAAGGGGGATGATGTAGATTATTTATCCGTCTACATAAATCTCAAAGCGACCATATGGATGATTCAGATTATTCATCCTTCTGCATGAATATTCAAACAAATAGGGGATGATCGAGATTGATCATCCACTTGCACGTATATCTAAGTTTAGATTATTCATCTATTTGTATAGATCTCAAAGCTAGGCGGATGAATTAGATTCGTGCAAAAAAAGAGATGGCGAGGGCTTTTCCTCCAATCTAGCCACTATTAGTGTTGCTTCCTTCTTCAATAGGGGGTTGTAGTTGTCGGAGATCTCAATGCAATCAATAGAGGCGAGAGGGCAAGTGGGCGGCGGGAGTGGGAGCTGTGGATCGTTCGAGCTCAAAAGATTGGGGGTTTGGTGTAGTGAGAATGGATCGGGTAAGCTGGAGAGATCGAAACTACACCACCCTAGAGATCATCGATGCAAAATTCGAAGTGGGAGATCAATAGATTAGAGAAAACTAGGGGGGAAATAGGGTTTGGGAGGATGGAGAGCCTTGGATTTTGGAAAAAAGAGAGCAATTTGCGGAAGTTGAGGGGGATTAGCTCACCGATGTTTCCACGAGAGGCTCATGGTGTCGTCGTGTGTGCTCTCCATCGGCCATTGGCAACTTGGAGGAAGAGGAAGAAGAGGAGAAAAGGTGATTCGAAGGAGATGATGCTTGCATAGATCTTAAAGCAACAATGGATGATCCAGACATTCATTCACTTGCATAGGTCTCAAAGCAACTATAGGGCTCGTTTGGTTCGTGGCAAGCATTTTTCCTTCTAAGAATATGATTTCTGGAAAACAAATTTCCAAAAATAGGATGTCTAGGAAAGTACTTTTGGCATGTTTGATTGACCATGGGAAAGTGACAAATTTTCAAAGTGCTTATGTTTAGTTGGCCATCCACTTTCCTAGGAAAGTTATGTATAATTTCTATTATGCCCTTAATAAAAATTAGGTCTTTAATGCCTCTTTAATGTTTCTTTAATGCTAAAGAGTTTTTTTGGGAAAAATTAAAAATAGAGTGATTCTCGTCCCATGTTTCTTATGGAAAAATAACTTTTCCATGTTTCTCATGGGAAAGCCATGAAATGTGGGAATCATATTCCCATGGGAATACAACTTTTCCGTATCTTTCCTTTGAAAACTCCAACCAAACAAGAGGCATCTCATTATTTTTCCGTTGACCACACTTTTCTCCTTTCTTTTCCCGCGAACTAAACGAGCCCATAGATAATTTAGATATTCATCTGCTTGCATAGATATCAAAACAACTACAAATAATTCAGATATTCATCTGTTTGCATAGATCTCAAAGCAAATGTGGACGATCTAAATGTTCAGCCGCCGACATGGATCTCAAAGTAATTAGTGGATGTTCAAGATTGCTCATCCACCTAAATATCAAGGCTCAATCTAATTAAATCAGGCCAAATCAAATGAACCTCCCACAACAATAAACTTACGATACAATTAGGTTTGGGATAACCTTGATATATTGAAAGATTTGAAGGTGCTGAGAAATCAAATGTGTATCACGGTGGCGACATTTTGATATTAAATCTTTAGCGATACTAGTTGCGTGGATTTTGTTTAGGGTCAAGCAAGGGATCTAGTTTGTGTTTCTGTGTTGAAGGTTATTTCCGTTGGCATCAGTTATGACCTTTGCGCTCAGTTACAATATGCTTGGGATGCTTTATTCTCTATCTTGTCAAAGTTTTGTTGGCTTATGATAGGCACCAAGTAACTTTCAAAATTTTATAACTAAGTTGAAAATTAATTATTCTTACCTCTTAATCTCATCCTTTCTCATCGATTTATGTTGTAAATTTATGAAATTAATGTATCTCAGTTGGTTGCCATTATTTTCTTCATCCAATTAACCCGAGTAAATATGTACTTTTGAACCTTTGCCACTCTTTGTCCTTCTTATTTATGTTTGTATTTTGTTTTTTTTTCTTTTATAATGAGATATTAGGCCCTTGTACGATACAGTTTATTAGGGTGTTTTTAAACTTTTGCCCAAGCATATTCCTCAATTCTTATGATTTTAATATTTTCTTCATCTAATTTCTCACTAAAATAACAACTTATTTAACCGAGAAGGTGAATTTCCGATAATCTTGCTATTTAGTTTATAAAAATGCCCCAAATTTTTATTTTCTTTTGCCATAACCTATAAAGCTATAGCTTTCTATCCTACCTAGAGAAGAATAAACTAAAAATTGAATAATTTTTCATACAAAAACTAATGTAGCTGAGCTAAAAAAGTGCTTCGTTGATGAAAAACTTTGATGGAAAAAGTCAAGCAACTCGAATTTAAACTCTCCTATTACTATACTTTGTGCTAGTTTGAGAGAAATTAGTACCAAACATAGGTATACAAAATATAGTAAAACATTTATATAATGATTTTTTTAGAAGTACTTTAGATATCACCTCATGAATAATCGTACCAATATAGATATCAGTGATGGGCTGAATGGTAAAAAGGGCTCGACCAACTCTGTTTCATTTGCTCATATACCGTATTAATTCTCGACTCCCGCATCAACCTGCCGGGCGGTAATCTCACGGCTGATGGGAATATTTCTGCTCCAGATTTCCGTGTTTCACCGACTGTGCTAGTTTGTATATCATATGGACCAAGTTCAGATCCTTCTCACCACCGTCAGATCCATATCTAACGCTGCTGAAGCTCAGAATCACGTGACCCTTCCCGGCACCCAACTGCGTGGGACCTACGCAACTGGATCCCAGCAATGTTCGAAGCGCCTCCCGTTTACTTGCCGTTTGGTCATTCCCCTCGCCGTGGGCCAGCACTCTCTTACGGATACCCGTATCAAAATATCTATGCGATCTTCTAAGATCACCAACCATCCAATCAATCAACTTTTGCGGATCTTGACACCAGAAATAACGATCACGATAGCTTATCATGTCCGAGACTGACGGCCATCGAGAACCCGCATATTATTTTTATGATCTTCTACAAAAAGTTGGCGTTGTCCATGGAACATCCCCTATCTCAAGAAAAGAGAAGGGAAAAAGAACCTATATTTTCACTCCCTTCACCACCAACTCACCGCCTTTCTTCCACCCCTCACTGACTCAGTAAAATCGTAGCATCGGTCATGGGAGTGTGCATATAAAAAAAAAGGGGCGGCAATTAGAAAAGTGGATAGGGCAGAGGACCGGAGGAAAACCCCAAATCTCCCCCTCGACCTCCCGTTCTTTTTTCTTGCCCGCTTTCGTGTGATCTCGTCTCCGCTCCCTTCGCCGACGAGCGGCCAAGGCGAATTTGGGAAAGCTCTTCGCCGCTTCTCGCCGAGAGAGAGAGAGCTCTCCATGGCGTCCGCTAGCGAGAGGCTGGAGCTCGCCAAGCTCTGCAGCACTCGCAACTGGTCCAAGGCCATTCGCGTCCTCGACTCCCTCCTCGCCCAGTCCTCCTCGGTCCAGGACATCTGGTTGCCACCGATCTCCCCATTCTTCTCCCTTTCTGTTCTTTTTGTCTCGATATCTTGCTCCTTGTGGAGTTCGTCGATTTTTTTGTTGATCTTTGTTAAGAACTTAAGATCGAATCTCCCGAGGGAATATCGGAGTATTTATAATTTGTTTTGGTTCTGCAGCAATCGAGCTTTTTGCTATAGCCAGTTGGAGTTACACAAACATGTGATCAAGGACTGTGACAGGGCACTGCAGCTAGATCCTAAGGCTCTTCAAGCTTATATCCTCAAAGGTTGGTCGATTCTACAGAACTTGGCTGCTCTAATTTCTTCATGGTTTATGTTTTAGTTTTTTGTTTCTTTTTGGGTTTTTGAAACATGAATTGCAAATCAGTGAGATACTTGCCATTTTGGATTCTTGTATTTTGCATTTGATTTCTCTGTTCTATAAAAGATATTAAAAAACCCTAAAATTTGCACTGAAAACTGTAGTCCGAAACCAGAGCTTTTCATTTTCTGTTTGATCCCTAAACATGAATGACGTCAACTAGTGGCAGAAATTTTGGTATGATTTGATAAACAATATTTGGATTCAACTAATTAGGAAATGTCAGCATCTGGGACAAATATAGATGGATAGGGTGGCTGGGCTGCTGAGCATTCAAACACTCCCATTCAATTTATGATTTTCAGTTGATGGTCGGTCCACTCTTAAAGTGAATCAGAAACTAGGTTCTTACTTCCGGTAAGTGCAAGTGTGAGAATTCTAGTTTGAGAGGTTCTATCTTTAGTGCCTAAGTATTGGAGGAATCAAATGAGCATATGGTAGGAGTAGGCTTAATTTAACAATGGGAATAATCCATCAAGCTGGATCTCTAAGGTGAAAGGGTTCGTCAACTTCTAGTTGCGATGGGTTATCAGAAGGCCATCTTAGCATTCTTTTGTTTGGAAGGAACATCAAGCTAATGTCTTGGACAGACACAAGGTGGTTCTTCTATGGGATATCTCTAACAAAGGCATATTTCTGTGCTTTAGACTGATTGAGGATGATGGTTTTGACATGTTCAAATGGCAAAATGTTACAATCCTTATTGAGAAAAAAGGGCTCTTGGCTTCATAAATGCGCAACTGGTTTATCACCATAAGTCCTTAGGTTTTCTTAATTTTCTTATCCAATGTCAAGGTTATCAATTGCCTAAAGTTTTGCTTATTTACTGTTGCAAATTCATGGAAATAGAAGGATACTATTCCAGGCTGATGGCTGGCATAAAAATGGTTGTGATATGGTGCTTGGGATTTAGTGTTCCTGACAATGGCCTAGCAAACTTCAAATTACTTGTGGATTCTTGCAGTGGTTAAATAATTATATTCTTTGGAGCCTAGAGGGATGGTGCATCAGAATTGTTTGACTCAAGCTTGCTAATTGCCACTCTATGGAAAGGTTTCTTTGGTCCTGTAGCAAGAGTGTGAGACATGCCTTTCTGGATTATAATCTGCACATTTTTAAATGCTAAAAAGAACCCTTTGTTGGAGTAATTTACTTGATTGAGTTGGAAACATTACTGCTTTACCTCCAAATTGTGCACAAAATTATACTTTGGCAGAGCATATGTCATTGCTTACAAATGTTAGGAAAAACAAGCACTGATGCTCTATATATGAATTTGTAATGTCCACCTTAATGAGACCACATGTGAGGCTTGCGGGTGTTTGAGGTTTATAAAGTTAAGTGGAAGTTTGTCTTTATTATGGAGCTTCTGGACGAAGGGATGGTTTAGGATACATTCCTTGTAGTGATGATTAAAGAGATACTTGATGAGTATACTACTAGCAAATGAGCACATCTCACACGCATGTGAGAGTTAATTATAAAGAAAGCATGAATAGAGATTAAAATTAAAAAAGAAACAAATTAAATACATAAAATTGAATTATAAAGAATACACCAATTTTAAAGTAAAAATATGAGATGCAAAATGCAAAAATAAGGGAAAATAATGAAAATAAATAAATATATAATATTGAAATTAGATAATCTTAAATACAACAAAAGTACAAACATGAAATAATAGAATCAATAAAGCATAAAAAGCATAAAAAAATACATATAAAGTATAAAATAGAATATTAAATGTATATTAGCTAAATTGAAGAAAAAAATAAAAAAATAAAAAAAATAAAAAAATAAAAAAATAAAGATAAACTCTCAAAAAATATAAGTAAAATGAAAAAGATTATAACCAGGTTTTGTTTTTGGCGATCAAAGAGGAGCTCTTGGCAAGTATTAGAGGACCAAACTCACAATCTTTTGCTTAGAAGGGGCTTAGGGTGTGAAGAGAGTGACTTGGTCCAATTTAGGCAGATTGGATTGCAAAGGGGGAGAAAGAGAAGGGGCAGGAGGAAAGAGAGTAGATTGTGGGCACTTAAGTGAGATTTCATGTTTCTACATGCGGCAAGCGAGCGAGCGAGCGAGAGAGAGATGTTAGTGGACAAACCATCTTCCCATTTATATATATGCTATTGTAATATAATTGTTCTACTTATGGTAAGATGAATTTGCATAGGAAATTTAGACATCCATCATATGTTACATAAAATCCTAACAAATGGCTGTGATATTAATTTGAATGGGATAGAGGACGGATGTGCATGAGTGTGTGGTAAGATAAAGAGAGGCATCTATTTTTATGGTAAGATAAGGCATTAGTGTAATCTTGGTGAGGCATCTAAATATAGGCACTATATCTTCTTATTCTTCTAATTTTGCATGTCCGTGAGATGAGAAAGTGACATGAGGTACTAACAAAATATTTATTGGGCAAGATTATGCAGGGATTTTTTTTTCCAAGTCAAGGATATTTAGAGAAAAAAAGATAGAGGAAATCTTGATGTAACATTCTAAATTTGAAAGCTTTTTTCTAGAGAAAACATAATATAGGTCATTGGAACATAATTTCTATAGTTGATGTTCATTCTGGACGTCATTGAATTGGTGTTCCTAAGGTCATTTATCCTACTGTACTTATGATGACCACAACACATTTCCTGTTTTGCCAATTCACGTAATAATGTGCCTGCCACAATTCAAAGCATCAGAACTGACAGCTTCACCAAGTTTGATGATTCATCCTTTTCTTTTTTATGATCTTCGTATTTATCTTTTTGTGGAATGTTCTTCAACATTTTATTGACTATGAACTTCCCATTTGACCGCCAATAGTGTAAATGGCAGCTAGATCCTGAGTTTAATGATTCATCCTAGTTGTTTTTAATGATCTTTCTGCACATTTATTGGGGAATTACGCTTTATTGTGGAATGATGCTGTCAACATATATGGATGACTATGAACTTCCGTTTGACCATCGATTGTGTGTCAAAAAGTCTGGGTACCTTTTGGGCCTGACAAGGTGGAATACCTTGGAAATATCATTTCTTGTTGGGAATTTGCCACAGACACAAGTGGAGTGCAAGGCTTGTCAGTAATGCCAACACATTTCCAAGCAGTGATCAACTTGACCAATTATATGAGGAAAAATAGTTAACTTTGGCGATGCATCAACATAGTTAATAATACATCAATGAGACTATGTTGCCGTGCTAGTTTGCTTACAAATAATTGGCGAGTCCTCAAATCATATAAAACTATTCAATTCTTTTTTTAAAATTGTTTTCTTTTCTGTTTCTGCAAATAATTAGAGGGGGAAGGGGAGAAGGCTTAGTTTGATTGCATAGTCATTGTGAGGTGTGATAATGTTGGTGCCAAAATAAACAAGGAGGAACCTGTCAAGAGGTCTGGATGTTTTCATTCCCATTGTACTTCATGTTCCAAGTTCATTTTTCAGAGTCCTCTCCATCTCTTTCTTTTCTTTTATTCTCCTTTTGATTTATAAAGTACTAGTAAACATATGGGATCAGGTGCCAGAACCAATACCCAACCCATTGGGTCTTGCACCTATCATCTTTTTTTTTTTTTTTTTTTTAAAATTCTGCTGTTGCTGATCTATCTCTTTTTAGCTTGCAAAATGGGACTAGAGTTTTAATATACAGCGCAGTCAGTTTTTCCAATCTGCACCGTGGAAAATTGCTGAAGTATTGCACAATATGGGTTATATGTGCCAGTAGATATCTATGGGCTGTAACACAGTTTTGTACTCCTGTACTCTGCTGGTAATCTAGCAACAAAGCATTTCTTGTATGGTTACATTTGATTTGCCTCAATGTTCTAATCCTTGGCCCCACGCTGTCCGTAAAGGTTGAGTGTCTCGTCTTGGCCATTATCCTCTTTAAATTGTATTTTTTATTTGAAAATGTATGTACTTTAGACAAGGTTCGCTGAACCGGTATTGTGACCCATATTGGTTGGCTACCAGTATGGTACAGTATACATCCGTACCATGCCGTGTCGGGGTGTACTGAAACAGGGAGAGGGAGGGGAAGAGAGGGGGGAGAGAGAAGGGGGGGGGGGAGGGGGGAGAGAGGGGGAGAGAGAACCCTAACCTTAACACTAACCCTAGGGGGTCAGAGAGAAGAAGGGGAGAAAGAGGAATAGGGAGGGGAGGGAGAGAGAGATTGAGAGTCGTACCTGGAAAACTTTGCCAAAAAAAGTGCAGGCTACAATCAGAGATGAAGGAGGTGGTAGAGGAGGCCAACCACAACCATTGGGCCGCAGGAGTTGGAATGAAGAAGGGGAGTCTTCCATGCTGAGACAAGGGTTTCAATGGGAATGAGGGAAGGCCAGCATAGGAAAGGGGATGAGCTTCTAACACATGGGACGAGGCATCCAAGAGGGGGGGGGGGAGAGTGAGAGGGAAATCGAACGAGATCGGACTAGGGGACGGCAGGAGGATGGGGGGCTCATGATTTTATTAAGGGTCGTCGTTTTGGTTCTTTACCGCCATCTTGTTGGGCTGACCTTGCTTGAGACTATCTTTATGGTGAATAATGAATCATTGTTCTCAGAGAAACTAGGTTGAATCTTAAAGACATGTATGATGAACACAAAGAAATCATATAGAAATGTAAAATTATTGGTTATGAACCTTTTGCAACGAAGTTAAGCTTTTCTTCCTCTCACTTTATAAATGTGGTTGCTATTCTTGCAATTGCAGTAACACGTGATCTGGATTGAGAAATTGTTCTGATATTTTATATTGGTGTTAGATTTCTTGTAGGTTTTTTCAAGACTTGAACCTTAATTTCAGTTAGTTATTGCTTTTTCTTTAATGATCATGTTTTTGCTGCAAGACAATGTGCTGTCCTTCTTGTTCAGCTAGCTATGAGCTTACCATAGTGATATCTTTTGCAAAGTATGAAAACCTCGGTCTAAGTGCCAATTGTATGTTCCAATACTCGTAATCAGATATTTTTTGCAATTATTAAATCGGATCCAATCTTTTGTGCTTTTTATTTCAGCTTATGCTTGCTGTTACATTATTGTCAGGTAATGCTCTGTCAGCTCTGGGAAGAAAGGAAGATGCTTTGCTTGTGTGGGAGGAAGGGTATGGAAATGCAGTTCATGAATCAACAGATTTAAAGCAGTTGCTGGAGTTGGAAGAGCTATTGGCAGTTGCTAAACAGTCTGAACCTGTTGTTTGTGAAGATCATGCCATGGATGCATCAACATGTGATACAAAAGTAGTTGTCTCTGAAAATCATGTTTTGGATTCCTCTAATACAAATATGTCAACCACTGAAAAAAAGGTTGTTGTCTGTGAAGATCATGTTATAGATTCCTCTAGTACGACGACATTGACCTCTGAGATAGGGTCTTTCATTCAAAGTAAATCAGATAATATGCATGAAAAACCTAATGATACTGCAGAAACATGCAGCAGATCCAATGAGACCATTAAAATAAATCGAAAGCTTTTTGTTGGTCTTCCAAAGACCAAGTCAATAAGCTTGGATTTTCGATTATCACGAGGCATAGCACAGGTGAGTCTGATGTGCTTTATTATCAAATTTTCTCATTTAATTTGCCCATATACGTATAAATGTTTTTATACAGGTAAGGAAATCAGCTACTGTCTCAATCAAATGAGGGTCTTATTGAACTATACAGTGGATTTAGTTTAAATTTCTCATTTTAATTTTACAAGTAAAAATTGAACTGTGTGCAGTGATGAGTTCATGGTAGTAATGTTGGGCTGTCTCTGGTCATCTTGGGATGATTTTAACTTTTTACTTATCTCTGCCTCAAAATCTTTGGGAATGTGCTTTGACAAATTGCCAAACAGTAGAAATTCAAACAATGAGGAAATATAATAAACACAAATATTTAGGATTGTGGACAAAAACGATCCTAATCAACCTTAATTTGTAATGTTTGCTAGAAACTCATCTCCAAACTAAATTAACAAGACAATAATCTTCCAATTCAAAATTGTGAGCAGTCTTTATCTCTTGGTTAGTTTGTGATACAATTGTTATTTAGAAATCATGGCTCCAGAGTTCAATATGAAGATTTTCAGATTTCAAATGAAGTCAAGCCTTTCCTTTTTTCTCTTCTCTGTTTAACTAAGTGTTTGGCACATTTCCTAGGCATCTTGAGTCATAATATTTAGTCTTTACACTTTTTGCTCAATTTCTTCTTTAAGGTACCTGAACCCTTCTTTTCTAGATACCCAATTCGTGTCATGACCTGTTGGCTCAAAACCTTGCTTAGCTGGTTAAGGAATGTAGAGCGGAGAAACCCAATATATGTTTAGGGGATAACCTAGGATTTTGAGCCAATTGCTTTGAGCTCATAAGTAAATGCCTTGACAATGGTTTTCATTTTGCCACATAGATGTCATCAAGCAAAGTAGGGAGCAAGAATTTTAATAGATGACTTCAGGATGTGTGCTCATAGATATGGTTCATCTGACTGATATGTCACCAATAGAGGAGGCATGGGTTGAGAAGGAATTGCTGGATTTTCCTTGTATGAAAATCTATCTGTCATGCACGAGAAGTTCAGAACATCCTTTTGACATTAGCATTAACACCATGCACCATGCATAAAATTGCTTCCCTATGTTGTCTACCCCTTTCTCATCCCCCACTAACCATTGGTTGAATCTTAAAACCAATTCCCTGCTTTTTGCAACATTTTCTGGCTTTCTGCTCCTTGTGGGAATAAATGGACGCATGGGAATTTCCTTTCTTTTTCTTCGAAGGTTAAAATGCTCAGTACTAGTTTCATTTGTTTTTGTATATCAGATTTTCACAAATAGGCCATGGAAGTGTGAAGAGAGATGGAATTTAGGATTTAAAAGAGAGGGTCTGAATTGCTCTTCTGCAGTCTGCAGTGAGACAGATTTGTATAAAGAGGTTAAAGAAAGCTAAAAGAAAGGTAGGCATGGATTTGCAGGTTTAGGAGTACAAGGGGAAGGTTGATAAGCTATATTCCATGGTTTCATCCAAAATTCTGATTAGCAAATCTGATATAAGAACTATATATATTTCCATCCATGGTTTTAAATCACGATGGGACGGTGGGCATCCTGGCCACCCCATCCTGTTCTTTTGAGAAAATAGGAATTGGGATAAGGGTGGGACTCCAAAACCCATCCATGCATGGAAAGAAGAAGAAAGAGGAAAGAAGGAAGGGGAAAAGGAAGAAAAGATGAAGAAAAAGGAAGGAAAGAAAGGAAGGGAGAAGAAAATAAAAAAAAGAAAGGAAGGATGAGAGAAGAAAACGAAAGAAAGGAAAGAATTATGGAAGGAAAGAAAGAAGAAGAAAAAGGAAGGAAAGGAAAAAGAATGAAAAAGAAAGGAAAGGAGAAGAAAAAGAAGGGAAGGAAAGAAGGGAAGAAGGAAGAAAAAGGAAAGAAAGGAAGAAGAAAAAGGAAAGAAAGGAAGGAAAGAAAGAAGAAAAAGAAACAAAGAAAGAAAGAAAGGAAAGAAGAAGGCGAGAGAGATAGAGGGTACTTTCCGAGATGCTTGATCGGGACGACTGCTGGGATAGAGTGAGATAGTGGGGTGCCCTTTTCAATGGAGAAACTGGGATGCCTCCATCCCATGGGATTTAAAACCTTATTACTGTCAAAATAAAGGGGACTAGATGTATTAAGTTTGGGATTTTAGTTCGAAGAATTTGGCATGTTCTATGTAGTTTAAATGGCAAACTAGAGTAGGTTTGCTAACAGAAAAATAAGGGGGAAGGAAAGATTTTGATTTAGGATGTGTTTGGTATTGCTTAAAAAAGTGCTTTTGTGACTTTTGTAGCTAAAAAGCACTTCCTTAAAAAAGTGTTTAGTCACATCATCTAAGTTCTTCTATAGGGTGAAAAGTCGAAAACACACTTTTAGAAGAAGCTAGAAAATCTAGCTTCTGGCTTCTCCTTCTCTCCTTACAAAGCCGAAACAATAGAAAACACACCCTTAGAGGAAAAGTCCTGGATAGGGCAAGAGACCTAGATGGAAGTATGGAGGGTTTGTAAAGGAATATCGTCATGCAAGTAAGATGTAGAAGCTGCTTTTGCAGGTTCTGGTGACATTTTGTGCGTGATCTAAAACAAGTGGGCGCGCACACCAGGAGTGGGGGAGCCACTTAGCCTATTATCAAATAAAATGGAATATAGATCAATCTTTACTCAGTGTCCCAGCAACTCTGGATAAAAACAAGAAATGTACAACATTCTATGACTAGATGATAGCCCCTATAACTTTTTCTAATTCAAACATCTATTGTTATTGTGTAAAACAAGCTGATTTTCTGATCTCACAAACAACAACAGCTGTTTTTAGTGCCTAGTGCTTTAAGGGTTTGGGAAGGCCCAATTGAAGCCTTATTACTAAGCAAATAATCCGGACTTGATAAAACACCCCGGGTCCAAATTTTTGTTGATACCTGTTGATTACGAAGATTTATATAGTGGGAACCCTTACATCATGTTAAAGACAGATTCTTGACATGTGTTTGTATTTTCAGACTTCCCAAAATTTACTCCATTGGCTTCATGGCAATTGATAAAGAAAAGGTTATATCATCAAGCAGTATGATAAAGAAAAGGTTATATCATCAAGCAGTATCATACTAAATGATGACGTATTTTAGTTTTCTTGATTTCATTACATATCCTTCCAACTTATTGTGCATATGCTATCAAATGTTTCAACCTATTCAACTCTATGTATTCTGGATATTAGGAATTTGCCTGAGGCACCTGTATCTATGTTGCACATTAATATCTGTGCCATTGGTAGTATTAAGCCATGCCAGTGCCCCGTTTGGTTATATCACAAGTGTCACCCTTTTGCACAGTCAGCTACTGTAGTCACGTACTGCACTGAAGTACCTGACAACATGCAAAATTCTAATATTTGGACACTGTTCTTAAATTAAAAGGATCATTAGGGCTTGATGAGTGCTAAATTGTGTTGCAAATGTAACAATATGCAACTATTTTAGGTTGCTTCCTGGTGCGATTGCATAGGTGGTGCAAGATGGATTAGTGGGGCACTTTAAGATTAAACCTGTCCATGTATTGCACCATACGTAATGTGATGCTCAGGGAGCATGCAATGGTGGAAAGGCAGGGGGGTGCAGATCTACAGCACCCCCTGATCCCCATTGCTGCCACCCTTATGATTTCAATAAGTGGTGGTCTAATCCGTATTTAATTTTTTATATGGCTGTTTTTATATTTAGTCATTTTATCTGTTTTCTATTGAAGCATTCTATTTATATGACTATTTTTTGGTCTGTTCATCTCTTTGAAATTGAAGCATTCTTGGTTAATATCACTATTGCATCACATACAAGGTGGCTAGTTTTAACGGTGTATGTTTGTAGCCTTGGACAGCCTCAATCCCATTATGCATTTAATTTTAGAGGGTTTCATTAGAATAATAAGTTTTTGACATTCTTCAGTTTTTGGTTATTGCATGTTGAATATATGGAATCTCTGAAGTAGCCAGATTCAAGAATCTTGCACGAGCTCGTTAGGAGGTTGCTGGAATCTTCTAAACTCTAAAACTTTATCATGGTTCATCTTTAAAAAAAAGCCATTTTCATATACCTAGGATGTGTTGCCTTCCAATGTGTCATTATGAAGGACAGCAATTCAGTTAGTTGTAACGCACAAAATGCTAGAAGGTCAAAGGTATAATCAATATTCCTAATTGTGCTCGATTTTTTCAAATAAATATAGAATTATAATTTATATAATATTTATCTGGATTTAGGGATGGCAACGGATCGGTATGGGCCAGGTACACAATTTTTTGTACCCACCCTGTATTTGTCTTGGGGCGGGGCGAGGCATGTAGAGTTAGACATGGCGGGTTTGATGGGTCAATTCGTGTAAAGCTGCATATTTTTTTTTTGCATACAAATCAAACAAATATAAAAGAATATAAAAATAAACTTTAGTACTTCACATACGCTAACAAAATAAGAGTCGAAGACATAGAATATAACAAATCAAATTTTCAACAATAATAGAAACATAACAAACAAAAATATTGTTCTTTAAGAAGCCAAATGTCCCATGAACTAAGAAAAGCAATCAACTAAAAAATGAACAACTAAGCATCATGGCATGTAACCTTTCACATGTTCAATCTTTCTCATAAGTGGAGAGACTAGGACAAAGGGTAGGAAGGGGCTTTGTGAAGAGTTATATATATCTGGGTTGAGTTCAGGGCAGGTTTTACCATTACCTGCACTTGCCCTGGATCCACTGTAGGTCGGGTAAAATCTGTCCCATTAAGATCAGGTTGGGTCAGGTACTTGATGGAGCATAGTAGATTGCTACTCCTAACTGAATTAATTTATACTCAAATTGGTAAAGCATATATAAGAACCAGAAAATCCGACTCCCATTCGGTTGCCCAGATGAGCCTGCAGTGCCCAAAAGTGCTCTTTGATACTAACGCATGCATGATTTGTCCTAAAAGATACTTTTGGATGTCATGGAATTATTTAAATGCCTTAGTTTCAATAAAAATTAGTCAAGCATAATACTTCAGTTAGTGATTTATGAATTCATTTTATAATAAGATACTATTTGTTTAGCAAGCATCTTATTTGTATCTAGTTGGTTCCTTTTATTTCTGGTTGGTGATTTATCGCTTGATTCAGATAAATGCATGGCTATAATTTAAGTGCTAGTATAAATTGCTCATATTTCGCGGACATATGGCTGATATGTTTTCAGAATCTTTGATTTTTTTTTAAAGCTTACCTGTTTTTCTTTTTCCCTTTTTCCACAAACTGAAGCTTTTTTCCAATGATGGACCAAACTGTTGCAGGTTAATGAAGGGAATTATGACCAAGCTATATCCATCTTTGACCAGGTTTACCTGTTTTTGCCCATCTTATCCATGCTCTTGTCTGTTGTTAATGGAATGGACATACGGTAACATTAGACATGTGCAGATTTTGAGAGAAAATCCTACATATCCAGAGGCTTTGATAGGAAGAGGAACGGCTTATGCATTCCAAAGAGAACTTGATGCTGCTATTGCCGACTTTACTAAGGTATAATAATTCGTGGGAACCAGCTTCCACTTTTGGATTTGCATTTTGAGTATTTTTCTTTCTCTGGCAGGCTATACAAACAAATCAATCTGCTGGAGAGGCTTGGAAACGGCGAGGGCAGGCACGTGCTGCCATGGGAGAATTTGTGGAGGCAAGGCCATTTTATCCTATCATGCACAGATATAAGTTCTTCTGTTTAAATTTTTATTTCTCTGCAATAAATTTATTACTTTATATGTTGTTTAACTTCTTGTTTCAGTGGCTTGTTTTTGGCTGCTGTAAGAAGGTCTCTTCTCTGTTTTAAAAGATGAGTATCTAGGTCTTACATGTATGTGTTGTAAATAAGTCATAGAACTGAATTTTCTGGTAAGAAAGACTAATTCTATAACTGTAGAAATTAGAAAACTAAATCAGGCAATTGGAGTAATGTGTGATAGTGGTAAAAGGAAAGGGTAACTTCAAAGAAAAGCACTGGCAGAGTTACAATCATGAGACAGGAAGCCTATGTATTTTCAGTAGACCAAGTCAGTAGGTGCCAGTGACACTAGCAGTAAGTTTTTATCTGTTGTAGATATTTGTTAAAAAATATTTTTCTGAGGTATTGGTGGGTAAAAGTCAGATCCATAGAAATAAAGAGGGAGTGTTATAGTGTTCTCCAGGGGAGACAAATTTTTTCTGGGTGAACTTTTAAAATGTATGGTGTGGATGAGCTATTGAGAAAGGTTTCATCTGAATATATTAGGGGAAGCTTTTTAAAGTAGAGGTATGTGAAAAAGAAATGTGTGGATGGATTAAAATTGTGCATTCTTGCTTGCATCCAAAAAAAAGAGAAGGGTGGGTGGGTAACTAGTATCTATCTTTGTGTAATTATGTGCACACAATATGCCTTTTTCTTGATGTCTTTATACTTAATTTATTTTCTTCTTCTTGTTCTGTTTGTTGCGGGAATCCACCAACAAACAGAGGGTTAATCTTGCTTATTGTACCTTTATTGATTGAATAAGCCCGAGATTTGTTTATTACTTTACCTCTTTAGCAAATGCAGTAAGGGAAAAATATAACCAACACGTGTCTCTTATAATCTTGTTGCTAGTGGATGCTTTCTGCTAAATTGCTTTGCGGACTGTGAAAGATTTATCTTGAGCATGAGAAGCATAATGATATGAAATATACAAAAGGAAGCAAGGAAGCAAAAATGTTAAAAGTTTGACTTACATAATTACAAAAGATGATTGGCTGAAAAAAAGTTTGAAGGATTTAAGACTTGCAGGCATATGCAAATAGCTCAAGGTAGGATTTCAAGTAATTGTTCACAATGTGGCACTACATAAGTATTCCCTAAGATGGAGACTTTGGAGCAATTAAGCAGATCTCCAAGCACTATGGGGTCTGGTATTGCTTCCCATATCCATTAGTAGGTGAGGTGCAGATTACTATTTCAACGTCTTCTGACCATTTGTTTACTAAAATTACTCTTTGGTCCTGATCTATAAGTTTAGTAGGGAAAAGAAAGGCAACTGCATTTGTTTAGGTCCAACTTATTTTTCAAGTTCGAGAACATCTGTCTTGTCTGTTGCCTGATGAAGAACCTTAATATGAAATTATGAGCAAGTATATAAATTCAAGGCCTTCCTACATATGACCATGCATAGGAGCCTCATTAAAGACCCTCTCTTTGCTTAATAACATCAATCCACAGCCTTTTCTCACCTTGCCATCCATAAAAACTCCAAACTTCCCATGACGATAGGACCAGAGAAGCAACTTTGTGTTCAGTTGGCAACAATAAATAGTGCTAAGATCCTCAAGCTTCTATTGGATAATTTTTATGAGAGAAGGATGAAATCTTTTGGTCATGCTTGAAGGCTTTTGCAATGATACCGAATTCATCAGCATAATGTAAAATACCGCTAGATACCTGGACCCTTGTACGATAAAACTTTGTTGTCTGATATTTTGTTTTCTTTTTCCTTTTCCTTTTATTTTAACCTCCCGATATAACATGATAACTTTTATTTTTTGGTGGCATAAATTGATGGTACCATGCATCGCTCAAATGGTAATTTGTGAAGTGTATTATATGCACTAGCAACATAGTGACGCATGGAAATTATGTTCATGTCCTTTAATAATTGTAGATATCTTGATTTCAGGCCATCGAGGATTTAACAAAAGCACTGGAATTTGAGCCAAATTCATCAGATATTCTACATGAAAGGGGTTAGTTCTTCCAACCTTTTTTTCTTAGTCTATTTCACATAATGCGTATTGATATCGACCCTCCTGTTTTCTTGTATGTACTTTTTTCCCTTCTCTTTGAAATAAAGACATGTATAAACAAGGAAAAGTCTTGGCAATAATCTTCTCTTTTCCTCCAGACAGCATAACATCTAAGAAAATAGATATAAGCGACCGGAGCTAACTCTTCCTATCATGGCTAGTTAAAATGTCATTGACAAAATGATTGGTTGACTTAATGCTTTATATGCTCATCATAACAACAATTGGCTGAAAATGCCTTTCCAAAATTAAGAATACTATTCTGCTTTTATTTCATTATCTGCAAATTAATTTTCCTGATTGAGCTATGAGAAATTGAATGGGCTTGCAAGATTAAATGACTAGAACATACTTTTGTGCTATAAGTGTGCTACATCCTAACCAGTATCGAACTCTAGTTTTTTGATATATTGCTTTGAGAGTTTTAACTCATGAAAACTTAAAATCTTGTACTTCTATTTAGATAGCTATATCATGAGGTTTTTTGGTCATAACATGCCTTGTTATCTTTGTGTGACGCTTACCAGCTTGCAATAAGAAAGCACTTAGGGATCTCCCTCCCTCCCCCCCTCTGTGTGTGTGTGTGTGTAATCTATTATACCAAGTGTGAGGGATAAATTGAATAAAACTTCCGCCTTTGTATCGAGGGAATGAAAATAAGGATCCCTAAGAGAGTAGAAATAAAAACAAGATAATTAACAACATGGGTGCAGCCTCCAAGGGACAATAGTAACACGGCTTTTCAACCTTAGTCTCTATTTTAGCAACTTTATCTGTCATAAAGGGATTAATTTAGAAAGTGCAAGCTGCCAAATGGATAGCTTTTATCGATAAGATGTTATTTAAGTTGATCAATGGTATGGAAGTATCCAAGTTTTTTGCATCTTCTTCCATGGCCATCATATGATGTGTATATCACATGACCAGCAATGAGCATACTTGGTTGTAGCCTGCATTATAGTACCAACTTGATTGGTATCGTTCACTTTGATACTATTTGCCATGAATATGTTTTCATATTGCATATCCTGCAAGGCATGAATAAGAAACCTGCAGAACATTCATTTTTTAAATTTTTAGTTTGTGGATATCATGATTAATGATGTTAATTTTAAAATTTTTAGTACTTGGATTCATTTTGCAACTGTCGGACTCAATCCTAATATAACTTGATGTCATATGACTTGAAAGTTTGATGAATACTGGTT
The DNA here is from genome assembly GCF_051530095.1 of Phoenix dactylifera. Lineage (NCBI taxonomy): Eukaryota > Viridiplantae > Streptophyta > Magnoliopsida > Arecales > Arecaceae > Phoenix > Phoenix dactylifera. Next base: position 5,993,414 of record NC_143190.1, read on the forward strand.
CATGGGCCCATTATTGAAATAATTTTCAGTGCGTGAAGTTACTTTACACTAGATATTCATGCTTGTCCTATCTATCACATGGACTTGAAACTGCAAAATGCTGTTGAGTTATCAGGTTAATTCATCTAATCTGAAGCACTATTTTGTGTTTCAGATAATATAGTGCATTACAGGTTTTGCTATTGATACTATCAACAGAATAAAAGTTAAAAATGTTTTCCTAGATTTGACTATATTGCATGGTTTTAAAATAATAAACTCATATTGTGAAATATATCATTAATATTTCAGTACTCTGACTTGCAGGAATTGTTAATTTCAAATTCAAGGATTTTGATGCTGCTGTGGCAGACCTTTCTGCATGTGTCAAGCATGACAAGAAAAACAAATCTGCTTATACATACTTAGTAAGTAAAGCTTATTATCTTGTTTATGAACCATATTTTAAAGTATTTCTTTGGGTCCCAATATTTAAACTTTAGCATAATGATAGATAACGAACCTCAACCCTTCTATTCTGGGCAAAATCTTTCATTGTTATTCATAACAATTAATTCTCAAGTTTTTCATCAGTGCATTCCACCATCTGGGTGTTCTTCATCAGTCTGCAATTTTTTTTTTTTGATCGTTTACAGAGTTCTAAGGCCTTCCATTCTTAAGGCTCTTCTTTGATCTTTGTTATAGATGTCCACACCATCTCAATAATTTCTCCATGCCATAGTTGATTCAACTGTTGAGCTTCTCTGTGTACTTATTTGTAAACACTAAGTTTTACAATTTACCTTACAATTGCTCTAACATTTTGATCTTAAATGCTCATTTTGTTTACCTGCATGTCTGCACCTTCTTTGTTGCATAATGTCATGGCACATACAACACTGATCTAGTGTATCAATAGAAAAAAATTACATCACTGGTCTTTTATTTTTGTTGTACAACTTTTTCTTGTTGCAACATGCGATAATCATGTAATGCTTCTGAAGCACATCTCCGCTTCATCCATCTTTAATTTTTTACATGTCTGCAGATTATGATTACTTATTTAAATAAAATATCTAATGTAATGAAAGTATCAGTCTGAGATACTCTTTCTTTTTTTTCCCAGTGAGTTAGTCTGAGCTACGCTACCAATTTATGTTCTAAATTTGATTATCAAATATGAAAGCACCTCATTTACATTCATGCTCTCAATGTCAATGCTTTTATTATCATTTATTTTTTTTAAAAAAATGTTTATTAGGAATTCTCGAGCCATGGTGCAATGTAAGGTTGCTCCATTGTAATATGGGTGCCATGGGCTCAAAACATCGAAATAGTCTCTTTGCACTTGGGGATAAGGCTTCATACATTTGACTCTCGCTAGACCCCGTAGTGGTGGGAGCCTTGTGCATTAGGCTGCCCTCTTTTCACAGACCTTCTCTAAGTTTTTGATGTTACTCTCCTTATTGCTCAACATTGCGAAAATTCCTCCTGTGTCTGTCATATATTTTAAGTTGCTGAAAACTGCATGTAAATTTTCTTCTTTCTCGACAGTTCTTTCATGAAATGTTCAGGCAAGGAAGCATGATCACTTGGCCTTAAAGCTGTGTTGTTTCTCTAGATCTAGTTCTCTCAATCTATGCAACCAACCTCTGTCATATGTACAACATCTGGCTTTGGAGTTCTATTTTGTGCTAACTGGCAACATTCTGTATTTGTATAAGAATAGGTCTCCAGTCATTTTCATTTCCCTAAATTAAGGACCTCCATGTACAAGCTAGTAAAGCATTGGTTTTTCTTCTAATATTTTCTATACTATTCTTGATAATATGGCAAGTTTCAATTTCTTTAACTTCATTGCCTCAAACATGTACTTTATTTTTGTTTTTCCAATAGGATGGTATGCCAATGGCTTTTATGTGTCCCTCCTTCTGAGCCAATTTTTCTGTGAAAATTTTCATGTACCAGTTTCTTAAATATTTTCTCCTTTTCTAAGTATTAACATCGAGCTACAAAACTTTACAGTGCTGACTCATTATTTGCTTATTGTGAAATATGACTTTCTTACTTATTCTTAATATAACTTGTATCAACTCTCAATATAACTTGTATCAACTCTCAAGATATTCTTCTAACCTTCTCTTGAAGAGTAAAGAAGCATTTCTGTTATTAAATTTCAGTTTTGTCACTTTTGTGGTTATGCTATCTATGATCATGGCTGTAGGGTCTGGCTTTATCAGCAAGTGGTGAGTACCATAAAGCTGAAGAGGCACATCTCAAATCGATACAACTTGATCAAAATTTCGTCGATGGTTGGGCCCATCTTGCACAGGTAACTCATCTGCAAACCATGGGCAGCCTTTCGATCAAATTCATCACTTACTATCGCTTTTCTATGTGGAATTTAATTTCACCTTTTATACTTGGTTGCATGGCTGCAGTTGCACTATTTTTATTTATGTGCACTGACATAATACTTTTATTTTTGCTTAGTGAAAAATCTTTAGTATATGTTTGATTTCAATTCTCTTTCATGTAAGTGGTGTTCTCAGCTCACTGGTACTTTGAACTTTTTGTTGAGGTCTGCACTTATCAGTAATTGTGCTACTTCTCCTATTATGGTTCTATATATACTATCAGCTGGATGAAGTTGGTGACCGGCTACATTAGTCATTTTGTTATATCAGCACAAATTTGATGTATATGATGATATCGGAATTTCAATGGCAGGTTTTGGAATGCATGCTCATCAAGACTAGAAACTTAATATACAAGGTCTGCGAAACTATTCCGAATCATCCGGTTCGAAGCGTCCCAAGCCGTACCGGTGGTGGACCGGGACAATTTTGGCATTGAAACCGAGATGCCGTCGCCGGAAGGAGAAAAAGGGAAGAAAAAAGAGGAAAAGAGAGAGAGAGAGAGAGAGCGCCGGGAAGGGAGGGAGAGGGAGCGGAAGAGAGGCCGGCCGGCGAAGGCCGGAGAGCCTCTGCTCCGTCTCCGGTTTCCTGTTTCATTCGAAACAGAGGCCAGGAGGGGCGTCTTTTATTTTTGTATTTTTTAAGTTGAAGTCGGCATCTCATTGCCGACTTCACTTATTTTTTTTTTTCAAGTGAAGTCGGCAATGGGTTTGCCGACTTCAACTTAAAAAATGCAAAAATAAAAGGATCCCCCTCTGGGCTGTTGTTTCGAATGAAACAAGGGACCGGAGGTGGAGCCCCGCCTCCGCGTCTCCCGGCCTCCGCCTCCTCCGTGCGGAGGCTCCTCAGTCGGGGCTGACCTCTCTCTTCCTCTCCCTCTGCCGCCTTCCCTCGCTTTCTCTTTTCCTCTTTCGTTCTCCTTATCCCCTGTCTCTTCTATTGTATTGGTACGGGCCTGGCACGGCATGACACGGGCTCGTACCGACTTATCCCGCCGAGCAATCGGTACGGTGCCTGGTACCGATTCTGCCGACGTTGCTAATATATATTGTCAGGATTCTTGCCATAAATAAGACGACATTCTTAAGGGTATGTATGATCCTTACATGCTCCGAAGAATGAAATTAGCATATGTTTAAGCATCACTTCACCAGCAATAGAAAATGACAATTAAGGCATATAAAAGATCTACCAACTAGAAAATGAAAGTTAATACTGAGACAAATTCAAAAGATGAGTTAAGCAATGTTCTGAGATTTAGGGCCATTGATGACGAATCACGGGCTTAGGAGGTGCCAGAATAATTAATAAGCTGAATGGTGATGGTGAGACATGTGGCTACAGTACAATGTGAAGCTACATGTATAATGACTCGCGGCAAGGTGAACTCATGTACCAGAATACAAACTATCAAAGACCATCCTTCAACTCCCTGCGTAAAAATCTTTCAGACTCTGCTAACCACTTGTTTCATCAAACCATATCCATCATATTTCTAAGAAAAAATCACCCCATGATGCAAACTGCTAGTAAAGCCTCAACCATATTATTGTTATCCTATTTTTATCCTAGATATGCAACCATGTTCTTTCTCTTTCACCACCAGTCATTTTAACAACTTTCAGTTGTTTGCTGCTAATCCTGTGTTGGCCACAGGAATAGTTTTCATTTTGAAGTCTGCTGGCGGTCTTGCTTTCTCCAAGTATTAATTCTTTCCTTTTATTAACACTAATTCAATTTTGGATATATGTAGACAGTATGATTGGTAAATAAAATCCAATCTCAGAAATTAAAGCTGCCAAACTGAAGACCACATTCAGGTTCTTGGTTAGCAGAGTAAAATAATAACCTGGACTGCATCTCTGAGGATAGTATTGCGCCATTTTTTTTTTGAGATTAGAAACATCTATTCAATCTTTGTTCTATGTAACATGCTTTTGACAGTAATAATCTGTGAAGATTACGAGGAAATTATCATGTATCTTTGTTAAGAATTCATCTTTACTCTTGGATATGAAATTGAGTTCTTTTTCAGTTACATGCGTTTTAATACATCCGGAACAATATATATATGAACTTATGAGTGCCATTTTTCTGGGAAAGCTAAAAAAGTTGGTGGATACATTTTCTTTCTTAAGCATGTTAGGCAAATGTTAAACTAATATCAAACATATCACATGTTAACTTGCCTGTGAAGCCCCATGGTTCATTGAATATGTCTGTGTGTTCCCCTAAATTACTGTCTTAATATTTATCAGCCACATGCATGGCTTATTTTGCAGTTTTACCAAGATTTGGCTAATTCAGAAAAGGCGCTGCATTGTCTCAAAAAAGTTCTACTTGTTGATGAAAGGTATAAATGCACATCCTCTAGTATATATAATAATTCTGTCAAGAGGTCCAACCCTTCCATTATTTTTGTAACTTAATAAGTTCTTTCTCTTTGGTTCAAATGCTTCTTAGGTTTGCTAAAGCGTATCATTTGCGTGGGCTACTTTACCATGGGATGGGCCAACACAGGTGATGAATCCTTTTCTTTTAGTTGTGCTTTCATAATTATGTTATAGATTCGGAGGGGTGTGCTACTTTAAATGTTCTTCCTGCATTTCATCATGGGGGTAAGTGGTTTCCAAGAGATTTGAATAATCCATCCAGAATCTGAGCGGTCAGTCTCCATTTTTTTTCTGGAGTTACTGTGAGTTTTGCATAGGCTGAATGGAATTAGAATAGGAGTTGTCTGTTGCTTAATTTAAATGCTGAGCAATTCTTTGATTTTGAAATTGATATAAAATAGCTAGGGGTGCAAATGGGTCGGGTCAGGTCCTGAGTGACCCGGATCCGACCCGATTTCTTGTTCGGGTCCTAATTTTGGACCCAGACCTGACCCGGTTGAACATCGGGTCGGGTCGGATTGGGTCTAGGCCTACAATTTTTGACCCAACGGGTCATTCGGGTCGGGTCCATGTATAACCCAGACCTGACCCAAAAAATCTGGGTCGGGTCGGGTCCGGGTCGGATCTTTCATATAATCTCTATAATTTTGGTCATACCTTCCTATCTAAATTCTAGTCCAAGATTGGTTGATATTTCCCTCACAGAAAATCAGAAATATGCCGTGA